>NC_083226.1:39778055-40115927 GCF_032191835.1 Heteronotia binoei
TAGCATACCAGGCTTTAACTGGAGGAATATTGGGAGATTTCCAAAATTGGGCTAACACCATTTTAGCAGCAGCTAGTAAAAGGGATATCAGGGATTTATTGAGAGAAGTAATAGAAATACCTTTCCAACAGTCAAGCAAAATGAGTTCCAATCTTAAGGGTAAACTATAGCCCGTGATATCCTTGATTTTTGCCACAATTACTGCCCAAAACGACTGCACCCTCGAGCAAGACCACCAGCAGTGTATAAATGTGCCCACCTCTCCACAATTTTTCCAACATTTGGAGGATTGATTTATCGCCATATGGCTTAATCTCTGAGGTGTTAAATACCACCGGAACAAAATTTTTTGAGTTTGTAATTGTATATTCAATGATTTTGAAACAAACGAAGGAGATGACCAGATTTGTTGCCAAACATCCTCCTGAAAATTAATTGAACTATTCCTTTGCCAAATTTCTTGATAGGATAACAAATCAACAGCATCAATGTCTAGCAAACCCTTATAGATAAATGAAATCAGTCCCTTCCGCTTTAAAAAAGGAGATTGTAGCAAGGATTCAAAGAAAGTAAGAGGTCGATTGAAATTGTATTTCTTTGAGAGTGATGTCACCAAGTTGTTAATTTGCAAGTATTCAAACCATGGGATTTTTGTCCCACCAGTTTTCTCTTCTAAAGATTTTTTGTCGAGCACTTTTCCATTGGACAAAATATCCACAAACCTATAAAGATTATATTTTTTCCAAATTGGAAAAGACTTGTAAAAAAACCCCGGTTGAAACCAAGAAACATCCATAAAATGAGATAGTGGAGACATAGGAGGGGCTAAAAAGAGGCGGCGTTTGTCCCAAATCTGAAAAATGGCTTTAAGGAAAAGGTTGGAGGAGATATTAGGAGGTCTCTTCTTTGGAAATTCCCATAATGTAGATTGAAACGATTTGTTATTTAGATAGGTATCTTCTAGGACCTTCCAGCCTGAATTTAAATCAGCATCATGGTATCTGACAAGGCCTCCTAAAATGGCAGCTTCATAAAATTTATGCAGATCCGGAAGAGCCAGACCACCTGAGGATTTAGAACGAATAAGAGTTGCATACCCTATTCTAGATAAGCCCTTGTTCCAAATGTATCTTAAGAACGAACGACGCCAACCCACAAATAAGTCCTCAGGAATAAGAATAGGAATGGCTCGAAATAAAAACAGAAATTTGGGAAAAATAAAAGATTTAATAATCTGAATTTTTTCATTCCAGGGAATGAGTGAAGAATTTTTATTCTTTTGCATAGTAAGAATGTCCTTAATCAATAAATGATGATTGACTTTAAAAATATCTCCCAATTTTAAAGGTATATTGATCCCCAAATATGTCCAATATCTATCCATTTTTTTGAAGTGATAATTTGAGTAGATGGAATCTTGGAGAGCATCTGAAATTGTAATGGGATAAAGAATGGTTTTAGATGGGTTTACTCGAAGACCCGAGATAGAAGAAAATACAGATAATAAATCAAAGACAGCTGGTAAAGAAGTCTTAGGTTTTGTAACAAAAAGCACTAGGTCATCTGCAAACAAAGACACCTTAATTTGTTTCTTTCTAATAGGGATACCAGCAATAATATTGGTATTACGGATAGCATTAGCAAGAGGTTCAATTGCGATTGCAAAAAGCAGAGGAGACAAGGGGCAACCTTGCCTCGTCCCTCTGAAAAGATTAAATTCTTCAGAATCCAAATTATTAATAGAAAGAATAGCAGAAGGCGACTTATATAAAGAATGGATTATCTTCAGAAAATTCGGGCCAAAATTCATTTTCTGCAGTAAGGTTGTAAGATAAGGAACTTCAACGGAATCAAAGGCTTTTTCAAAATCAATAGACAAGATAAAGGAAGACTCAATATTAAATTTCCGGCAGTATTGAATAACATCAAGGACCATTCTAGTATTGTCCGTTAACTCACGGTGTGGGATAAAGCCCGATTGGTCAGGATGAATGTAGTTCCCTATAAAAGTATTAAGCCTAGCCACCAGGGCTGCTGTAAAAATCTTGTAATCGCAATTAAGGAGCGATATCGGCCTGTATGAACTAGGGTCTAGCAAGTCTTTGTCTTTCTTTGGAAGAAGAATGATTTTTGCCTGTGACCAAGTAACTGGAAAAGAACCAGACTGTACAAACTGATTACAGGCGTCCGCCAAGATGGGAGCCAACAAAGTATTAAAAAATTTATAAAATTCTGGTATAAAGCCATCTCGGCCTGGAGATTTATTGGATTTCATAGACTTGATAGTCTCCTGTATTTCAAGTGCAGTAAAAGGTTTGTCCAAAAGGGATTTAACCTCAGGAGAAACAGGCTTAATAACTGAGTGAGTGTCTAAAAAAGATGAAATAAGGTCTGATGCTGGATGCTGGGAGGAATATAGAGATGAATAGTATTTTTTAAAAACTCCTACAATATCCTTAGTGGAATGTTTCAAGGTACCGGATTTAGAACGAATGGAAGAAATAGCCATTGAGGATATTCTCTTTTTAACCTTCCATGATAGGAGTTTAAGGGATTGAGGAGTTCGAAACCAATATTTTTGTTTTATATAAGCCATTTGTTTTTGAATCTTGGAGACGTCAAAAGATTCTAATTTTTTCCTTTCTATAAGAAGTTTTGAATAAGTTTTTTTGCTACCAAATTTTTTAAATTTCTCTTCCAATTTGGTAATGTTGGCAACCAAATCTGATCTAATTTTGTCTTTTTCTTTTTTATACGAAGAGGCAATAGCCAAAAATCTGCCACGAATTACAGCTTTAAACGAGTCCCAAACTATATGCTGAGGTACTCCACACTCAGTATTGAATTGAAAAAATTCTTTAATGTCTTTTTCAATGGAATCTGTAACCGATTTCATAGACAGAAGTTTACTATCCAATCTCCAATTAAAAGAAAAAGATCTTTCAGTGATTCCTGACATATAACCTTCCAACCATGCATGATCAGACCAAATCATTGGGCCAATGTCTACTTTAAAAAAAAGGTTAGAAATAGAATCCGAAACTAAAAGAAAATCTATTCTGGAATAAGTTTGATGACGAGAAGAAAAGAAGGTATAGTCTCTTTCTTTTGGATGCCTGCTTCTCCAAATGTCTGACAGATTATAGGATTGAAAGATTTGAGCTAAATCATTTTGGCCATTCGAATCTTTTGATTGAGACCATTTATTGGCAGATAGAGGTAGCAGGCTTTTTTGAGATCTATCTAAAGAAGGATTGACAACATAGTTGAGATCTCCTCCCAAAATAATGGGCCCTTTATGAAAAGTTTGAAGTTGTGACAACGTATCTTTAATAAATGCAATTTGTCCATCATTTGGAGCATACACCGATGCCAGAGTATAAGGGCTACCATTAAAGACCCCATTGATAAAAATATACCGACCCCTAGGGTCAATTAAGGAATTTTCAAAAGTGAATTGGACTGATTTACCTATTAAGATGGCCACACCTCTTGCTTTGGAGGACCCGTAAGCTTGAAATTGATGAGCAAAAAATTTTGACTGGAAGACCTTGGGCTGGTTACCCTTAAGGTGAGTTTCTTGCAAAAAAACTATATCTGGTTTCTGATGAGAGATGGCAGAGGCAACCCGTTTTTTCTTAATTAAATTATTTAGCCCATTACAGTTTAGAGATAGAAATTTCAAGTGGCACTCTGCCATAATTGAAAGAGGAAATAACCAAGGTTATCAAAATTATTGCAATTCATAGCTTTGAACCCAGGTGCCACCAGGATAGCTAGAGGCGAATCCTGTAGATCAAATTTCAAAGGTATGAGGACAGATTTCAGATCAAAGGCTTTAAAAAACTTCCAACTAAATCCATAATAATTCAATACAGTTATGCTGCCCGTAACACAAACAAAAAACCATAACCAACACCAGTGGTCTAGCATTAACAGACACTAGCCACTAACTCACCCTCCAACTCTGTTAACCCAAACTTGGGAAAACAACAACTATTTACTTAAAAGGATAAATTTGAAGCGGAAGTCTTCGTTACTGAAGACACCACACAACTAGCAACAACTACCAAATGGAGCTAATTAAAAAAAACTGAAGTTCTCCATTCTCCCTCTCTGCCAAAAATGCTTATATTTAACACTATCAACCCAGCAAAAATAAAATTTATAAACAGAATAACAGAGCCGAATGTATAGAAAGTTTATAATGAAAGGCCAAACAAAGCTGATCGAGTCAAGGCTAAAATGCCTAGAAAGCCACATATAATAAAACCTGTGCCTTTTACCAACTCAGGTTAGTGAATTAAAGATAATTACAGGCAAACTAATATACCATGTGTAACAGCATCAGATCTCGATCACAAAGTTATTGTAAGACTTAAGACACTATGATAAAAATACAATGAAACTTTAAACAGAACTATGAACGCTATTAAATACTGGTCTCCCCAAACACTCCCCACCAACTATCCTTCAGCCACTTATAAGCCTATGTAGGGAGATATGATGGTGAGGGAAACAAGTTTCCAAACCTTCATAGTAGCATAAGGCACAAACTGACACACACATACATTCCCTACCCACCCTCTGTCTCACAGATTCATTTCCATTCAACAATTCACACAGGAAGGGAAAAGGTCCTGACAATTCATTAACTCATAGTAGAAAGAAATATATTGATATAAAACCCTAATCATACTATTCAAGTTTCTCACTCTGATCTACCCCCCCTCACTCACTCTCTCTCCCTCCCTCTCTCCCACTCCCTCACTCAACACCCAGCCTCCCCATTCCAGCTCCTACTCAAACCATATATTCCAAGTCACCCCATTCTTCCAATCATGCATACCCAATCAACCAAGAAGATTTCCTTTAATGAGTTGATTTGAATTAATAACTCCCTCACATTCATAACATTGTGTTCAAAAGATATAAATAACCAAAAAAAAAAAAGGGGGGGGGGACCCCCCAATTTCGTATATAAACATTGCTTCATAGGCACGAAACAATCATCAGCATATTTCTAAGCCGTGACAGAGTTACACGTAGGCAAAGCTTATAAGTCAGCAGTTCAGTAGGCAAAGCTTATATGTCAGGGGGGGGAAAAAAAAAAAAAAGGGGGGACGTCAAGAATCCACACAAAAAAGGGAAGATTTCTGCATAGCAACAGTTCCAGCGTTTAGCTTCTAGGAGAAACAGGCCGATCAGGACGGTTCATAGGCACACGACGCCATCTAGTGTCTGAAGTTATTGAGTGAACATGTGAGACAGCTTCTATAAGGCCGGTGGGAACAGGAAGATTCAAATCTCTCAGCATGCTTAGGCCTGAGTCAAGGCCTCCAGCGACAAACGACCGATCCTGTACAGTAACTTGCAGCTTGTACGAAGCAACCCATCGATATCTGATGTTTTCCCTGTTCAGGATTTCAATAATTGGCTTCAAAATTTTCCGCCTTTGCAAGGTTTCAGAAGACAAATCCTGTAGAATTTGGATGTTGTAATCTCCTAGCAGAAGTGGATTTATAGCCCGGGCTTTTTGCAGCAGCTTGGATTTAACTGAGGCAGAAGAGAAACGGACTAAAATGTCCCTAGGCAACGAAGTTTTCTGTGTGCGCAAAGGGCCAATTCTATATGCAGCCTCCAGGGCACAAAGATCAGATTCAGAAAAACCCAATGCCTTTGATAGCCAGGAGGCTATAAGAGATTTTAGGTCAGAGGGAGAGGCAGAGTTCTCGGGGAGCCCGCGAATTTTAACATTCCCCATTTTCAGTTGGTTCTCAAGTGCAATAATTTTATCAGTGGCCCATTCATCTCTTTTATAAAAATACTGAGTGTCCTCCTGCACAGCACATGCCATGTTAAAAGCAGAATCTGCAGTCTCTGCCACCTTCTCTAAGGACGTTTTGAAACCCTCCAACTGAGCAGAAAGGGGCTGGATCATGGCAGATATTTTGTCAGTCATATTTTTTTCCAGTTTTTGAAAAGCCTCCATTACCTCAGAACGAAATGAAGCTAGGTCTGCTGCTGTGTTTTCCCCTTCTCCCGACGCCATCTTGCTTGCAGGGCTGCTTGCTTTTCCTGAGGCCTTAGCCTTAGGCTTTTTGGGAAAATAGTCTTTAACAGAGTTCCTTGAGTTTCTTTTTGATCTGGATTTTTGACCATCTACTGTTCCCATACTAATTAAAGAAAAAAAAGAAAACAAACAACAACGCTGGGCGCTTGCTTAAGTGGATTTGGCAGGGGTAAGTAAGGAGCTCTGTTTTCAGGCGTCCATTCCCTATGCGTGCGACGCCACGCCCCCCACCTCTTTAGTTCTTAAGAGAAGTGTTTCTGTGTCTGTGACCTCTCAGGTCTTTTACTGTGACTCTTCTCTAGTCACACACAGCCCCGTGGCTGTCTAAATAGAGTGAACAGTGAGCTTTGCTTCTCTCGAAGACTCTCCTCAGCTACTGTCTCAGCAACTTTTCAGACCAACTGCTCTCTTCAGCAGTCTCCCCCAGACTCTGTCTGACACTAACTGCCCCCAGCCGTTAGCTGTCAATCACCTCTGAGAGTTCCGAGCACTCTGGCCCCACCCTCAGATCACCTGATGCAGGCTCTATGCATCCTTAGTTTTCTTGTTAACCCGTTCATTACTGTCACAGCCCCATTTGGACATTATCACTTCGGGATGTACTCACTTTTGTTGCCAGCAGTTTAGACATTAATAGCTGTGTGTTGCATAATTTTGAGGGGACAGCACATTTACACTGTTATACAAGCTTTAGACTCACTACATTACATTGTAGCCAAGTGTCATTTCTTCGGTGTTGTCACATGAAAAGATATACTTAAATATTTACAAAATGTGAGGGAGTGTACTCACTTCTGTGACATACTGTATATATATAAAACTGCCCTTTCATTGTCTTTTCCTACATTTCCCTAACTCTTTCCCACACTTTCCTCCTTGGTTTTGGTCTCTTCCTTTAATGATCTGCCGTTTGGCAACCCCCACTTCTAATTTTTCTCCCCCCCCCCCTTCTTTTTCAGTCTCAACTCTTCATCTGTCTGTCATGGCAACTCACAACATATTTAATACAAGTATAGCAACAAGCCTTTGTTAAAACTATGAACAGTTGGGGGAGCTAATATTTTTCCATAATCTGTCAGTGTAGTGAAAGTATGCTTCCCCTCCCTCCATCCTTTGCATGCATAATAATAGACTGTTAATCTGCTTTACTGGTAACAAATGAGGATCAGACGTTAGAATATATATTTGCTTTATTTGTACCCTGCCTTTCTTCCCAAAGGGGGCCCAAAGTGGCTTACATCATTCTTGTCACCTCTGTTTTACCTTCGTAACAACCCATGAAGTAGGTTAGGCTGAGAGTGTGTGATGAGCCCTAAATCACCCAGTAAGCTTCCACGGCAGAGTGGGGATCTGAACCTGGGTTTCCCAGTTCCTAATCCAACATTTTAACCACTACACAAGCTTAGTTTCCATTGCAAATAGCGTGGGAAGGTCTGGAGATAACTGGGGCTGGGATACTCCAGTTCCTTTCATTCCCGTGATCATCCTGAAGTTGGTGGCCAATTTTGAGATACTAATTTCATTTTCTGATAAACTATGCCTGCCGAAAATGGGCAGACAGATGGACACGCAGATCCTTTTGTTAATACAGATGTGTGATAAGATCCATCAAAGTTATTTGTTTTTATAATAAATTTGGATCAGGATTATATGGGAGGCACAGATGGTGTCTTTGTCCAGGAACCCATGGTGACTCTCTGCGGCCCTGCTAAATAAAGCCAATGTTAGGTTTTATTGCTGGGATTATCACACAGAATTTGAATGGAGCATGAATTGTCAAGCTAGGGATGCTTCCCTATGAGATGTTCTGGTGATTGAGGAGGGCTCCAGCCTGCCCTTGGAATGGAATCCTCTTAGCCGGCATATTTGTCCTTCCCATGGTCGTTTTAACTCCATGTTCAACTAAGAGATGTTGCTGCCAAGAACCACCATGTCACAAGCTTTTGTATTAGAGCTTTCCTGGTGCACTGAAGCAGAAGCACCAAAGATTTCTATAGCCCTGGTTTCTGGCAAAGGCAGAATGAGCAGAATAAGGTAAATAACATATGAAGGCTATGTGCCCTTGGCACACATACCAAACGGCAGCATGCCAGACAGTCTTGCTTGCCATGCAGAGCTGGTTCTTCACCCAAGAGAACAAGTTGAGCCGCAGGGGCATGAACAGAATTGCTCAGAATCTGGTAGCTCCCCGGGCATCTGGCCAAGAACTATCCTCTTCTCCCTCCTTCCCTCCTTTTTTTATTTTTGCTAGCACTTCAACATCTTTGCAGGTGGATATTGTTAGGCTTTTGTCACATTAGCCATACAAGTCACCCAGTGCGGGACCCAAAGATGTATGAAACATGGCTTTGAGTTTGAAATTTAGAACAAGTTTTTCTAATTGTTTTTTCTCCATCTTGCTTCTCATTTGTCTGTATTTATATAATGTAATGACCAAGTTCTAAACTATCTTTGCTTCTAATGATTAGTTCTTTATTCCTGTTAATAATCTACAGATACCTGAAATTAATGTTGTAGCTTTTATAAAATAGCAAATACAGATAGGATAGTTTTAGAAAGAAACATTCTCTCTGTTGTGATATGGGTCAGGTAGTCATCGTGACAAGAATGGATTATGGTGATGAAACAGCTGCCCTAATCAACGCCATTAGTACAGTGCAAGGTAAATATCACATTTCATACATGTCGGGGCTGGTGGAGATCTTGTCCTTTGGTTAGATTATGGGGGTGGAGGAAGTAGGGTTGCCACCCCCAGGTGGAGTCTAGAGATCTTGCAGAATTATGACTGATTTCCAGACAACAGAGAACAGTTTCCCTGGAGAAAATGGCTGCTTTAGAAAGTGGACTCTATGGCATAGTACCCTGCTGAGGTCCCTCCCCTTCCCAAACTCTGCCTTCCCCAGGCTTCACCTCCAAATCTCCAGGAATGTCCCAACCTGGAGTTGGCAACACTAGGGTGGGGTTCCCTCTCAGCTTTGCAAAAATGCCTTGAATGAAGGAAGAGGGGCTCAACAAGCAAGCAGTTGTAGGGACTTGCAAGTCGCAGGAGGACTTGCTATCAAGAGATGCACCACCTCCCCCTTTGTATACGCAAGACACCAGATGTGGTTTCTAGCATTTCCTGTTGAAAAGGGATCTCTTAAAGACTTTTCCTGGGACAAAAAGGGACAGGATTATTTCCTCTGACCTATAGAACGTTTATTTCTTAGACAGAAACAAGGCAAGTATATCAATCAATAAATAATTCACATTACTTTGGAAGCTATATTTACATCTATAAAAATGGTTTACATTGGGGGGGAGTAAAGGAAATAATTCAGGATTTCATTGGGAATCCTCAAGTATTTATTTATTTACTTCATTTATACTTTGCCTTTCTCTATAATGGGGACCCCAAGCAGGTTACTTCCTCACCTTGATTTTATCCACACAACACCCCTGTGAGGTAGGTTAGGCTGAATGTGTGTAACAAGCTTCCATGGCAGAGTGGCAGGGCTGCCAAGCTCCCAGATGGGGCAGGGGTTCTTCCGCTTTGGAGGTCCCCAGTCCACCAACCCACAGTGGGCCAGCGGAGGGATCCCCTCCTGACATCACCATTGTAAGAGGTACCATAGAGTTTTTCTCCCAAATTGCTAAAGCGTCTGGGGAAACCATAGAGTTTTCCTGCAAGCTCCTAGAGCGGCCGGTGCATGACATTGCCAGCGTGATGACATCACTTATGAGTGACGCCATTGCACCATGCACGTGAAAAAAGTCCTCCACCAGAGGCCGTGGGGGACTTGGCAACCCTAGAGAGTGGTGATGTGAATCTTGGTTTCTCAGAGCCTAGTCTGACATTCCAACCACTACATACCTAAAATAACTTTCGTATTCTGACTCATATATCATTTATTTGATTATTAGTTTTGATTATATCTCTCTGTCATGTGATAAAAGCTGACAGACTCTTTTCCCGATAAAGAGATTGGTTGCCAGACATTTCCTGCTTTTCAGAGCTGCAAATGGTTCTTTTATAATATATCTCAATATCTCTTTGTCATTGAACAGGTCTGGAAGTAGCATATGTGAATTCTCAAAAAAAAGGAGCTTTGCTAGAGAGCAAAAATATAATAAGTAGGTAGGCACATTTTAGAAATACTACAGTTTTTACAAAAACAGTTACTGTGGCACAACTGAGGTTAAACATATTAAAACTTGTTTTTTCTTAATTCCTGTGATTCATTTTTAGATTGGAGAGATGTTCCTGTGTGATTGTGTATGATCAGCATATTGGACCTGATTTTCCTTGGAATAATTTTTCATTAGTAGTGGAATATAACTATTCAAAAAATTCCTGTTGGATTAATCTTTGCAAAAATCTGAACATTTCTTATATAACTTTCATAACAGCTATCCCAGAAACAGCTGGAATTGGTATGTGAATTTCTGAAGTAGAAACAGTATAGGGGGAAAATCAACAGAAGGTTTGCTTTATGTCATAAAAAGTGATCTAATATAATTTTAATTTTAAATGGTTACATATAATTGGTTCCCAGTTAAAACTTAACACATCCCAAGATGCTACCTACTTATCCTATAATGAAAAATTCATTGAACGCTCATGACAGATATAAAAGCAACCCCACTTGAAAGATATTGTTAGTGACTGCTCATATCTCCACCTCAGAAGTAAAATGTTAGAAATACAAAATGTATAATTTTTTTTAAATGATGAATCTCTTTATATAACTAAAATTATCGCCTGTTCATATGCTCTGCAGAGTGAGGTTGTGTCACTTTTGTGCTTTTGTGTAGGGCCCAGAATACCAGTAGTGATACTAAACAAAAGTTAGGTAGTAGTAATAATAATATTTTACTATACCTTGTGAAGCTTGTGTTTTATTTAGCTTTAGAAGACGTTTCTCCAGATGATTTTGGACATATCCTTCTTGAGGTGCAAATTCCATATGTTTTCATGACAACCGAGGGACTACTCAACACTCCAGAACTCCTTCAGTTACTGGAGTCCAAGTAAGGGAGATATATCTGCTAAATTAGGGTTGCCAAGTCCAATGGAAGAACTATCTGGGGACTTTGGAAGTGGAGCCAGGAGACTTTGGGGGTGGAGCCAGGAAAAAGGTTGTGACAATCATAATTGAACTCCAAAGGGAGTTCTGGCCATCACATTTAAAGGGGCCACACATCATTTAAATGCCTTCCCTCCATTGGAAATAAAGAAGGATAGGGGCACCTTCTTTTGGGGCTCATTGAATTGAACTCCTTGGTCCAATCTTTCTGAAATTCCAAGTGTCTTTTGAGGAGAGGTACAGATGCTATGCTAAAAATTTGGTGCCTCTACCTCAAAAAACAGCCCCCCCTCCAGAGCCCCAGCTACCCGCAGATCAATTCTTCATTATTCTCTATGGGAATCAGTCTCCATAGGGAATAATGGAGTGCCCAGCAGACATTTCCCTCCCCCTCCCGGCTTTCTGATGACCCTGAAGCGGAGGGAGGGCTTCCAAACTGGGGGATCCCCTGCCCCCACCTGGGGATTGGCGTGGTTAAGCATTATTGATCTAATCCAGGAACTGGGTCCAGGAACTTCTCAGATTCTGTTAATAAACTTCATCTGGCTTTGGATCTAGCACCGATCCTCTCTTTATGTGCAAGTCAACAAAGAATTGAATTTCTAATCATGCATCTAAACTGTTTTTTCCTCTCCATGGCAAATAGCAGCTTGGATGTGGGAGGAGGGGCTAGATCAAGAACACACTGCAAAAGGGAAACTTATGCCCCTGTGCCATGGCCCTGGTCCAACCCCCCGTCCCCGGGAAAATAGTCCCATTTAGAAATCTATGTGTGTGGTTTGTGTAAGTCACTTCTGATTTAGGCAGCCCTATGACATAAGGACCTCATTAACAACCTTGCTCAGGTCTTGCAAACAGAAGGCCATGGCTTCCTTGATTGAGTCAACCCACGTCATGTTGGGTCTATGTCTTTTACTACTGCCTTCAACTTTTCCTAGCATTTTTAGTTTTCCAGTGAGGCTTTTCTTCTCATGACGTGACCAAAGTACAATAGCCTCAGTTTAGCCCTTTTGCTCCTAGAGCAAATTCAGGCTTGATTTGGTCTAGAATCGACTTATTTGTGGATGATCAGAAATCTACCACTGTCTATCATAATTAAATTTTGCTCCAGGGACACTGTATTAGGTGATATGGGCAAAGAAGGGATATTAGAATTGGGAAGCAGGGGGGAGCGATGCAGTGCTAAAATGCCTAAAAGTGGTCTGCTAACAGAGATTAATCTATGCAGGTACAATATTACATTTATTGAGAGAAGCTGCTGTGAAGCATTACAGTTCTTTGGGAGCACAGAATGTTATGTTGTGATAACAATAGATGAATGCACAGCAATCATTATGCAGGTAAACATATTCCTGTGGGGAGATTTTATTTTACCCTTGTCCATACCACAGTTCCACATAGAAGAACACTTTCCTTTACACCCATTGAGCTTTGTAGAGCTAAGAATGCCTACAGATCAATAATAAAATTATAAACTAACTTCAGGAGAAAATACCTTATTTATAAACAAACATGCTTATAAACAAACATCTACCTTGTTTATTAATTGTCTAATAAATCATACATGTTGCTAGAGTGAGTGTATTGTGTAATATATCTAATAAATACTTTTGTATATTTTAATTTGCTAGAACATGGTACATTGTAAAGTGAAAATTATTACCTAAGTGAAGAGATAAACCTTAGAGATATGTTAATGAAAACATGGCTTTTAAAGGCTGCATGATTACAAACTGGCGAAACATCAAGCTAAAGCATTTCGAGTAAAGGAAAAAAGCCTCTGTAGAGCTGTATGGTTGGTTGGTCACAGCACTTTAGAGTCCTAAAATAAACATGAACATTTATTATACAGTTGCCAATTCTCCTGTGGTTTGGCAGACTTTTATAATAGAGAATCAGGGCAGGCCCTGCCAATAGGCAAACTAGGTGGCTGCCTGCAGCACTGGCCTTCTGGGGGCACTGAATTGTGTGCCACATGTGACTCAGTGACATCTTCAGTGCAGGGGAGGGGCGCCAGAAGTTAGCCTTGCCTAGGGTGCTAGACAGTCTAGGGCCAGCCCTGCATAGAATTATTCCCATTTTACAGAAAGGAAATTAAGTACAAAGCAATAAGTAACTTGTCAATTGGGAGATGAATCCTGTGGTTGAAGCATTTTTGATGATAAATATTAAAAGCTGGTAATATATTTATTTGAATAATTTATTTATATTTACTTTGTTGCAGAACATAGAAGAACTCAATTATGAAAGGTCCTCTGACAATGTTGTATTAAGACTGATGCTATTTTCACTCCAATACTCTTGCTGCTGGATTATTTTGTACTCTCAAGCAAGGTTAAATTCTGAGTAAGTTCAGATCTTGGTTTAATCTTGCAGGCATAAATTCTCACCATGATGAAAAAAGGCAGGTAATAATAGTTTCAGGTTCATTGGGATTGCTACATAAATGAACAGCTAGATTCAAGTCCAGTAGCAAGACCCACAAGATTTTTGGGGTGTAAACTTTTGAGAGCCAAAGCTCCCTTTGTCAGATTAAATAAATTTTTCTCAACAGGTTTAGATAGGGAGAACATTTTATCTCTCACTTTCATTCCTTGTACGCTTTGAGAAGGAAGAGGGAGGAAAGCAAAAAACTTAAAGTATGTCATCCCCCCCACACCCAGAAATATTAAATCAACAATTAATTGGATGCATGTGTAATCTATGTCATTCCCCACTACCACCATGATCTAGCCTCCTCAGATTAGGTATAATTATCTGTAACAGTGATTTTGCAAAATCTAAAGGGGCTATTTAATGTTCAAAGTTATTTGAGATTATGAACAGAGATACTGAATAAGTACAATTGAAATGCTGCTTTGTTTAGGTATAGCCTAGCTGGGAAGACTTTGCATCACCTGGCCTTAATTTATGCGGCGCTCATTCTATTTTCCCAGAAGTCAGAAGACTTTGAAGTGAAGGTAGTTGTGGTAAAATCATTGGCTGCTCTATTTTGTCTGGAATTGCTGTTGTTAATTCACGTGGTTATTGCCAAGAATCCAGAGGATGTTGCTATCAAAACCTTGTTTTTGCAGGGTTTTCAGTATTGTTCCCTCCTCTCCTTTTTTCAGGGCTTACGGTATTTTTTTTTCTTTTTTGCTTTGGGTGAAATTGTGGGACTCTCCTATCCAGTTTGGGCAGTGTCGATGTAATGGGCAGTGTTGATGGAATGATCTGAGGTTAGGTTGGTAAGATGGCTGGTAATGTCCCACCATTTCCTGGCTGCATGGCCATTTTAAAGTGTTCTGCAGTTTGGTCTCTTCCTCCATTACACCTGCTGTAACTAGAAAGCAACATCTGGAAATGTCAAATGAATGTTATATAGTATATGCAGTGAAGTGAAGTGCAGGAGACATAAGGAAGGACAAATTTCAGAAGGTGATCATTCTGTGGGACTGCCAAAGTGTCACAACAGCAAGGAGCTCAATGACATTTGCTGAAATGGACTAGCAAATTGTCCTTTTCACATTGAGGAGGAGAGCAAGACATTTATGGCAGCTTTAATGCGAACATGGGTATGGGAAAGGTGGCAGGCTTTCTTGGCTGGTTCTCTTGTGATAAATACCAGAGAGGTCAGTAACACACTGCTCAGTTTAGCCTTTGCTATGGAGATGGGTAATGCAAGATCATAATGGGAATACAGCACCCTATTAAATGTTCTGTGGAGCTATTGCACATGACAACAAATGAGCATCACTTTAAGAATCCTTATGTGGAAGATGAAAAAAACATTATAACATAAGCAAAATATTTAGTGCTTCATGTACTCAGTTAAATATTACCAAACATTGCAGTGAAGTCTGTGAAATGATTGCTTTTTTAATGCATGTGGTTGATTGAATCTGTATGTTTCGATGTGGTACATCTGATCACTGCAATGTATTCTGTGCTGTGTAGATACCCTTTGTTTTATATAGGAATATTCTGGATTGGCACTTGAAAAAAAAATGCTCTTCTGACGAGAAGTAACAAATTTTGTATTGCCACTAGAGGTCAGCAAGCTCAGGCATCACAGTATGCAAGGCCACTGCGTATATTCTTTTGGTTTCTTTAAACTGTTTTGTTTAATCGCCTCTTCCAGTTTTTCCTATTCAGGCATATTTTCATTCTTTTTTACATCCAAATGCTGGGGTTTATATAGATATTTATTTTTTTTCAAATGTAAGAGAAACAAAACAAAAACAGGACTTTCCTTGAAATGCTCCATTTATAGCCCCCCAAGTAGCTATTCCCAGTTGTCACAGCAATTGTGGCTCCTTGTGTGATAAAGGGCATTTTGGGGGGGAGTAGTGGGACACCTGGACTAATTCTTTTTTTGCTGGAGTTTGGCTCTTCTGCCTCTTCCTGCTGTATTCACAGAATGATAGTCACCTTTTTCAAGTTTTAATGTTATTTTTCTTAATAATAAAAAACTAAAATTTCACATTAGTTGTTAAGACTTAGTTTCAAGAAACTCAATTTTGCTTTTACATATTTTGAAAGCTTTTCATCCGTATGGTTAAAGGCTGTGATCAGTTCAAGAAACTTTATTCATCAGAAGTTTCCATCTGTTGTAGTAAAAAAAAAGTGTCCTGTAACATCTTAGATTGAAAACTTGTGCCCATTACAAAATGCGGGCAATGGAATTGTAAATCAGCCTTTCTGCTTGGCCATCTGTCATTTCAGAAATTGGACACAAACAAATGCCTTATACTGCCTTTTTTGTTTTTTACATTTTTATAGCAGCAGTGGGAGTGGGACTGAAATACTTTGGCATTAAAAGATAGGACAATTTCATGGAGGATAGGCCAATCAGCAGCTGCTAGTCATGGCGTCTGAGACAGTAAACCACAATCTGAGACAATAAACCTCTGGACAGGAGACAACATCAGGAGAAGGCCTTAGCTTCTTTGTGCTGTTGTGGGCCTTCCATACTACCTGGTTGGCCACTGTGTGAGACAGAATGCAAGATTGAATGGACCACTGGTCTTCTTATGTTCTTCTTTCTGCCATTTCATTCAAGAACCTTTAGGATCAAACTGAACTTCTGCACAGCATGTTGTTGTACACAGGCTGAGATTGTGAACATGCATAATTGCTTAGGCATCTGAGAAAGCTGGCTCTAGGTTATGAAAGATGACGCCACAAGAAATTTAGGTTGGGGTGCCAATGTAGGCATAGTTCTGGACTTCTTCCTTTGTTGTTGACAGAATACATTCACTGCAGATGTGATTGAAAGGAGAGACACATGTAGAGGGGATACCTTGGGACCCAACATGCTTGGGAGAAAGGTGGATAAATAAATATTCTAAATAAATAATTAAAATCTAACTCTTGTCCCCGCATGCTGAAAATCACCCATAATTTTTCTCCATTGGAGCTGGTGAGGAAAACAGTGAAAGAGGAGGCTCCTCTTCCTCTCCAGCCAATCATGCCAATCTTCCCCTTTAAACTGAAATCCTAGAAATTGTGTCTGTTTTTAGAAACTGTTAGTAAAAAGCAGGAGTCATTTTGTAGAAAAATAGGTGGTGGAGCTAATTCAGGGATTGTTATGCAGCTGCACATACTATTCAATGGACAAGGAAGTAGAACTCTCAGAAGGAGGAGGTGGAACTCTCAGAAAGGTTCAGGAGCTGTGCTCCTGTGAGCTCCCACTGAATCTGAGGCCTGGTAAAAAGAACTGTGGAAAAACACCATAAAATGTATTTTTATCCATAGCCTTTAAGATGCTGTAGGACTCTGATTGTTTCTGTGCCTTTCATGTTATCTGGATTTATAATGTTAAAACACCTTTAGGTGGTTTTTACACCAGGAGTTGAAGAGACAGCACTCCTGATTCGTCAGATTGCCGACTATGTTTTGAAGACTTCTAAAAGACATCCTCAGGAGTGGCTGGACAAATCCTGGCTTTCTGTCTTGCCATCAGAGGTCTGTTTGTCTTAATGTACAGGGTTCCTTTTGTATACAGATACAATATTTTTAATTTTTACTATATTTAGGGTTTTACTCTGGTTATAGTTCCAGAAAGATCTCTGGGTTGTGTCAACACCAGTTTATGGTTCCTTGGACAAGGAGGCCCAAATTGACATTCCATATTTGCCCTTCCTTACTTTGGCACCTTCCGATGCTACTCTTTGCATGTATGTGCGGTCTACAGAAACATGCATATTCCTTAGAAGCGACTGCTTCGCTTGTGAGTGGATCCACTGGAGAAGGGCAACAGTTTCCCACTTCACATGGCAATCTACCATTCTTTTTTGCAATCTGATCTACTTGAGGGGTTGTCTGCTGTTTGCAGGTTCAAAGAGGGTCAGGGGGTGGTGGGTTGGAAGGAATAAACACACAAACAACCATCCTCTGGCAAAAAGCATCGCAGCAGCCTATTTATTTGAATACAGGCAAAAGGAGCAATGGCACAACATGGGGACGGATCCAAGCCAATCCGATGAACCCCTTCCCAGCTCACTTGCTGGGAGTTAAACTGTGGAGTGGCAAGAAACTGGGACACATGTGGGTGCTGGCCTATGCCTGGTCCCCTTGCCAACTGGTGGTGTAAGCCAGCCGGCAGCCCCCACCTGGGCATGAAGCTGAGTGCCTCCACACCTCAAGGGAGCTCCCAAAATGGAGAAGGCAGGTGCACAGGGCCAGTCTCCCCTCCCCTGGGAAACTGTGGGTGCTGGCCTATGCCTGGTCCCCTTGCCAACTGGTGGTGTAAGCCAGCCGGCAGCCCCCACCTGGGCATGAAGCTGAGTGCCTCCACACCTCAAGGGAGCTCCCAAAATTGAGAAGGCAGGTGCACAGGGCCAGTCTCCCCTCCCCAAAAGGATCTGTCCCAATGCCCAAACTGCCAGGCTGCAACTGTAAAGCATAATTAAGCAACACATGAATCATAACCAACATGGGAGGGTGGGGAAGACAGTGAGCCGAGAACAGAGGGCACGCAACACATGTGGGCCTGTTTAAGTAGCCCTTGGGCTCCCACTGCCTGCATCCACCCCATGAGGTTACACCTGATGTGGCATGCTGTAAGGGGACCCAGCTCGCCCTGCCCCACATAGCCCTGCAAGCCCCATGTAGCCAGACAAGCCTCCTTCCTGCCTTCCCCCTACCTCCTGCACCACAAACAGCAGAGGTGAAGCCTTGCTTCTTTCAATGGCCGGAAGGTTGGAAACATTCTTGCCAGAAGGGTTGCCATCAGTGTGCTCCCTGAAAACTGTGCATGAGTGGCCACTTATTAACACAAGAAGCCCCACTCAGCAACAGTCTGGAGCCCTGCAGGGTCTTGCACTGCCCATTGCCTATTTTAAGATTACAGAAATTATATTCTGGTCAGTGGTGGGGGTGGGGAATGGAGCATTGGTTGGCATCCAGATCTCCCACTCAATGCTGGATTAAACCCTGTGGAGGCCCCTAGGCAGTCAAAATCTTGGGGGCTCCCTTGCAAATTATCTTAGAGTCTGAGCGCCTGCCCCGCTGCACACTGCAGGCATCTTCTTAAAAGCCCCTTTTACTAAGCTGTGGGGAAGAGGCAGAGAGAGGCAAATGTGGCGACAACGTCAGCAGCAGCTGCACCAGGCAAGTCAGGCAAAGAGCAGCTCAGTTGCTGGCTGCACATGCAGGCTGGGAGGGCTGCAAGCAGGGCAAAATCAGGCGGGAAGCTCACCCGGGACCCCTAAAGGAGTGGGGGCCCATAGGCCAGTGCTTACTTGACCTAATTATTAATCTGGCTCTGCTCCCACTTGACACAAGATCTAAAAGTAGATCTTAAACTTTATGACTTCATTTGAATTAGACATTCACTCTCAAAAAACACCTCCCCCCCCAAACTGAGGTGTAATGGAAGAATCCAAGACAGTCCTCAAGATTAATGGTTGGAGCAACACACTCCAGTTTTACAGGACAACATTGTAACAGCAATTCTTTTCGCTATGTCCTGTCTTATTGAAGGTGCTGTCAGCATGACTCGGAGAAGGGAATCAAGCTGATTCTCCCTACTGGAAATTGTAGTCTAGATGTGAATTAAATCTGTGCTTAGCTCCTGAGAACGGTGGCTCAACAATATTTTATCTTCATTAATTATTTGGAGACCACCAACTTTGAAGTCAGTGCAAAATTTAAACATAACAAAACTAATGGTTTTTGCCCTCCTAGCCAGAGAAGTGCTTGCTTACGTTTCCGTGTGTGAACCCCCTCGTGGCTCAAGTCATGTTAAAGAAGAGTTTGTCATTGGAGTGGCTCCTGTCGGCAACTTTTGACCAGCTTCAGGAACTTCTGCCTGAAGTGCCAGAAAAAGTTTTAAAGGTCTGATATGTAGGGTATAAAAGTGTGTGTGTATATTGGGGGTGTTGTATACATTTATGTGCACATAACAATTCACTACAGTTTAAACAAAAACAGAAGGCTAATCAGCCCAAGCTACCCTGATTTCATCAGATCTCAGAAGCTAAGCAGGATCGGCCCCAGCTAGCACTTGGATGGGAGACCACCAAGAAATACCAGGGTTGTGATGCAGAGGCAGGCAATGGCAAGCCACCTCTGAATGTCTCTTGCCTTGAAAGCTCTTTGAGGTTGCCATAAACCAGCTGTGACTTGATGTAAAAAAAAAAGCTGCGTAGAGTCTGAATGCATTAGAGTTGCTATGTGAAGGGTTCCAAAATAATGAACACATTGTAAATACTGTAAAAAATTACTATTTTTTCATATAGTCTTACAATGTGTTCCTTAATGTCTGAGAACTACTAGTACTTTTTAAATAGACAGTAGCATTTTTACAAATTATTAAAGTTGCATTTTGCAGTTATGGTAAGAACATCAGAGAAGCCATGTTGGATCAGGCCAATGGCCCATCCAGTCCAACACTCTGTGTCACATAGTGGCCAATATATCTCTTTGTGTGTTTATATACATACATACATATATACACACACACACACATATATATATACTATGGCTCCATATTTTTATCCAATCCCCTCTTAAAACTGGCTATGCTTGTAGCCGCCGCCACCTCCTGTGGCAGTGAATTCCACACCTTAATCACCCTTTGGATGAAGAAGTACTTCCTTTTATCAGTTTTAACCTGACTGCTCAGCAATTTCATTGAATGCCCACGATTTCTTGTATTGTGAGAAAGGGAGAAAAGGACTTCTTTCTCTACTTTCTCCATCCCATGCATAATCTTGTAAACCTCTATCATGTCACCCCGCAGTCGACGTTTCTCCAAGCTAAAGAGCCCCAAGCGTTTGAACCTTTCTTCATAGGGAAAGTGTTCCAAACCTTTAATCATTCTAGTTGCCCTTTTCTGGACTTTTTCCAATGCTGTAATATCCTTTTTGAGGTGCGGTGACCAGAACTGTACACAGTATTCATTTCTTATGAATGGTGCATTTCTTATTTTCTGTGAGTGCTTCTGAAATAAACAAACAAGGAACAGGAAACAAGCCTAGAATGCTTTTTTCCCTCCTTGTATGTTGGTCCTTGTACATTGATCATAGCTCAATGGCACACAGGGTGGCTAGTACCAATATAGCTTTTTAAAAAAAGAAGAGCCAGTATAAAAGAAATGTTGCAGGTCTGTTCCATGATGCTGTGTGTTCCTTCCTGGAGAGTCCGTCTCTCCAGAGAGTGTTAGCAACTGCTAGTGTCTCTGGGCAGTGCTGCTAACAATGCCTTTGCCTCTGCAGAGAGCCCCAGGGCAGGAACAGATCTGGGGAAGTAGGCTTCAAGATCCTTGATGATGCCCTGCTAGGGCTAGGCTCCAGTGGCCTTGATGGATGAGTTTGGTGCCTGGGGATGGGGACCTGTGGTATGTAGGAAGTGGAAGACTTCCTTCCCCCACGATGAACACCCTTCACTAGGGTGGCCAGACCGTCCCGGTCTCCCGGGACTTTCCCGGTTCTGGCCCCCAATTCCCGGCTCCTGGGCTGGGTATACCGGGACCATTAGAGGTCCCGGTTTAGCTAGCCACAGAGCCGGGGGCCGCACGCGCGGGCAGGGAAGGCGGCGAGTGAGGGAGGGAGCGACCCTGCGCGTGCGCAGATCGCCCTGCGCACGCGCAGGGACGCTCCCTCCCTTACTCGCCGCCTTCCCCGCCCGCGCACGGGGCCCGGCGGTGGCGGCGGAGGCCCGGAAGGGCGTCGGAAAGGCCCGCGCTGGACGCTGGAGGGCCTCCAGCGACCACCGCGGGCCTTTCCGAGGCTTCCCCGGCCTCTACCACCCCCCCCCGGTGCTCCTCCGCCCGGGGGGGCCTCGGAAAGGCCCGCGCTGGTCGCTGGAGGGCCTCCAGCGACCACCGCGGGCCTTTCCGAGGCTTCCCCGGCCTCTACCCCCCCGGTGCTCCTCCGCCCGGGAGGGCGTCGGAAAGGCCCGCGCTGGTCGCTGGAGGGCCTCCAGCGACCACCGCGGGCCTTTCCGACGCTTCCCCGGCCTCTACCCCCCCCCCCCCGGTGCTCCTCCGCCGGGGAGGGCGTCGGAAAGGCCCGCGCTGGTCGCTGGAGGGCCTCCAGCGACCACCACGGGCCTTTCCGACGCTTCCCCGGCCTCTACCCCCCCCCCGGTGCTCCTCCGCCCGGGAGGGCGTCGGAAAGGCCCGCGCTGGTCGCTGGAGGGCCTCCAGCGACCACCGCGGGCCTTTCCGAGGCTTCCCTGGCCTCTACCACCACCCCCGGTGCTCCTCCGCCCGGGAGGGCGTCGGAAAGGCCCGCGCTGGTCGCTGGAGGGCCTCCAGCGACCACCGCGGGCCTTTCCGACGCTTCCCCGGCCTCTACCCCCCCCCCGGTGCTCCTCCGCCCGGGAGGGCGTCGGAAAGGCCCGCGCTGGTCGCTGGAGGGCCTCCAGCGACCACCGCGGGCCTTTCCGATGCTTCCCCGGCCTCTACCACCCCCCCCGGTGCTCCTCCACCCGGGAGGGCGTCAGAAAGGTCCGCGCTGGTCGCTGGAGGGCCTCCAGCGACCACCGCGGGCCTTTCCGAGGCTTCCCCGGCCTCTACCACCACCACCCCCGGTGCTCCTCCGCCCGGGAGGGCGTCGGAAAGGCCCGCGCTGGTCGCTGGAGGGCCTCCAGCGACCACCGCGGGCCTTTCCGACGCTTCCCCGGCCTCTACCACCCCCCCCCGGTGCTGGCGGAGGCCCGGGAGGGCGTCAGAAAGGCCTCTCCGCCGCCGCCGGACTCGCCGCCGCCGCCGGACTCGCCGCCGCCGCCGCTGGACTCGCCGCCGCCGTAGGTAAGGGGGCCGAAAGCGGGGGGGGGGCTGGCGGGAGGGGGTGGCCTTCCTTCCCTCCCTCCTTCCTTCCTGCCTTCCCTCCTGCCTTCCCTCCTGCCTTCCTTCCTTCCTTCCTCCCTTCCTCCCTCCTTCCTTTCTTCCCTTCTTCCCTCCCTTCCTTTTCTCCCTCCCTCCCTCCCTCCCTTTCCTTCCTTCCTTCCTTCCTTCCTTCCTTCCTTCCTTCCTTCCTTCCTTCCTTCCTTCCTTCCTTCCTTCCTTCCTTCCTTCCTTCCCTCCCTCCCTCCCTCCCTCCTTATGTTCTTATGTGATCCAGAGTGTTGGACTGGATGGGCCACTGGCCTGATCCAACAGGGCTTCTCTTATGTTCTTATGTGACGCAGAGTGTTGGACTGGATGGGCCACTGGCCTGATCCAACAGGGCTTCTCTTATGTTGTTATGTGACGCAGAGTGTTGGACTGGATGGGCCACTGGCCTGATCCAACAGGGCTTCTCTTATGTTCTTATGTGACGCAGAGTGTTGGACTGGATGGGCCACTGGCCTGATCCAACAGGGCTTCTCTTATGTGACAATACTGACTTTGGTGGACCCAAGCACTGATTCAGTGTAAGGGAGCTTTGTGTTTGTGACTGGAGTAGACAATACTGACTTTGGTGGACCCAAGCACTGATTCAGTGTAAGGGAGCTTTGTGTTTGTGTCTTCTAGTGCAATTTTGTTCTCAGATCCTGTATTTACTTCATCAGTATATGGGATAAGGCACTTTCTCAACTGTGCTGCATAATGCAGCCTATTTATTTTGTCCTGTTGGCTCTGTTGGCTCTATCTGCGCCACCTTCATCACTTTCGGGGTGTGGATCCCCCAGTGGAGTGGTCTCCCGACTCCCTCCGCCGGCTGTTTCTTGTGTATAAACAATTTTATTAGTAACATATGGTAGTAGAACTATTTCTACAGCTTATAAAAAAAAGCCTTAAGATGAAAGCATCATTCTACCCCACATCTTACTTTCCTCCCACCCCACCCCCCAATAATTGACCCCTGCCAGTGTTATTTTTTAGAAAACAGATATTAAAGGTACCTTTAACTATCAAGAAAAAACGAAAATTGATTAAGGGAAAAAAAAAAGAAAAAAAGAAAACCCTTCAAAAGTTATATTCTTGTCTTAAAGGTCTTAATCTTCAAAAATTGTCCAGTGTCCTTTTATTTTCCACTCTTTTTCTACATATCTTCTGAATTTCTTCCACTCCCGATTAAAGAGTTCTAAATCGCAGTCTCTTAATTTTCTTGTTAGCTTATCCATTTCACTCCATGACATAACTTTTAAAGTCCAGTCCCACTTTTCTGGTATTTTTTCTTGCTTCCACAACTGCGCATACAATGTCCTAGCAGCTGAGAGCAAGTACCATATTAAAGTTCTATCTTCTTTTGGAAAATTCTCCATTTGTAATCCCAGCAAAAATGTCTCTGCTTCTTTTTTAAATTCATATCCTAGGATCTTAGATATCTCTTGTTGAATCATCTGCCAAAACATTTTAGCTCTTTCACAAGTCCACCACATATGGTAGAAAGAGCCTTCATGCTTTTTACATTTCCAACACCTATCTGGCATCTTATTGTTCATCTTTGCTAATTTTTTTGGAGTCATGTACCATCTATACATCATCTTAAAACAGTTCTCTTTAATACTATGACATGTTGCGAGTTTCATAGTTTTTCCACAAATGTTCCCAAGATTCCATTTTTATTTCTTTATTTACATTAATTGCCCATTTTATCATTTGAGATTTCACTACTTCATCTTCTGTAGTCCATTGTAAAAGTAATTTGTACACTTTTGAAATTAATTTCTCATTATCTCCAAGCAGAACTCTTTCCATTTCTGTTTGCTCTTTCCTTATTCCTTCAGCTTTGATATCATTCTCCATCAAGCTTTTTATTTGTTGCATTTGAAACCAATCATATTTATAGTTCAATTCTTCTGCAGTTTTCATTTCTATTTTCCCACTTTGTATTTTTAGTAGTTGGTTGTATGATAGTTGTTTTTCCTTAACTGTTTTGGCCGTTAACTTTATCACTTCAGCCGGCACTATCCACAGAGGTCTTCTCTCATCACCATATTTCTTGTACTTTATCCACACATTTAGTAAGTTGCTCCTTATATAATGGTGAGAGAAAAGACCGTCCATCTTCTTTTTCCCATAATACAAGTAGGCATGCCAGCCGAATTTTTTTCCCATGGCCTTCTAACACTAGAAGTTTTTTATTTAATAACGTTATCCATTCTTTCAACCATACTAAACAAATTGCTTCATGATACAGTTTCAAATCTGGTAATTGAAACCCACCTCTCTCTTTTGTATCTATCAGGACTTTCATTTTAATTCTGGGTTTCCTCCCGGCCCACACAAATTCCGAGATTTTTCTTCTCCATTTATCAAATTGCTTAGCATCTTTCACAATGGGGATAGTTTGAAACAAATACATAATCCTTGGTAAGATATTCATTTTTACTGCAGCTATTCTGCCCAACAATGACAAATTGAGCTTGTTCCACTTTAGCATATCTTCTTCTATTTTGCGCCAGAGCTTTTCATAGTTGTTCCTAAACAGATCAATATTTTTCATTGTTATCTCTACCCCTAGGTATTTTACCTTAGAGGTAACTTCACAACCCGTTAGTCTTTGTAGTTCTTGTTGTCTATTTTTCTGCATATTCTTACATAAAATTTTTGATTTTTCTTTGTTTATGTAAAGTCCCGCCAACTCCCCAAACTCTTGTATTCTCGTTAACAACAACGGTGTAGCTTGTAAGGGATTTTCATTTATAAACATTATATCATCCGCAAATGCTCTATATTTATAGGTATACCCTTTTATTTGTAGTCCTTCTAAATCTTTTTCATCTTGGATCTGCATCAGTAAAATTTCAAGAGTTATTATGAACAACAATGGCGAAAGCGGGCAGCCTTGTCTAGTACCTTTACTAATTTTCATTTCGTCTGTAAGATCTGCATTGATGCACAACCTTGCCCTTTGTTCAAAATATATTGCCTTTATCATTCTTATAAAACTTTCTCCAAGCTCCATTTTTTCCATCACTGCAAACATGAAGTCCCAATTTAAATTGTCAAATGCTTTTTCTGCATCCGCAAAGAATAGTGCTACTTCCTTTTCTGGATGTCTTTCATAGTATTCTACAATATTTACAACAGTTCTAATATTGTCTCTTATTTGTCTTTTGGGGAGAAAACCAGCTTGGTCCTCCTTTATAAAATTTATCAGATATTGCTTAAGTCGTTCCGCCAGAATTCTTGTAAATATTTTATAATCATTGTTCAAAAGTGAAATTGGTCTATAATTTTTCACATTTGTGACGTCTCTTTCTTCTTTAGGTATCAAAGAAATAACCGCTTCCTTCCATGTATTTGGTACCTTCCCTTTAGCTCTTATTACATTCATCAGCTTCTGTAATTTTGGTATTAATTCATCTTTAAAAATTTTAAAATATTTAGCTGTATAACCGTCTGGCCCGGGAGCTTTATCATTCTTCATCACATTAATTGCTGCTTCAATTTCTATTTTTTCGATTGGGTCATTCAAAATTTTTCTCATATTTTCAGTTAAAGGCTCAATTTTTATTTTCTGTAAGTATTCATCTATCTTTTTTCTCTTTACTTCAGCACCTTTAAACAGCTTGGCATAGTACTTAAAAAATTCTCTTTTTATTCCCTCTTGAGTAACTACATCTCTTCCATCTATTACAATTCTACTAATTGTTTTGTTTTCTCTCTTTTTTTTCAGCTGCCACGCCAAGTATTTCCCCGTCTTATTTGCTCCTTCAAATGATTTCTGCTGAAACCTTTTCAAGTTCCATTCCACTTCTTTGTTTAGTAAATGTCTTAGTTGAGTTTGTAATATTGATATTTCCCTTAGAATCTTCTTTTTCCCTGGTCTTTTCCTCAACGCACCTTCTTTTTTCTTTATTTCATTTTGAATGTCCAATAATTGTTTTTCTTTTTCCCTTTTATCTTTGTTGTTCAATGTAATCAACAACCCTCTCATTACTGCTTTATAAGTATCCCAGACCGTCTGGAAGTCAATATCTTCTTTATCATTCATTTGGAAAAATTCCTTAGTCTCTTTTCCTAGGAAAGTCACTGTTTCTTTGTTCTGTAGCAAATCTTCATTCAGTCTCCATCTTCTCAGTCTTTTGGACAATTTTGTAATCCACATTATTGGGTTATGGTCGGCACCGATTTTAGGCAAAATATCTATCTTCTTTGTTATAAGGCCTAAGTCTCTAGTTCCCCACAACATGTCAATTCTAGAAAAGGTCTTATGTCTTGCAGAAAAAAAAGTATAGTCCCGCACTTCAGGATTAAACTTTCTCCATATATCTTCCAAGTTTTCCTGTTTGACTAACTCAAAGAAAGACTTTGGCAATTTCCCTTCTTTCACACTATTTTTTCCCCCTCCGGATCTGTCCAATGAGTTCTCAACTGTTCCATTAAAATCTCCCATTAAGAGTATTTGATCGTAGGTCAACTCATCTAGTTGTTGTATAATGTCTTTAAAAAAAACATCTTTTGCACCATTAGGTGCATATAGTCCCAATAACAGCATTTTTTTCCCATTTGATGTTATTTCCACTGCTACAAATCTTCCATCTTTATCTTTAAACATCAGTTTTGGCTCCAAGTCCTGTTTAACATAAATGACTACTCCCCTTTTTTTCTGTTTGGCTAATGAAAAAAATTCCCTTCCCAATTGTTTATTCCATAAAAATTTATAATCCTTTTGTTTGATGTGTACTTCTTGCAGACAAATTATGTTACAATTTTGCTTCTTAATCCAATGAAAAGTTGCCCTTCTTTTTTGTGGTGAATTTAGTCCATTAACATTCCAAGACAGTAATTTGTAATCCATCATGGTGCAAATTCTTTATTTTCTTCAAAAAATCTCCTCAACTCTCTAGCATTTGTAATTGTTACTCTCTTCCCCTGAAGTTCAAAGCTCAAACCCTCAGGGATTAACCATCTGTACCTTGTGCCATTGTCTTTCAGTTTTTCTGTCAACTTTTTATATGTTCTCCTGTCGTTTATCACTTCTTTGGGTAGCTCCTTCATTATTCTCACTCTGCTACCTCTTATTATCAATGACTGTTCAAAGTTTTTCTTGATGATCCTTCCCACCATTTCCTTTGTCATAAATCTTACAACAACATCTCTTGGTAAGTTGTTTTTTTTGGCGTGTAACGAATTGACTCTGTACATATGATCATACATATTCTTAGTCTTGTCAGGGTCTTCTTCTAAGAATTCTGCAATTATGTTTATTATATATCCTCTCAGATCATCATTCTCTTCCTCAGGTACTCCTCTCAAGCGTATCTGATTTTCCATTAATTTGCATTCGTGGATCGTCACTTTTTCTTGGACTTTCAGCAAGGTGGTATCATGTACTTTAACTTTCTCCTCCACTTCCTGTACTTTCTTGTCTATTTTCCCAATTTGGCCTTTAAGGTCATCCACTTCTTTTTTAATTACTGTAATAAGTTCTTCCTTCATTTCTTGCATCATTTTATTAACTCCTTTCATAATCCTGGCTTCCATAGCCTCCATTTGGTCCTGCATTTTTTCTAATGAGAGGGCTCTTGTTCGGGGCTGCCTGGGCTCTGACATTTAGGCAAGAAGCAGGGAAATAAACTAAAAATACCAAAAATTTCCGTCTCACAATTTACAAATTTGGCTACCAAGTTCAAAAGGTCTAAATTTTCTCTCTTATTTAGTCTTTGTTCTGTTCTTTTCTGAGCTTCCCAAGCCCAGATATATATTTTTAAAGAAATTTTTCCCCTTTAAAAAATGACGAAATTTTTAGTTTCACCAATTTGAAATTTGACAGTCAGGTTCAATAGAGCAGAGCTTGCCCTTTCCAGCAAGCCTATTTTCGCTGGTTTCTGAGCCTCCAAAGCCAAGATATTTATCAAAAAAGCCTTCAAAAATTTCAAGATGGCGGCCGCGATTTTTCCCCTTTAAAGAAAATTTTTTCCCCTTTTAAAGTCCTCCCAGGAGCCCACCAGTAATGTAGTCAATAGATCTTGTCCTCTTACCCTCTTTCCCGTCGATTCTGTCAATTTTTAAAGTCCCAGTTCTTTTTAAAACAATATTTTAAATCGGACCTCCCAGCAATGGCTGCCGATGTTTCTCTATGATATAGAGTAGGCTTTTTTCTTTACTGCTTCCTGTCTCTGTCAGCTTCAACTCTCATGGAAATCTCACGATACTTGACGCACTTCCTGTCTTGCTCAGAAGGGTTGAAGAGCTATTCCAGTAATATTCCAATGCAACGTGGCTATTTACATTTCAGGAAACCGCAAACCGCAAGTAGACACAACTAAATTTCCTTTTCGAATTTTAGCAGTTTTTAACACTGTCTTTTGTATTAAAACAGTCCCAACTTCTCAACTTCTTTCTTCTAATTGCAAGTTTTATATTTTCCCTTTCTTCCCACCTTTAATATATCCCTTTAGTCTGTAAATAACTCCGGAGTGAAAAGAGAGCTTCTGTACCTTTTTTTCTTCACTTATCCAAGTTCCACTGGTCTTCCAAAACTTTAGTTGTTTAGAATTGTCCCAGAAGGTTAGGATCTTGACGGGCTTATGCCAAATCGATGACTCTGAAAGATCTTGCAGACGATAACTATGCAAACTTCTGAGACCCCTCAAAGCCTCAAAGGAACCCCCTTCAGGGTTCCTTTTCAGCCAAGGTAAATCTCTTCCAAAGTTTTAAGTGCATGTCTTGGTCCTTTCTCTCACTGAGAAAGGTAGGCAGTGGGCTTAGATTGCCCTCCACTACCCCGAACAAGATCTTCAGCTTGCTCCCGATGTGAGAGACAACTCAGCCCGCCATTTTCCTCCCCGGAAGTCCCCTCCGCCGGCTGTTTCTGATAGCCCTGCGCCCCCTCTTTCATTTGATATGTGTCCCTTGCGGGTGCCACCCTCCCGCCGGGAGATGCCGCAAAATGAGCCCCCTTGAGGCTTATGGCGGCAGGGCTCGGGGGAAGCGAGCTAGACTGCTGTTCTTTTGAGGGGTTATAGAGTGTTTCGAGCCCGTCCCTGTGGCATCGGTCCCATCATTGTGGGGCCCAGGGGGCCGGTGCAGCGGCACGCTGAAGCAGCCTGTCGGTCACTTCCGGGTTCCTGTCCTGCATCTCGACCGGTGTTATTAGTGACAGGCTGCTTCGGCGTGCCGCTGCGCCGGCCCCCTGGGTCCCACAACGATGGGACCGATGCCACAGGGACGGGCTCGAAACACTCTATAACCCCTCAAAAGAACAGCAGTCTAGCTCGCTTCCCCCGAGCCCTGCCGCCATAAGCCTCAAGGGGGCTCATTTTGCGGCATCTCCCGGCGGGAGGGTGGCACCCGCACGGGACACATATCAAATGAAAGAGGGGGCGCAGGGCTATCAGAAACAGTCACCGGAGGGAGTCGGGAGACCACCCCACTGGGGGATCCACACCCCGAAAGTGATGAAGGTGGCGCAGATAGAGCCAACAGAGCCAACAGGACAAAATAAATAGGCTGCATTATGCAGCACAGTTGAGAAAGTGCCTTATCCCATATACTGATGAAGTATATACAGGATTTGAGAACAAAATTGTTTCCGGCGGTGATATTTGGGGGATTTTTGGGGACGTCACAGGAAGTGCTGTGAAGTCACTTCCTGTTTCCGGCAGTGGCATTTGGGGGAAATGATGTCACAGGAAGTGATGTCACTTCCCGTTTCCGGCAGGTGACGCGGGGGAAATGATGTCACAGGAAGTGATGCCACTTCCTGTTTCCGGTGGTGGCATGATGTCACCGGAAGTGACGTCACTTCCTGTTTCCGGCGGCGCGCGCGCGCACCCCTACCTCCCCCCCCCCCCAGTGTCCCTGGCTGGCCTTCAGACATTATGGTCACCCTACCCTTCACACCCACTTTTACAATAATAGCACAAAGTGGTTTTCACACTCAGAAAGGGTAGGAGGATATAAATGTGGGAGACCTTTTTGAGTGGTCTGTAACTGGGACCCCAGACATGTAATCCACCCCCAGTTTGCCCAAACCAACCTTACAATCCAAACCAGTTCATCTAGCATCAGAAAGTTTGTGATGGTTCATGGCTCATGAACTGTGCATGCCATGAACCAACCTGCCTTTTCTTGGTTTGTGCCCATCCCTATCATAACAGTAATATCTGTAATCTGGAAACCACATTTTAAAGGAGGATTTTACAGAGCATCCCTACACTAGCACCACAGAACTTATGTCTCACATGATTCATTCATACTGTTACTGTGTTGCAGATGTTACTTGCTATAGTATGAATCTTCACTATGTTCTATGTGTTTTTGTTTGCTTTTTGTGGCAACCTTGCTACAACCATGTGAGAATTAAATCAGTTTGCCAGAACACCTTTGGGATTTAATTTGGGATTTATTTGAAGACTTGTTCTGTTTTGTTCCTTGTGAGAACATTAGCTGATGATCCTCTGCCTTTAATGGCTAAACTAATTCTTCTGGTCGATCATAAAATCATCTTCTATCATCTTAAAATGTTATAATTAATATACTAGCCCAACATACGTTTATTTGCTAGCCATAGGATTTTAGAGTTGTGTTGTTAATGGGGGTGGATCTTACCCGTATTCTATAACTCCACTGAACAAAATTTATTAATGTATTAATTTATTAAAAAATTTTATCTTCACCTTTCTCTTTAACTCAAGTTTGAAGCCTTGCTCCAATCTAAGGAGACGTCTTCAAGCTCTTCTTTTAAAGAAAGAACCACAGATGTTGTAGAAAGGCTACTTTGGGCATGGTTGGATTCACCCCAACATGAACATTTGAATTAATATTAATTTTTATTCTCTGTGTGTGTGTAACATTTGCTAGCAAAAATGTAACCATAACTCTTTGGTCATAGATCCAGAGGAGTTAGCCATGTTAGTCTGTTGCTGCAAAATAGTAAAGAGTCCAGTAGCACCTTTAAGACTAGCAAATTTTATTATAGTATAAGCTTCAAGAAACACAGCTCTCTTCATTAGATGCATCTGACAAAGAGAGCTGTGTTTCTCGAAAGCTTATGCTACACTAAAATCTGTTAGTCTTAAAGGTGCTACTGGACTCTTTACTATTTTACATAACTCTTTGAGTGTTGTTGGAATTATGCTCATCTAAGATGTCCTAATCATTCATTCTTAACCATTTGATTTGATTTGGTTGATTTGATTTCTAGCCCACGCTTCCCGTGAATGGGCTCAGGGCAGGTTACAGCATAGTCAATATATATTTGGGCAGTACAAAGCTGAATGCCTTCTAGGTTTGAATGGACTTGAACCTGTATTCTCTGTTCCCAGCACTTTAGTGACATTACATCTTTGTACACCATAAACCCTCCAACTGAGCCAGAACTTCAAAACAAGATTGTGAACTGTCAAGAAAAGATTAATTCTGACATTGGCACCTACTCTCCAACTCCCAAAGCTTTGTTCTCCAGTGTTCAAGGGCATAGTCCATTTACTGAGTATTCGGAGTGCTTTAATGAAGTACAGAACAGCAGAAGCTGTTCCTCAAGTTACTACAAAAAAGAATCTTATGTTCCCCTGAAACCAAATGGAAGGCAAAGCATAATGGCACCTTCTGTATCTTTCCAAGGAAAAATATGCCCTGTTGAGGAGATACATCATAGTAGAGAGGCAAAGAGGCAGCGTTATCTTCCTTTTCTGAAAAATGTGGAAGTAAAGAGAGGAGTGCATTTATCACAGCACAGTTTTGACAGACCTATCCATAATAATTTTGAAGCTGCAGTGCCAACGTCAGGATATGACCAAGGGGGAATCAACATTTACTTTGGAAAGGGCTCACCAAAGGGAATATGCCCTTCAGAAATAAAAATGGGCCGAAATATGGATGTCCAAGTCTTGTTAAAAAACCCTCCTGATCAAGACATTAAAAGTGTACTTGGGGTGAGAAAACAACCTCTGATGAAGCAGCACACGTCAAGTCCATATTCCAAACCTTCTTGGTACCTTAATGCTAGTGCAGAAGGCTTCCTGCAGAGCTCTGGCAATTTTCTGGGAGAATTTGGTGGAACAGTATATGACAGTCCAGGATTTCAATTTGAGGAAGGGTTCCACTATGACTATCAGTCAGTGCCAACAGCAGATTCATCTCAGTATGATCCAAGGTTCTATAAATCAACAGCTAATTCAGAGAGATTATTTAATATGGACTTTCAAATAGCTGAAGAATATGCAGGAAGAAAAAGATACCGTTTATTGTCATCTTCAAATAGAAGACAGCAAGAGGCTTCTGAAGGTACTGTCAAATTAAAACACTGATGCTGGAAGTAGTTTCTGACAAAATGAAAAAATAGCTTATGATTATATAACAGTTTCCCTTACATTTTTTTTTTGCATTATAAATCAGGGTGGCCATTCCACTACATGCTAATTGGCTTGACTGTGGAATATTTTTGTGTACCTGCCATTTTGAAATATCGGTAAATTTTATAAACCCAAAAAAACAAAGTCAGAGGGAACCGTTTTCCATTTCCAAAAGTGATCTGTTTAACTATCTCTCCTCCTTTACATTCCATGCAGTATAACCCTAAGCATGATTGCTCTTGAGGAGACTAGATTGAATTAATGAATCTTCTCAGTGAGAGTATTTAGTATTGCAGTCTTTGTTCTTTAACTCTTTGAAGCAGTATGTAATTTCTCGTACATGTGTCTAAAAGAAACATAAGTAGGTGGCTGTGTTTGTCCACCACACCATAGTACATTTTCAAGCAAAATCTGCTATTGCCCTCCAAAATGGAGCCTATTTGATAAATGAACTACTTTGCCCAAATCCAATCCTAGTCTAGCCATCAATATTATTAGGTTCTGTGATGATCATTGCCTTGGCCATGGCCCTCCAGCTTGTTGCTTCAGATACTGCCAGGCTACATAAAGGAAAGAGAGAAAAAGAAATATGTGTTACTTTTATTGTCAACCCTTCGAGAATTAAGCTAAGCAAAATAGAATTGTAAGCAATGCATGTGCTGTTCTCTTGGGCTGAGATCTGAGCGACAGCCAGACATTAATTAGTTGTTCAATAATGTAAAATAATCTAAAGACCAAGACTGAAGGGTACAGCCAATGTGGCATTCTTGTCTTTCATTTGTCCCTTCTTGCCCTGGTGCCAGCACATTTCCTGAAAATCCATGCTTTCTGGAACCATGAGCTTGATCTTTTTTAAAATCCTCACCCCTCCAAATAATGCTAAATAAATGCACAGGAACCAACACTGTTGGTAACAATGCCATATTTTATTAAAGCAACAATAGATAAATTAATGGCCAGAAAGCACCCAAAGGTACGCCAAGTAAAGTAAAGCCAAGCAGAAATGGGCCTGATCAGATGCTTGGAATGAGGGTGATTGAGAGCTTATGTAAACCACTCTGAGCTTTGTAAAGGAAGAAAAGAGAAGAGATTGGATTTATAACACCACCCTTCCCCTTTTCCTTCCTCTCCCCGCAACAGACACCCTATGAGGTAGGTGGAGCTGACAGAGCTCTGACAGAAACTGAGAGAACTATGAAAGAGCTTGTGACTAACTCAAGGTCATACCAGCAGGTGCATGTGGAGGAGTGGGGAATCAAACCTGGTTCCCCCAGATTAGAGTCCATGCTCTTAACCACTACACCAACTGGCAGGCTAAATTACAGCACAGGGCAAAGGCCATCGATTTTGTCCTCTAAGAGGTTAATTCTTTATGTAATCTCCCCCTCCATTAAGCTCAAAAGCTGTTCAAGTACATCTTTACTATGATAAGCCAGTTCATTTGGTTTTTTAGAGGTCAGTATAGGATATGTACAGCTAACATGAAAAATATTAGTTTGATGGGCATGTTAGGTTCATGTGAAACTCAACTGGTTCCATGTTAGGCTGGTGCAGTAAAGAAAAGTCTGGAGTTTATATGCTCGACTGGAAATCAGTGGGATTTAACAGTGCTTAACGTTGGCAAGATCTTACCTTTAAATGCTTTTTTAAAAGTATGCACTTTTCAAACTATTGGGCTGGATTGATTATGTAAAACTACATCATTAAGTAGTTTTTAAGTAATTGATAATTTCTTTTTTTGTTTGTTTAGGTTTAGAACTCACCCAGTTATCACAGCTTAAAAAAAGACGTCTAACATTTGAAAAAGATCCCGGGAGAAGTGATGGTCAGACACGTCTTAAGTTCTTTTAAGTTGTTGTTTCTTTTAAAGGCAATACTCTTCCCCAAAAAAAGTAGTTTAAAATTAATTTATAATTAAGTATATAATTTATAATATATAATTTTAATTCATTGTAATCAATTTATAATCTATTGGTTTTAATTCCAGCTAGCTTTTTTCCTTAAATGTGGTGCCATTTTGAGATTTCAAGAAACAAATTCAATTAAGTTTGGGAATTGCTAGAAAAAGAGTGTTACTGGATGCAACACTCAAATTAAAATACTACCAAAAAATTGTAAAGCATCTCTGCAATTTGTTTGCATTATCAGTATAAAAGAACTTTCTTTTTCCAGTCTAGAGGCAGTTGGAAGATCCTGCCCCTTTAGACACACTCTTTATAAATCAATAAATGGTTCCAGTTTTTATGCAAACTGACTGCTTAATGCTAAAACTTTATCCGATAAAGCAGGGGTGGCCAATGGTAGCTCTCCAGATGTTTTTTTTGCCTACAACTCCCATCAGCCCCAGCCATTGGCCATGCTGGCTGGGGCTAATGGGAGTTGTAGGCAAAATACATCTGGAGAGCTACCGTTGGCCACCCCTGCTATAAAGAATTAGGATACAGCTTGCTGCCTCTTTAATCAGCACAGCATTGCAAACAATTCCAAAGTAGGAACCAGTTGTCAGAACCTTATTCATTCTCCAGCAGCCATAATGTAATACCCTCATTAAAAGGATCCTTAAATGTCCCAAGCACAACAGCACAAGGATCACTTTGATAACTCCTTCTTGTCTGATACTTTATTAAGTGATAAAGGACTTAAAAGCAAAACATGAAGCATCCTTGAAAAAAAATCAAGGATTTTTTCCTTCCCTTAAGGCCATCTATTTAGGCTGCTGAACCTAAGCTAGAAACAGAGAGATGTAGAATAGATGGGGATTATTATGAATTCTGACATGCTGAATTTCTGGACCACAGAGATGAGAAGTTATGAAAGAACACATAATCTGCATGTACCTTAGGAAGACATTGTGAATGTTCTCACAATACCAGTAATTGGTCCATGATTAGGTTCAATCAGCCACCAGAGCTTCTACAATCCCTCTTTTTGTAATTGCATGGGGCATTGGTAGGGTTGCCAATCCCCAGGTGGGGGCAGGGGATCCCCCGGTTTGGAGACCCTCCCCCCGCTTTAGGGTCATCAGAAAGCGGGGGGAGGGGAGGGAAATGTCTGCTGGGAATATTATTCCCTATGGAGATTTATTCCCATAGAAAATCATGGAGAATTGGTCCGCGGGTATCTGGGGCTCTGGGGGGGGGCTGTTTTTTGGAGTAGAGGCACCAAATTTTCAGTGTAGCATCTAGTGCCTCTCCACAAAATACCCCCCAAGTTTCAAAAAGATTGAACCAGGGGGTCCAATTCTATGAGCCCCAAAAGAAGGTGCCCCTATCCTTCATTATTTCCTATGGAAGGAAGGAATTGAAAAGGTGTGCCATCCCTTTAAATGTGATGGCCAGAACTCCCTTTGGAGTTCAACTATGCTTGTCACAGCCTTGATCTTGGCTCCACCCCTAATGTCTCCTGGCTCCACCCCCAAAGTCCCCAGATATTTCTTGAATTGGACTTGGCAACCCTAGGCATTGGCCTGGTTGCTCATTAGAATGGGGGATGAAATTTAGCCTGAGATTTTAAAGGACAAGTGAAATAGTTGGGATCAGTGTTTCCTCTAAGCTGAGTTAGCGTGAGCTAGTTCACAGATTTATAGCCTCCATCTCACACATCTTTGTCTCAGGAAGAATAGCCCCAGAGCACAATAATTTATGCAGTAGCTTACAACTTTAATGCCAGTAGCTCATAGGGTTGCCAATCCCCAGGTGGGGGCAGGGGATCCCCTGGTTTCAGGGTCGTCAGAAAGCGGGGGGAGGGGAGGGAAATGTCTGCTGAGAACTCTATTATTCCCTATGGAGATTTATTTCCATAGAAAATCATGAAGAATTAATCCGCGGGTATCTGGGGCTCTGGGGGGGGGGGCTGTTTTTTGGGGTAGAGGCACCAAATTTTCAGTATAGCATCTAGTGCCTCTCCCCAAAATATCCCCCAAGTTTCAAAACGATTGGACCAGGGGGTCCAATTCTATGAGCCCCAAAAGAAGGTGCCCCTATCCTTCATTATTTCCTATGGAAGGAAGGCATTGAAAAGGTGTGCCGTCCCTTTAAATGTGATAGCCAGAACTCCCTTTGGAGTTCAATTATGCTTGTCACAGCCTTGATCTTGGCTCCACCCCTAATGTCTCCTGGCTCCACCCCCAAAGTCTCCTGGCTCCACCCCCAAAGTCCCCAGATATTTCTTGAATTGGACTTGGCAACCCTAGTAGCTCACAACTTTAATACCAGCAGCTCACAAAGTAGAATTTTTGCTCACAAGACTCTGCAGCTCAGAGGGAACATTGGTTGGGATAGTGATTGGATTTGATTGCAGTGTATGTGCGGATACACCCCTAAAAGTGTATTTTTTAAAAAGAAAGTACATAGCATTCAGTTTGTGACCCAAGTTTTGAAGTCTGCGATGTAACAATTTTCCATTTCCATATCTTTGGCAGTATTTAAGAAAGCTTGGTAAATGGCTGATCTCAGGAATCTGCTGTTAAAGGTAATAATATATAGCTCTGCAAAAATTGTAATTACAATTGGCTACAGGATTGGTTAGCTTAGGCATGCCATCTAGCAATTGTTTCTACTCCTTTCCTTTGACTGTTCTCTTTTTAAACAGAGGAATCCTAAAGCAAACAGTTTGAAAATATGGAAAACAGAGAGGTTATGGTGGATACATTTTAAAGCATACAGTTTGGCAGGTCTTCAAGGAGGACTTTTAAATAGTACAACTTCTCATTTCTACTCATCCTCAAAACAGACTGCAGCTTGCTCTCAAAAGGAAAATTAAGTTTGTGCTTTGTGTCTTTCTTTAATCTACCGAGTTTCAGTACAACTGCTGTTTAGCTATAGCACTTTCTTTAAAGACTTCTAGGTAAAAAACAGACACTGTAACAGCTGGTAGAAGACAGCAGGATTAACATTATCTTTGAGAAAACTGAATTTACCAAGTGGCCCCTGAATAAGAATTATTACACCAAAAAGCTACAGCATTTCTTCACAGCAGTCTCTCTTGGTGTTTTTGTCTCTTTTATCATGTACTGCAGATATGTCTCACCAGGACTGAACTATCAGTTAACACCAACATTGTTACAGACCAGGGCACCAAGGGAACAAAGGTCCTTGATGCATTTGAATTGCCTAAAAATACAATAGAGAAATGTGACTGAGCAGTTCCCTTTGTCATGACCTAACAGCACAGCATATGGCTTTAGTTCTATGTTAGGGTTCCCAGAAGGAACTATACTGGGACCAGTAACAATTTAATGTGTTCATAAGCAATCTGGAGTGTGGGAATCAACAGTGATGTGACTTGGCTTACAATCCTCAGAACAGTTTTCTGGGCGTAACTCCTGTTGAATAAAATGGGATTTACTGTTTGAGCAGGCCTGTTCATGATTGCACTCTTAGGAAGCAATCCTAAACAGGTCTACTCAGAATCCCACTCCTGGTTGGCCAGTGTCCATGAGAGAAGTTGGACTAGAAGGACCACTCATCTGATCCAAAAGGGCTCTTCTGATGTTCTTAAATGGGACTTATTCTCAGGAAAGTATTCTTACAATGGCACTGTAGCAGGCAATCTCCTAAAATGGCCAATAAGCTTGGACAAAAATGCCCTATTTCATTTCATTTTCATTTTATTTAGTTTATATGCCGCCCTTCCCACCAAAGCAGCTCAGGGCGGCTCACAACACAGAAGTTCTAACATAGGATTAAGTTTTAAAATACATCAATTTACAACATTTAAACAATAAACCAGTAAAAACAGTAAAACAATAAAACAAAGCCATTTACCAAAGTACCATACTACAGCCTTCTATTCGAAATTTTCAAGTACCGATCAGTTGTATGCCAACCGGAAGAGGACTGTCTTACAGGACCTGCGGAACTGCCCAAGGTCCCGCAGGGCCCTCACGTCTTCCGGTAGCTGGTTCCACCAGCAAGGGGCTGTGATTGAAAAGGCCCTGTCTCTGGTCGACTTAAGTCGGGCTTCCTTTGGCCCGGGGATTGCAAGCAGGTTTTTATATCCTTTTATAATAGGATGCTATACACCAAGGTGATATTGTTTACCTTCATGTTATGAACAACTTTAAAGTGGCCATTTCCACACATCAAGCCTATTCAAGGAAAAGGACCCTTTCCTCCAGGCCTGTTGGCAAACCTCATTACCCCAGCTTAATTACATCAAAATCAAGGGCTTCAAACTGCAGTAAGGATAGTAAATCAAGTGGACCGAAAGGAGCTCCAAAACTGCATTAATGGGAGGGCAACAGATTTGCAGATGAAAGTGTCCACTGATACATGATGAGTCAAAGAATTCTAACCTTGTCACCACTGATGGGGTCTCAACTGGCAGTGGCTATCCCAGAAAATAATCTTGATAATTCAATGAAAAATCAACTCGGTGTACAGTAGCTGAGAAAAATTCAAATTCCATGCTTTCCAAGGATGGAACCAAAACAGCTTCCTCTGTCGTACAATGATCAATATCCACCAAGTCATTAGGGAAGGAATTTTTTATTTCATTTAAGCTTCTAATATAGTAATACAAACAATGGTGTGTAAACAAAAACATTTACAAAAAGAAAACAGTATTTGTGTAAAAGTGCTCGGTTAAAAAAAAAGAACAAATGCACCCAGCCCCCAAACACAAAGAGATTTCTAGAGGTTCCAATAACATTTTAAACCTTGAAAAATCTACTGTAAGGAACTATGTGCATTTGTCTTGAATAGTGTTTATTTGCCGAGCTGCACCTTAGACACTTTAAAAACATTTTTCTGTAGAAGCATAATAAAAAATACATTGGATCTTCTGTGGCAAAAATGTATTACAGATGGTATCAGCTATTTCTGTAAAATGTCACCCACAGATTTTAAGAATAGCAACACCTCATGTTTTCATGAAGAAAAATAGTCCTTGCATATGAAATAGATGGGCACTGTCCTCTTACAAAAATTGGGCATGGTCCAACTAAAGCTAAACACTTCTAAGTCAAGCACTTGATATTTTTTAAAAAATGTGCTTCATGATTTACCACTGAAATCAATGGGATGTGCAGCCCAATCTTATGCATTTTTATTCAGACACTGTCCCACTGAGGCTTATTCCTAAGCAGGGCTTTCTTTGTAGAAAAAGCCCAGCAGGAACTCATTTGCATTTTAGGCCACATCCCCTGACATCACCATTGTTTCACGCAGGGCTTTTTTGTAGAAAAAGCCCAGCAGGACCTTACTTGCAACATTAGGCCACACCCCCAGGCACCAAGCCAGCCAGAACTGCATTGTGCATTCCTGCTAAAAAAAGCCCTGTTCCTAAGTAAATTTGTGTATGGCTTCACTTTAACTGGGCCATGACCACAGTGTGCACCCTTACTCGGAAAACAGAAACCAGGAAGGTAGCATCTCAATCTGGTACAACAAAACAAAGGAACAAGTCATTTTGACTTGGTAATCAGCTTTTTCTAAAATGCAAACGTCTCAGAGAAACGTGTAGAAAGGAACTGGACTCCATTACAAAAGGAAAGCATTTTTCTTATTAAATGCTTTATACAATTATTAGAAAAACATCAGTTACTAAGATTGATCAATCACACTAACAAATTTCTAAAGACACCATTTTAGCCACACAGAAATACGGGCATAGCAAGAGTGAAAATGTTTGCTGAAAACAGGAAGGCGCGAGGGATTCCTCTCATGCTCAAAGAGAACTTAACTTTGCCTGCAACAATAGGAAAAAAGGTAATTAAAAGGTGGTCTTTCTCTTTCTGTTCACCAGTTAACAAGTCCCCTAATCACTCTTGCACTTGCATGTGCAATCCAGGTACTGTGTATAGTAGATTCTTTATACAAGTGTTGAGTATTCCCCCATGTCAACATCTGTAACAGCTGTGACTGAAACCCTGCATTTATCCAAGTACTGTTCCCCAGCTTCATTAGTAAGGTGAGTGCAGGCTGGCTCTTTCTCACTAAAAGATGTATACATGTCCATGTGCTCACTGTAACTTGTGAACAGGGCTTCTGTGCATATACACATACCTCCTGTGGGAATGGGATCCATGCCACACAATCACAAGGCGGAGCATTGGTCTTGCTGTAACAGTGATTGTGCTGCCAAGAGCTTTACATTTCCCCACAAGCATCAATATCAACTCTCACCTATTCAGGAAAAATTAAAGGGTTATACTCTGGAATGTCCAGAGGTCGAAACCTGTCCCCTTTTCTCTCCTGACTGTAATCCTAAAGAATCAAGCCTCTTCCTTGTCTGCATGATAAACCCCAACCTACACTCTGAAAGAGAACTGTAATGAAGATCCTTCCACAAGGATTGTACCTGTCTTCAGAGCAATGCGCAGGACCTGGGCTCCCGAAATGGATTGCTTCCCGCAGGGACTCCAACCAGCAACGCGTCTTTGCAGGCATTCTGCATACAGTACTGCTGAAGTTCTGCAGCTGCCTGGGAAACCTGGACCATTGAAAGCACACACAACAGCAGAAATGGCAAGTAAGTTATGAGAGTTAGAAACCACCACAAAATGCCATGTGAGAATTATCCTGTAGCTCCCAACATGGAAGCCATGTTATAATTGGAGATTCATGACTTTGTGACACTGGTTTTTACAATACCAGATGCAAATCTGAACAGATATCGCCAAGTCCTGGGGTCATCCATGGAAATTAATAGGCAACAGAAACCAGTCCTTTGTACAAAGCACAATTAACCTATGCATTTCTATTGCCAAAGAACATGGCAGCAATTGCAAACACACAGCACAGGAGACATAACTAAGTATCCCAAAGAACTCAGAGTCAAACCATACATGGCACTCCAGGCCCTTGATTTAGCCACAAAAAAGGAGCAAGGAGGGAGATAAGGATTGAGTCTAGGAATGTAAAATATTAAATTATTAGGATTTGTTCACTGTTTATACACTGCTGCAAACCTTTAACATTCAAAGTATTTAGGAGGAGCAGCTGGCAGATCTCTATGAATTGATGCAAGTGCACAAACAGAGCACTGAGTGGAAGATATTTTGACATCCTGCCTGAACTTTCCACACTTCTGGAGAGCTTTCCACACTTCTGGGAATATCACACCCCGGAGTCAAAGCATAAGTGGGAGGGGGGGGAGAGGGAAGATAGGTACCTACTTTTATCAGGCTAAAAGGTGAGGACCATTTTGATTGGGGAAACAGCTTGGGGAGGGGAGTTAAATGCCCCGGCACTACAGCCACAGTATGTACCTTCCCCCACTCTCCCTGTCTGCTTTTTGAAGCTAAATGACACACCAAGGATCAAATTACAGATCCTCAAAATCATGTGTTATTTGATGCAGCAACCGAAGGAAATCTGAGATGGGGGTTGTCAATGCTGTTTGCTATGACCTGCTTTTTATGGCCATGCTTCCAAACATTATTTCCACTGTTTGGTGACATCTTCCTTGTTCACATAGTATAAAATGATAAGTGTGACCGGATCATCAACATCCCTGCCCCCTTTTTCTGTAATTCCCCGTGTGAAGAATACTCGTGGTTTTTAACCTATTTGTATCAGATTTGGCATGCTTCCAGTGTTACCTGATGTAATTCTATATAGTTGTTTTTTTCCAACACCACCCACAGCCAAGAATGACTTACAGTGCTCTGCTCTGATTCTGAGCTGTAGATTTGTTTTAAGCAGTTGGTATTTTCTTTTTTTTCCCCATGGGTTTTGAAGCTAAAACAACTGCAATCAATACCCTAGAGCAGGGATTTTTGATAGAAAAAGCCCAACAAGAACTTATCTGCATATTAGGCCACACCCCCTGACATCAAGCCAGCTGGAACTGTGTTCCTGCTCAAAAAAAACCCCTGCCCTAAAGCAAAATATTGGTCTGGAAATGTCAGTCGAGGGCAAATATTGTCAGGAGTGGTGTTAAAATGAAAATGTTTGCCTGTTAAGCTTTTGCCTAAAATACCCAAAATGACCTTTCTAGCCATTAGGAGGAGAAGGAGGAGAAAGTACTAAAGAATCAAGTGATCACAAGACAGGGCACTAAACAAACACTACAAACTGCTTTCTAGTTGGGAACCATGATGTATCCTAAGTAGTATTGTTTGCTTTTATCTGTAATCATCTTTCATATTTAGATTAACAAATGAACTAAGCAGAATATTGTGTTGAGGATCCATGTGCCAAACTGCTTTCATTAGTTACCTGATGCACAGCCAGGTCTGGTGGACAGCAAACAGGCCTTTAAAAGCATCTGCCCAACCACAGAAGCTGTGGGGACAATCTCCCCCCTTCTGCAGCTCTGCTGCTCTTTGTATGAGGGGGGAGTGGGTTAAAGGGCCCGGCTTAAGTAGCACTTCAACCTGTGTTCAGTTCAAAACTTATTTGGGCACATTCACACATTACTAAGTCCTTGTGTACCTTACAGATCCTGTCAACAGATGTCCTGTGGGAAATCTGTGCTCAGAGATTGATTCCCAAGCACATTGGGAGTGTGGGTGTGGATGTGTCTAAATCAGATTGCAAGCATGGCATACAGGATTTAAGCTTTTCCCACCCCACCATTTTCCCAACTTGAAACAGCCTTATTGGGGATGCTCACGTTTGTTTGTTTGTTTACGGAATTCTTAGGCCACTTCTGGGGAACCTGACTGAGACAGCTTACAAAATAACAACAAAAAACCCACTTAATTTTTTAGATTAAAATCACACTAAGAAGTGATTTTAAAGATGAATCACTTAATAAAAAGCCTGGGTAAACAATAATGTTTTGGCACCATAGGGCCTCAAGGAGAAGGGCATTCCACAGAAGAGGTACCACTACCGGGAAAAAACGCTGTCTTTGGTTGCCACCTGCCTTGCTACTGAAGGGAGGGGCACAGAGAAAAGGGTCTGTAAAGCAGAGTTTAACTGGCAGGATGGAGAGGTACATTTTCCACATCGTATATCACTTACAAGAGTGGCTTGGGAAGACAAATTGCACCATCCTGCAAGTGACAGGACCACCCTAGGCAGAGGTAAGTCACCTGAAGTCAATGGGCTTAGAAAAGTGTAACTGTGCTTAAATTAAGGTGGCACTATGAGTCTTGTACCCACTGCAACTCCTTCACATCAGTCAGACAAAGAGGTGTAGCTGTTCATTTATATACAGCTTTTCTCCCCAAATGTACTCCCCTCTGCCTTGTTATCCTCACAACAACAGCCACCTTGTGAGATACGATAGGCTGAGAGAGTGACTGGCTCAAGGTGTCCCAGTCCCAATGAGTTTCCATTACAGAATGGGGATTAGAACTTGGATCTCCAGGATCCCAGCCAATCACTTTAACCAGGCAAATGTAAATTACCTCTGCTTAGGACCAGATGCCAAAGCCCCTTGACTATGAACCCCAATTAAAATTAAAAAGTAATTAATTATTTAAAAACCAAAGTCTTTCTGGCTGTTATAACAGTTGGACACATTTTTACTGTACTCAGGCAAGATCTGAGAATGATCTGTTTATACAGCAGATTGTTTTATGGCTTTATAGTCGAAAAGCTGGTTGAACTTTGGGTAGTGATAAGAAAAGTTTAATACAAAGTCAAAGTTCTGGAAATATGCCACAGGATTCTATATGAGACAATTTAGTAAAAGTCATAAAACCTAAGAAACCATATTTCACGGCAAACTTGCCTTTCTGCTTAATTGGATTGAGCTATGAGAAGTACTTCCTTTTATCATCACATCTGTGCTCTAGTATCACAAGTATTAATGAGAGTCATCTGTGTTATTTATATTTCAGTCTCCCTCCCTAAGGAAATGCCCTTCTGTTTCTTCTGTCTCATTAGTTATAGTGACATGAATCAAAGTGGCATATACACATCATATTACCATAATCCTTCAAGCTGTCTCTTGTCTGGGAATGTATCATATCAGAATCTCAAAGTTTGTGACTGAAAGACAGGAAAGCCATTTGATTGACAGAAATTTACAGAATCAAAACATATGCAGTGGGGAAGCCTTCTACAATGTGATGGGGTGGTAGAGAATGTGTTTTCATCCCAGTACCCAGGCTGGAAATCTCTGGCTGATGTCTTTCTATAATACCTATGGAATTACACATACTCCCAATGCTACAAGAATAACAACAAAGCCCCAAATATTCTGATTCCTAAAGAGTGACATTGGTTTGGTTGTTACTAAGGAATAAATTTCCTCCTTTGTATACTTGAAGCTCCCTGAGATCACTGGTCTACCAAGCTTGGGGTTGTCTACTCTTGACTGAGAGTGGCTCTCCAGGATATCTTTACATTACCTGCTACCACATGCTGGGACCTTCTTGCTCTGCCAACATGTCATGGCCCCATCCCATAGTAACCCTTTGTTAGTAATGCAAGTTCTTGTTATTATTATTCTAAGTAAAGCTAACCTGAGGCAGCTGGTGGAATTTTATATAGGACAGGGGTGTCGAACTCATTTGTTAGAAGGGACACAAATGGGGCTTTGTGGGGCCAGGTCATGTAATGTGATGTAATGGAGATATAAACTTTATAAAGGACACAGACAAACACAATTAAAGATATGTTCCAATTTAAAATGCAAACATGCTTAAAACTCTTGCAATATTTTGTTTAAAATGGAAAAGTGGAGGAATAGTGGGATTTAGCAATGCAGTTTTAAAAATAAAACACCAAGAAAAAGCACAAGGACCACAGTGAAAACTAAAAAATATAAACTGCTCTGAGCTTGGGAAAACAATAAAATGGCATTGCAAACTTCTCTTCTCCCCGCCCCACCTCCACCCCGGGTCTACTCAGATTGGCAATGGCTCTTCAGTGTAATATCTCCCTTTGGCTGCGGGTTCCTATGTTAGAGTACTCACTAGGTCAGGCCCATTCAGCAGAAATAAGCTGGCTCAAAGCATCAATCCTTTATTTGCAAAGACACAACGCTAGGAAGCATGAGCTTCAGCTGGCTACAGGAACACTGAAAAGTGAAACTGATCTCTGCTCCATTGAAACACATCACAGCATGGGCAAAGTTGCAAGGAAAATGCGGAACAGATTTTCCATTAAAGTTTTCCTTGCAGCTTTGCTTCCTGCTGTAGCTGGCAAAGACAAGGCAGAAAAAGCAGGGAATTTCAGCAACCTGGGAGCTTCAAATGGTGAGGACAGGAGGGGGGGAGAAAAGAGACATTTGACACCCCTGGTATAGGCAATGCTGAATTTTTGTATCACTGTTAAGATCATGGTCCTATCATATATTAGTTTTAACTGGAATACATTTCATTATTTTATTATTTCTTTAAATGGGGCTTTAAAAATGGTTAAACATCTCAGACATTTGGAAAGGAGGGAATTTTTTTTGACCCATCCAATCACAGCTGACTTATGGTGACCCCATGGGATTTTCAAGGCAAGGGATATTCAGAGGTAGTTTCCCATTGCCTGCCTCTGCATCATGACCCTGGTATTCACTGGTGGTCTCTCATCTGAATACTGACCAAGGCCAACCATGCTTAGCTTCCACAATTTGGCGAGACTAGCCTGGGTTATCCAGGTTAGTGCTAGAAACAAACCTAGCTAACCTGCTTGAGCAGGACGTGGACCTGGCTTGCATGACTGAGATCTGGGTGCGAGATGGGGAGACAGTAGCTCTCTCCCAGATGGCTCCCCCAGGATACTCAGTCTTTCACCAATGACGGACTAGCAGGCGGGGGGGAGGGGTGACTCTGGGCCCAGGAGAGGCTTACTCCTTCCGGGCTCTCCCGGCCCCAGAGATTAATGGCATTGAATGTGCCGGTCTGATGTGGGACATTGGGGAGGGATTGGCAATCTGGCTGGTGTACCGTCTGCCTAACGCACCAGCCAGCACCTTACCGTCCCTGATGGAGGCCATAACAGGCTGGGCATTGGAATACCCAAGGCTTTTGATCCTGGGTGACTCCAATGTCCATGCCGATGATGCGACCTCCAGTCAGGTGATGGACCTAGTGTCATCCATGGCGACACTGGGACTCTCCCAACTTGTTACAACGCCCACTAACCAGGTGGGGCACATGCTAGATTTGATCTCTGCGGCGGGAGTTTTAGTGGACAGTATTACTGCTGAAGCAGTGCCATGGTTGACCACTATGCCCTCAAGGCTCATGTGGATGTCCCACCCCAAGACCTTTTAGGCAGTGAGCATAGTTTAGCTCGCCCGCAGAACCAGATGGACCTGGAATGGTTCCAAATGGCTCTACAGGATTCCTGGCCCCCTGGCGATTCCCTGGATGACCTGACTGAGTCTTGGCATGACAGACTCTCCAGAGCCATCGATGAGATCGCACCTCGACGCCCTCTGCACCCTCGCTCTAAGCTAGCATCATGGTACAACCTGGAGTTGCGGCAGATGAAACAAGGACTCAGACAGCTAGAGAGGCAATGGTGGCGTACTTGAGACGAAGCGACTAGAACATCTTATAGACAAAGGGTAGCGATTGGGGGTGAACTGTCCCGGAGACACGCGCTTGACTGCGGGGTGCCCCAGGTGGCGGTACTCTCTCCGATGTTGTTTAACATCTACATGAGCCCCCTTGCCCAGATCGCCCGGAGGTATGGGTTGGGTTTTCACCAGTATGCTGATGACACCCAGCTCTATCTACTGATGGACAGTTGGCCTGACTGTGTCCCAGAAAATTTGGACCTGGTGCTAAAAGCTGTGGCTGGATGGCTTAGGCTGAGTAGATTCAAGCTCAATCCGGCGAAGACAGAGCTCCTTTACTTGAGTCGTGGTGGTCCGGGAAGGGAAATCCCCCTACTGGCGTTTGACAGTGCACCACTGGCAACAGGACACAAGATCAAGAGCTTGGGGGTGCTACTGGAGCCTGCTTTGACAATGGAGGCCCAGATAGCAGCCACTGCTAAATCCGCGTTTTTCCATCTTAGACGGGCAAGGCAGTTGGTTCCCTTCCTGGAGCACAGCGACCTTGCAACAGTGATCCATGCAACAGTCACCTCGAGGCTGGACTACTGTAATGCCCTCTACACGGGGCTGCCCTTGTGCCAAACTTGGAAATTGCAGCTAGTGCAGAACGCGGCCGCCCGGCTGTTATTGGGGCTTCCCAGGTGGGAGCACATTCAGCCAGGACTACAGGAACTGCACTGGCTGCCAATAGTATACCGGATTCATTACAAGGTGCTGGTTATTACCTTTAAAGCCCTATATGGCCTAGGACCTGCCTACATTAGGGACCATCTCTCCCCACATGTTCTCCAGAGAGTACTTAGATCGGGATCACAAAATCTATTAGTAATCCCCGGGCTGAATGAGGCCCGATTGAAATCAACTAGAGACAGGGCCTTCTCAATTGTGGAACCAACTGCCAGATGAAGTGAGGGCCTTGTGAAACCTTGTTGTCATGCCTGCCCCTGCTGACTCAGAGCAGGTGCCTGCTTCTGACCCCGCCCCTGCTGTGCAGATGCCTCTACCAACGTCGGACGTAAGTCCTGAAGGAGCAAGCCAGCAGCAGGGGCCACCTGAAACCGATCAGGCCACACCAGGCACTAGCTCATCGCCTCCAGAATCACCACCACCTGCAGAACGGCTACGCGAGAGGAGACGGCTGGAGTTCAGAAACAGGCGTAGAGAAGCACGCAGGCGTGCTAGGAGAGATCTGAGCCCAGAGTTCTAACAAGCCAATTAGCCAGCACACTATATCTGGGATCCTGGCCTCAGGCCAAATTGTGCTGGCAACGAATGATCACCCTCCGACGTGACCGCGCCCTGCACCCCCTTGCCTGCTGAACGAACCTGTCTGCTTCCCGACCCGGCTTGACTTTGGACTGGAAACTGGACTCTGCTTTGGCTAAGTACTTTGTATACATTCGGCTTGCTTTCCCTGGTTGATGACCCTTCTGCATTCCTGAGACTCCGCGCTTCGCTACTCCCTTCGGCTGGCCTGATTTATGGTACAGACCAATTAAGGACTGTAAAGATAACGCTCGTGCTGCCTTTGGAAACACCCCAGCCGACAGCCAGCGTCCTGGCCGATTGCCAGGGCAACAGAAGCTGCCCGTCGTTGTCTGCAGGTCTGGGTCCTGACACTTGTGCAGTTCCGCAAGGCCTGCAAGACTGTCCTCTTCCGGCTGGCATTCAATTGACTTGGCACTGGTACTTAAGAGAAGTGGAAGAAGGCAGTCGCCACCAGAATAGCACCAACTCAATATTCTGTTTTAACTGTTTTAATCATTGTATATCTATTGTGTAATTTTGTATTGTGTAATACCGAATGTGTAATTTTGTGTAATTTTGTATTGTGTAATACCGAATGTGTAATTTTAATATTTATTTAATTGTTTGTGGGATTTTATGTTGTGAGCTGCCCTGAGCCTGCTTTGGCGGGGAGGGCGGGATATAAATCAAATAAATAAATAAATAAATTTATATCCCGCCCTACCCCACCAAAGCGGGCTCAGGGCGGCTCACAACATAAAAATTCTAACAATAAAATGCAAGAATTAAAATACAATAATAATTTATATAATTAAAACAACTAATATATCAATACATCAATCAGTCTCAGTGTGTTATCTTATAGTCTTCCGTCAGAATATTTCAATAAAACACATTGTTTAAAAAATTAGTCCTGTTTTTGAAAATCTGGTCAGCTGTGGATTCCTAAGTGTCTTTGAGCAATAAAAACCTCATCTGTACCATGCCATCCATTAAAAATCCATTTTATGGTGCTGTTGCAAAAATGAAGTCAATACAGACTATAAAGAACCCTGTTTGTTAACATTCCTGTTTTATTAAATGGTAATAACCAGAATCAAAATCAACATGCTATGATGGCCAGAAGGCTGTCCCACCTTTGAAAAGGAAAAACAGCCACTCACTTGAGCCTATGGGAGTGCTACTGAAGTATCCAGTCACATTTTAGAAGGCGGATGGAATGTTGGAAGAAAACACAGCAAGAGTTCAGTCTGCTTCAGGAAAAGAGTAGACAGCTAAACAACTGAAGGGTAGCTCTGCTTGGTGATGTGGTAGAGTGGTTTGTTTCTACTTCTGACAGAGAATGGTATATCCCAGGGTTTCCCAAACTTCCCCCCCCCCAATGGCCCGGTTATTTTTACACTTCTCCTTCATGGCCCACTTAAATTCAGGGGTGGAGCCACGAGACTTTGGGGGTGGAGCCGAGAGACAGGAAAGCCTGTCTCTTTCTTCTATAGAGGTCTCCAAGGAAAATGGAGCTCAGGCTTTGCAGTCTGTGTCAGTCTTCAAACCTAGCTTTTATCTACATAACACAGAGAGGGGGGAAGGAAGGAAGGAAGGAAGGAAGGAAGGAAGGAAGGAAGGAAGGAAGGAAGGAAGGAAGGAAGGAAGGAAGGAAGGAAGGAAGGAAGGAAGGAAGGAAGGAAGGAAGGAAGACGGAGCTCAGGCTTTGCAGCCTGTGTCAGACTTCAAGCCTAGCTTTTCTCTGCACAAGAGACAGGAAAGGAAGGAAGCAGAGCTCATGCTTTGGTGGGGGGCGGGGCTAGCTTTGGCTTTTCTTGTGACCCGGTATTGACGTTTCCGTGGCCTGGTACTGGGTCGCAACCTTGCAAATGGGAAACGCTGGTATATCCAATTGTTAGGTCTGTCTTTGACAATGAGCAGACCTCGTGCCATTTAGTGTAGCTCTTGGAAAAGGGTAGGCTGGTATGGGTGGAATCCTGTGTGTGTGAGAGGATCCAACCTAGTGGCTAATAGGTAAAAGTCAGTTTATGCTTGGAAGTATTAAAGAAAATTCAAACTACTCTCTAGATTAATGTGCCTCAGCCAGATTTCTCTTTTATCTACCTGAGGTCCTGTGTTGCTGATCTGTTCCTGGAAACCAATCTGAAAATAATAATTTTTAAAAAGTTTGAGTCCTCTGGCACCTTTAAGACCAACAAAGTTTTATTCAAGGTGTAAGCATGCACACGTCTTCTACTTGTGCACTACAAAACTTCGAAGTGAGCCCAAAGCCTAGACACTTGCTACCTTTCGAACACCTGGTAACCGCAGGGAAGATTTATAGTTTAAAATTAACCTAGTTCCCTCAGAATCCCTGGAGGCTGTGTGGGTCCCTTCAGTTGATAGAAAGGGCCTGTCATACATGCATGCTTGCAATTCTCATTCACAGGACCAACAGCAGTCCCCATCAAAAGGTCAGGAAACTCTCTAGGATAGTACCCTGAGAGGCACAAGAGACTGTTATGGGAAGGAAATTCAGCTTCCTGCTGTACATACAAAGTGTACAGTTTCTGCTCACCTATCAGAGAAAGGTGTATGTGCTAGAACAAACTGATACCAGTATGGTAGCGCTACTGCACATGGTTTTTTTTATAGGGAAAGTATGAACAAAACCTGATCCATAGGTAGGCCTGGCGCTAGGGGGTCTGGTGCTCGTAGGCCAAGGCCGCCCCCCCCCCGACTGCTGCCGCGCACACATAGCCCGCACGGCCCGAAAACTCCCCTGCTTCAAAGGGAGTCACTGGCTCCCTTTGAAGCAGGGGTGGGCCAGCTGCCAGCTGCAAGAAGTGTCCTAAGGCACGGGGAGGTGGGCAGGGAGAGGCGGGGTGGCGGGGGGCACTAGGAGGAGGCGGTAAGTGCAGGCAAGTGGCAGCGGGGGGCGAGGGAAGGTGGTGGGCAGCGGCGGGCACTGGGAGGAGGTGGCAGGTGCAGGGAAGTTGCAGCGGGGGGTGAGGGAAGGTGGCGGGCGGCGGCGGGCACTGAGAGTAGGCGACAGGCGCAGGGAAGTGGCAGTGGGAGTGAGAGAAGGAGGAGGGTGGCGGCAAGCACTGGGAGGAGACAGCAGGCGCAGGGAAGTGACAGCGAGGGAAAGTGGCGAGCGGTGGCGGGCACTGGGAGGAGGCGGCAGGCACAGGGTGAGGGGAGGTGTCGGGCAGCAGTGGGCACTGGGAGGAGGCGGGCGGCAGCAGGCACGTGGAGACCAGTGGGGAGAGGGGGCACCTCATGGCGCCCCTAGGCCAAGTGGCACCTGAGGCAGCCGCCTACTTGCCCTACTCCCACGTGCCAGCTTTGTCCACAGGAATACACAAAGCTGCCTTCTACTGATTGAAACCACTGGCATGTCAAAGTTACTATTGTTTACACTGAACCGGGGTGTCAGGCAAAGGTCTTTCACAGCACCTCCTCCCTGATCCTTTTAATTGGAGAAGCCAGAGATCAAACCTGGGACCTTCTGCATGCCAAGCAGATGCTCTGCCACTGAACCATTGTTTCATAAAGTTGACAACTGAATGTTTGATAAAGGGGAAGACTCAAGGGTTAAGAAGAGACAAATGTGCATAAATAAATAATTCATAATGATGAACAGTATGTAAATGATTAAGACAGCTCCATCCATCTCCTAGCTCATTATACAAATACCAGCAGGGAATGCATCAAACGTAGTAACTAACTGCATGTTCCCTGAGGGCCAATTTTAATACAGTCACCAACTTATCCTTCGCTTTACTGGCAGCCAGGTCAGGGCTGAATCTGCAGCATCTAAATGTCCCCCAGGCACAATGATGTCTAAGTGAGAGAGAGATATGCAAGTCACCCAACTGCACACTGCTTATGGCATTTACACATCAAATTGACATAAATGTGTCAACAGAGGTGACCGCTAATAGCATGGGCTGAGTAGCTAAACTGTCACACTGGACATGAACGAGCTGTTCTGATGTTGGCTAACTTTCTATAAGGCTTCATCAGAACACACCCTAAAGTTTTAATAGTATACATAGTGAGATGGATAGGGGTTCTAGTGGATTCTAATCTATTATTCCAAATAAGAAATAATTAGAATAGTAGATTCAGTGCCTAGTGGCAGGGCCGGCCCTGCTCTCAGCATTCCACAATTAAGGATACATCTGCTCATCAATCTCCAATTTTGACATATTTATTTCCTTCACTATGTTATCCCACAGAACTAAACCCAAACAAATGGTGACCTAAGCTTGTTATTCCTGTTTGGTCCTTGCATCTGTTAAGCATCTTCATTATGAACATATGAAGCTGCCTTCTACTGAATCAGACCCTTGGTCCATCAAAGTCAGTATTGTCTACTCAGACTGGCAGCGGCTCTCCAGGGTCTAAAGCTGAAGTTTTTCATGCCTATTTGCCTGGACCCTTTTTAGTTGGAGATGCCAGGGATTGAACCTGGGACCTTCTGCTTCCCAAGCAGATGCTCTACCACGGAGCCACGGTCCCTCCCCAATGATCCATGCTAATTTGTTGCCCTCCCTCTATCTATACAAAATGGTAACTTCCATTTCATTGTATCTGAAGAAGTGTGCATGCACACAGAAGCTTATACCTTGATTAAAACTTTGTTGGTCTTAAAGGTGCCACTTGTCTGGACTTAAACTCTGTTCTTCTTCAGACCAACATGGCTACATACCTGAATCTGTTATCTGAGTAAGAGAGAACCTTTTAGAGGTGTGGTTTGTGTTTCCTAAGAGCTCAATAGTTATAGCAATTGTGGCGGAACACGCCTGCTCTGTCCTGCAGGGCCTTTTCTATCCTGCCCTCCAAGGTTCTCCCAATACTTGGAAAGGCTACACTCTCTCTATGGTAACCCACCACCACCATCTAACCTTTGTAAGGAATTGCCCATGGGGAAGGTCAGGACTCCCAGCTTCCCCTCCACAATCTGACACCTCAGGGGGTCTATCAGACTCTGGGGAAGAAGCTGCTGGAGAAGTTTGGAGGACAGAAAGAGAAATACCTATTCTAATGGGCACTTTCCCAAACTGCAAGCCTGGGGTATTTCTCTTCATTATCTTCTTTCTGAATTAACTTTCCAGAAATGAACACTTCTGTTAGGAATAATCAAAACAATACAAAACAGCATATATATTATTACTTTGGAGGAATATAACAGAAGATCCAAGTTTTGTTTTGAGGGGTTTTCTATGGACCAAGGCTGCTGCCTGAACCTTTCTGAAACTACTTTGTGTCATTTGCAATGCAATCCCAAACAGAAGTACACCCATCTAAATCAGTGAAAGTCAGTGGTCTTAGAGGGGTGTAAACTCTCTTCAGGGATGCATTGTTATATGCACTCATTCCAGCCACTCCCCCGCCGACAGCTATTTTACTGAGGTAATTTTAACCTACATAAGATAGGTTTTCACCATCAGATCTGCTGCCTTAAGGCAAAATAGACTTCAAAAGAAACAGGCACACGAGGCAGGGGGGCGCCATCTAATCACGTTTTTTTGGGGGGGGGAGGGTGCAATTCTACCACAAAGCTTTAGCCTAACGAAAGGAGGTCACTGGGCCTCGCTGACACAAAGGCCATGCCTGGGACAGAACAGCCAAGGGGGCGCCACACAAGCTTAGCTGAAGCCTCTTGTCCTGGGGAAACAAAGGCACGTTTCAACGGCAGATACAATGAGCCAGCTGCGAAGCGAGGGGAAAAAACCGAGCCACCCTTCAACAATACAGACTTTGTGATGGAAGTCTCAGTCGCGTGTCGGAGCTTGTTCCCAGCTGGGTTGGGGCGACAGTCACGCATTCCCGTTTGTCACGCAGAGGACCCCTCGGGTCAACTGAGGGCAGAAAAAGGCTTGCCGGTCAGCAACTGCTTGCTTATGACCGAGAAAGAAAAGAGAAAGAAAGAAAGAAAGAAAGAAAGAAAGAAAGAAAGAAAGAAAGAAAGAAAGAAAGAAAGAAAGAAAGAAAGAAAGAAAGAAAGAAAGAAAGAAAGAAAGAAAGAAAGAAAGAAAGAAAGAAAGAAAGAAAGAGTTGCAGGTTTCCACCCCAGGCCCTGCAATCAGATTCCTGGGAGAAGAGAACGTCTGGATTCTTCGTCTCCTCCCAGCTAGCCGGAGCCACGAAGAAGACAAAACAAAACGCTTTGCTAAGCCTCTCGTTCTCTTCAAGGACAGTTCCGGGCGCTGCAGAGAAAGCGGAAAACGCTCGGTGGGGCCACCCAGATCCAACCCTCTTACAAAGGGAGCGGCGGCGGATTCCTTCCCTCCTCCCAAGAGAGCCCCTCCTTTGCCAGACAAGCGGCGTCTGTATTCCTTCGGGCAATCGTCTAAAAGCAACCCGAGTCGCACTTACCCGGATCCTTTCCACGCCGGCCTCCAGTTTTAGCTGCTCCACCAGGCGCTGCATGGTGTTGAGGCTGGAGTTGGAAGACATGCTGGCGGCAGCTCTTAAGAAGTCGGCCGGCGGGCGGGTGGGCGTCTGACTCCGGACTTCCAGACAAGCGGCGCTCTTCTCTCGATGCAGGAACTGAGCTCAAAGGGGGAGGAGGCAGCAGCGGGCAAGCTCCCTGCAGCCCCCGCCTGCTGCCTCTCTGGCCGATCGAAAGGCAAGCGGCCAGGAGGAGCTTGGAGCACTGAGGCGTCCCAAGAAGACGGGCGTAGACTCTTGAGCGTCGGGGGTGCAGAGAAAGCAGCTGGAAATCGGGTACAATTCTGGGTCTCCCCCTCCGCACACATCAGAAGGAGCTAGTTTTGTTTTACAAAACAGCACTTTCTTAAAACGAAGCCACGCCTCTCAGTCTAGCGGGGCGCTGGCTAATGTCTGAATTAAACCACTTTACGTGATACAGCTGGACAGCATTAGGCGGTTTAGGGTTCCTCCAGAGTCTTCACGTCAGATCTCATCCTGCCTCCCGCGCCATACCCTGCACTGAACATCCCCTTTCGCACAAAACAACATAAAACCGTACTTTATAAAGTTCGATTTCTCAGAACTCATGGATTAAATTTAGAAAAGCAGGTTCCCAAACATGCCAACCATGATTGCTTTGTTTTCAGCTCAGGCATCTCCATGCATTTTCTGCAAGTCTGACTTCTCTCCCCCTTTGGATTGCAAAAGCACGTGAAGGAATAATCGTCAAGCTCTTCTCGGTGGCTGGCAGTGGTTGTTGAAAGAGATCAGTAGTATGTGGTTCCAAAGATAGCGACTTGGCTTGTTGGCAGCTGGAATGATGCCTATCATCCTGGTTATCAGGTGATCAGCAACGCATCAACTGGGTCTACTTGCTGTATTATATGCCAGTTCACCATTACCTAGGTTTTCAGTATAATTCTCAGTAATGTGATTTCATCTTTAGATCTATCCAAATATATTAAATAATGCTATTAGTGGCTAATAATTATGATGGATATCTAATCCCTCCAGTTCCAGAGATAGTATGCCTCCATAAAACAGTTGCTAGGGAGCATCAGCAGGATGCTATTGCTGTCTTCCTGTTTCTGGGCTTCCTAGAGGTAGCTGGTTGGTCACTATACAAACAGAAGGCTGGACTAGATGGACTTTTGGTCTGACCCAGCATGGCTCTTATATTCTTCTTGTGAGTGTACACCTTGAACAGGTGAAAGTTATATAGCATCCTGAAAACTACTCCACTGAACGCTTAAAAGATCCATTTATGGAATTCTGCATCAGTTTAATTGGGAGGGCTGGAAGACCACTGATCAACAGCAAATAGAAAAAAAATTTACACAGGGGAAGAATGCACTTATGTTTTTGAAAGGCATCAGAAGCATTCTAACCACTGTGCATACAAAAGCTAGGAAGTTTATGGCAATGGCAAACCACCCTGTAAAAGTCTGCCACCTGATGCGATGTCACCCTATAGGTTGGTAATGACTCAGTACCTGCACAGGGTACTACCATTACCTTTTAATTTCCCACCACATCTATATGTAGTTTATACACAAGTATATCTTTATAAACAGCTCAGCTCAACAAGCACAGTATATTTAATGTTCAAACGTCTGATATGTTTAAAGTTTGAAGGGTTTTCATGTCCCCAGCTTGGGAGATGCCGAGTTGGGTGAAAAGGTGCCATAGAGCTGTTTTACATTCACCTGAGATTATATCAGTGTAACACACACACACACAAGCAGGTTCCAGATTCAGCTCATCTTTGCATGAGTGTCAGCAAAAAGGTGGTCCAGCGTTCCTGGTGTTGCCACATAATCCAGAGTTTGATGTTTCTGTGCTGCTCCAAAGTAGAGGGAGCATCTCAAGAACAGGAAGCAAGGTTTGCAAGGTCCCTTCTGGATAGAGTCACAGAGTCCTGCTGCATTGTATGCTAGGGGCTTTTGTACTTATAGTTACCAGATTTCGAAGCAGAGACCTGGTGCCATGCAAGGAAGCCACTCTTTGGCTTTAACTATTAATTGTGCCATAGGAAAGTGGGAAATATATACACTTTTATGATGCAGCAAATTCCACCTAGAGGTAAAATAAACCAAATGTTTAACAGACTCGCCTTCTGCAATTCTTCTGTTCTTATGCAAAGGTATTCGCTAATTCATGAATTTAAGACTATGCAGACAACACTAAAGCACCAAGTTCTCAAAAGATGTAAATTAAAAGTATCTACCAAAAGATGCCACTTGCTTCTGGTTCCATTTCCCACTTGTGCCACATTTAACTGTCATCCTTCAATGTGAATCAGTACATAAAAAAAAAATAAGGCTATATGAACTGTCCATCATACCTTGGCTGTTATAGATACAGCCTTTCAAAAAGTGTGCAAACAGCAGCTGACAATGAAAGGCCCAGTGCAGTAAGCAACATGTAAAGTTATGCACAGGATCCTCCAACACACATCAGGAAGTGTTCGGCTTGGGGGAAGTCTACTCTAGTTGCCAGTATGAACTCTACCATTCCTATGGTACACACTCTCAGGGGTGCAACTACATCACTTACTCATAATAAAGGGTTAATGTTGTTCTTGTTCCACTTCCATCAGCAATATATATTTTATACTTCTGAAAATACCACCAAAATCAGGATTGCAATTTCGTATCTCCTTTAAGTGTGGCAGCTCAAATGTCTATGCATTGATCTGTTAGTGAAAATTTAAGTTCTAATGTATGCAAATGAAAGATCTGTTATATGTTATATAGGCAATTCTGCATTTCAGAAACCATAGGTCCAGATTTCAGAAGCTTCAAGCTTGCAGATGTGGTAACAAAAGCATGATCTCAAAAGTTTCTCCTACAAAACTTCCTAAATTTTAGCTACCACATTGGTATTAACTGCACATGATGCTATCTGATATCATCACATTATTTAACACCATAACCATAAGCAGGGAAGGGCAGTAAAACATATAAACAAATAAATATGTCCTGTGAACACAATACTCCAATTGTTACAGCAGCTGAGGAAAAATTTGTTCCTTTAAGCTGACATGCACAGGAGCCTACTGGAAGTCCTCAGTCAATGTGAATCATAGCAATGGGCCAGTTTTGATCTTTGGGGATGTAAACAAGGAAAAGCAAAGCAGAATAACTTAAACCTCAGCAAGCCTCCTAGTATTCCTGCCCAATTTAGGTCTACCAATTTCTTGATATCACATTTTTGTTACACTATCTTATTAATATGAAGGCTATTAAGAGATCCATGTTAAATGTACTTTTTTATTCCATTCCATATCCACGGTGGAACAAAACAATAAACTCTGATCAGCAGACTTTCTTGTATTTTATTAAAAAAGTCATAAAATGGTACTAGTTTCCTGCCTGATTAATTCCTGAGTTTTAAAAACACTGCTTCAAGACAGCAGTTAAACTCTGCTTTAGGTCTGGATTTCTTTGCCAATCATCTGTAACAGGGACTGTATACACTACAGCAACTGTCAATCATCAATAAATGTCAATCTTCCAGGACCTTCCTTCCTCATCCACCGCCTGTATCTTTTCCATCGAGGATCCATCGCCATCTTTTTCTTTAGTTCTTCTTCTTGTTCCTGTTTGTAAAGCTACAGGAGAAGAAAAGAGGGTTTTTTAAGTGGCGGCAACATATGCTAACCCTCCATGTATAGCACAGCATACATATTCTTTAAAGGACTTCAGACAAGATCAAATGCAAGGTCCCTAGTATCTATTATTTCAGCTAAACTATTCTGGATTGTGTAAAATCAACAGATTAAAAAAAGCTAAATGCCAAACACAGTTTAGGTGAATTCAGTACCTATTTTACACTGCTCAGTAGATGACAGGAAAAAAAATCTATGAGAAGGATATTAAAACCATTGCCTCCTTTTGAATTCTATCTATAAGACTATATTACTTTTGGATTCTGTGCTTCTGGAACTAGGATAAGGCTTGAAAACACATAATGAGCTCCACCATGCACTAAGGTCTTTTGAAGAGCCCAGCCGTACATTCCATCTAATCAAAAGTATGTTCTGTGTGATAACAAGCCTTCTTTATGGTGGGATCCTGTCTTTTGAACATACTCCCCAAGGCTCTCCAGAGGCTCAAGCAGCAAGTGCTCATTCTGCCTAGTCTGTGGCACTGACTGCACTGGTGCCCAAGTGTTTTTAGAAAGTGGGTGGGGCCAAGAAGGGCCTTTTCAGGCTTTGATGCTTATGGTATAATGTTGACAGTGGCCTTCTATAAATAGCTACTTATTAGGGTTACGCATCATCTCACTCCACGACATTTTCTGGCAGGTTCTGCCTCCTGGGGCAGCAATTTTGTGGTTGTGCCAACTAGGAATGAGAATGAAATGGGAAAACAAGAGGTTCATTTTGGTTTGTGGAGTTGCATGAACTTTCACAAGCCTCCCTGGTTACTGAACTGGTTTGTGACAGGGTGAACTCGCCACTTAGACCACTTGTGCACAATGAGCCTTTCAAAAGTTATGTAAAAGGAATGTCCTTTAAATGGCTTTTGCAAGGTGCACTGCATGTGAGTGTAGTCCAAGTGGTGAGTTCACTCACTTCCAGATGAACTTGCCACTTGGACTTCACTCACAAAATCCATTTAAAGTAAATATGGCTGTTGCAAGGCCTGTCACTGCCCAACAGAGTCCACAAAGGACTGTGGGGAAAGCTCTCTCTGCAGTCAGCTGTGGCTCTGCTAGGCAGCCTGGTTCAACTGGACTGCCCAGAAGACCACATAAGTTATTTCAATGATCCCTTGGAAGTGGGGGGAGTGAAAGGGATTTCTGAAACACTTTACATCTATTTCAGCCTAACAGCTGATAGGCACACCAGCCCCATTGTGAGGCAGATGCAATGGATGCAAGCCATTCAGCAATCCCTCTCACACCCTCCCTCCCCACCATGAAACCCACAAACCTTTGAAAAATTAGATGGAGGGTCATGGGTGGGGATGGGCATGAATCTCAGTTTGTAAATCATGACCCAGCAATTTTTGTGAGGAATTTAGGGTCATAAGGAGGTTCACAACCATTCCTAGCGGCAACTACTTTGCATCAGAATTCCAAAAGTGACCATGGTCTCAAAAATACTGGGGACCTTGGGCTAAAGGATCAACTCTGAGCCATTTCTTCCTGATCTTACATTATTCAGCCAGTTTTAATCATTGTGCTTTTTGTATGCTGCAATTTGATTTTTTACCAATAACTATAATTCTCCTTGGATTATTTTTTGAAAAATACATAAATACATAAACCCCCTTTTATCAAAGGGTGGTCTCTCTAGAACAGACATGAAATCCAGCTGACCTGACCACTCAAGGGAACACTCTGCTTTAAGCTGCACTGTCCATGTCATGCAGTATACAAAAAAATCTGGATATACCATCAGTCAAAATAATAGATAAATATCAGATAATTAAACAGCTACCCACCTATTAATGAAAAGCAGCATGTGGGTGAGGTCTGGACAACTTTAATATGAAATATGATGCCTTGGTTCAAGGGGCATGATCATTTCCTGAGACCTCAAGTGGCCTTTTTTTATTGTAAGAACCAACTCAACTGAACAGTTTAGTCAGTGGCACCAAAACTTGTATACATGTGATGTATAATGTCAGGCTAATTAGGTCAGTTTTAACCTCCCATCTGCCAGCATCGCTTACCTCATATTTGTCTCTTAGCCAGAGTTGCCGTTCAAGAAAAGTCTCTTTCTGCTGATCTTCCAAACTGTCAAATTGAGACTGTGACATTTTCATGTATTTGCGTATGATATACAGCTTCTCCTCTTCACCATACTCTTGTCTCTTGATATTGAAACAATAAATCCACCAACAATACCATGCTATGTACTTGAACACGTAAAAAGGGAATAGGAGGATTTGAAATAAGAGTATGTCATATAGTTGGGGCTTCTGATAACCACCTTTAATATCTATTTTGTTCTTAATAACATCTTTGATTATTTCTTCTTCTTCTTTGCGGATTTCTTCCTTGGACCGCCTGTTTTTGCCCTTTTCTTTGGCTCTGTTCAGTAGACCTTGTTGTCTGGCAATCTCAGTGGCTTGTATACGATATTTTGGCACAGTTGCTAGGTAGTTGATAGCTTCATTGTAGCTACTCCACCAACTGAAGAACTAGAAAATAAATACTATATTAATCTTAAGAGAACACTATACATGCAGATTAATTCTTCCTATTGTACTCAGGATATATATAGTTAACTTGTATTCTCTGAAGAACAACCTCAGTCTATACATCCAGATTTGGTCCAGTAGTACTTCTGACACCAATAAGAATTTAGGGGTACGAGATTTCGAGAGGCAAAGCTCTGTTCATCATAAACTCACACCCCCAAAATTTTGTTGGTTAAACATACATAAACTTGTCCTGTTCTGTTTTTTTGCATTCCCATGGCTTTATGTTCTCTCACACACACATCTTTTGCAGTCTTGTAGTGTCTTCCCCTCGTTCCACATTTCATGGCCTGGAAATTTAGGGGATGCTGAATGCAATATTTTCATATATCACTAGCTTTTCTCAGATATGTCATGTCTCAAGGTCAGACAAGCCGATTAGATTCAAGGCAAAACAATTCACTTTCAAATAGTGGGGGGGGTGGGAATGGGGAGAAGCAGACAGTACCAGCAAAGAGACTGGCATTTATGAACTTTTCATAATAAACAAGCTATTTTAATATTATGCATATTACAAGGTATTAATGGAACAGTTGGGAGAGATATATTTACCTGAAAAACTGAGATGGCACAGATAGTGACTAGAATCACTATTCTGACGTCTACCTTGGGGGCTAGTCTTCTGCTATAATAGTGATAGTAATGGCTATAATACTCCTCAGGATGATCCAACATATAATCATAATCTTTACGAGTTTCTTCATCCTGCAAACAGCAATTGGTAATGTTTTATATTCAGAAACATGCTGCAGTTTTAAAAAATAGTGTTTAAAAATTTTAGAATACACTTTTGTTATTTATACAGATACCTCCAACATAAACTTGCAAAGGCAGTAAATACTATATGTGCAATAAACGCTGCAAACAAAAAGTTATAAGCTTGTGCCTATTAATGTACATTACAACCACAGACAAAACCCCATATTTTTATATACTGAGGAAGGTATTTAGAGGGTGTTAACTTATATTCTCTGAATACAGGCTCAGTCTACACATCCAAATTCAAGTCAAGAAGCACCTTCGATGCCAGTAAGAATGTCAGGGTATGAGATTTTGAGAGCCAAAGTGCCCTTCATCATTAACTCATACCCCCAAAATCTTGTTTGTTAAACACACCATCTGTATACTCAACGGACAGCGAGGCACAACTGTAAATTAATGTGTGCAGCTTTACACTCTTCCTTGGTTTAACTCTGCTTATAGTATGTTAAAGCAAGGCTGATAATGGCAGAGATATCTTTTGGGCAGCTTCTCTATCATTACTGATCTTCTCATTCTAGTCGGAAAACAATTGCTACCTACTACTGTGTACAGTAAGTGTCTGTTTGCAATGTTCCATCCCACTCACTGCTACATAAAGACTGACCAAGAAACAGAATCCAAGACAGGGCTGTACAGATATGGTCACAGAGGCAAGAACAGAATCATGCTTAGTGTATTTCTTGACCTTTCCCTAAGAGTTACGAGCCGCCACTCACTTATATGGAAGAAGGAAAGCACAATAGTGATCTTAAGGGCAGGGAACATGTGTCTGCACTGTGTAAATCTTCTCTCCACATACACCCTCTGTTATAGAGAAGAACATTGTTGTGCGTGCTGTAGACACCATAGTAATTCTGTCTCTTGGCCATGGAGCTCTTGTAGAGCCTCAGTAGCTCACAACATTCAACATGCCCAGAGGATGGAAGAATCACAATGCTTCTGCAGTTAGTTTCTTGAAACCGCCTCGGGCTTATGACAACAGTTGTGAGCCTTGCAACAACCTCCCCATCTGTTCATTCATTAGTCAAGTTACTCTCTAAAGCCAGGTTGCAAATTAGGAATGTGATGGCAGATAACAGGTGCTAATATGGAAGATGAGGCCTGGCTTCCGCTCTTGGATGTTCAGCTAAGCTATGGTTGCACTGAGGTGGGTAGTCTTGGTTAAGGGAGAGGAGAAAGGTATAATAGTGCAGAGATCTCCACTTTCCTTCAACCCCAATAGCACTGTTTAGGGCCATTTAGGAAAAAGTGTACAATGTTATTAAGATCCTAAGAATATGAGAGAAGCCATGTTGGATAAGGCCAGTGGCCCATCCAGTCCAACACTCTGTGTCACACAGTGGCCAAAAAAACTAAGTGCCAACAGGAGGTCCACCAATGGGGCCAGGACACTAGAAGCCCTCCCACTGTGCCCCCCCGCCCAAGCACCAATTTTATTTTATTTATTTATTATTTCATTTGATTTATATCCCGCCCTACCCCACCGAAGCGGGCTCAGGGCAGCTTACAGAGCATCACTGCCCCAATTCCATTTAGCCAAATAAAAGACTAGGTTTTCTCCCTGGATATGCCATTAAAAAGCAGTGGGTGGGTGTCATTTTAAATTTGCCTATAACTTACAATTATGCCCATTAATAAAAAAATATATATTATTGTATAACATTTGGAGAGGGCGTCTTACATTCAGGATCATATTCCTTTTGAGTAATGCCATTTTCTCATCTATAATGTACTTACACTGGATTAATTTTATGGCAATAAATTCCTGCAATTTGATAATAATTCATTGATCATTCTCTACCACATTTCTGTCGACCAGAAAATAATCAGATATGATCTACATCTTGTAATTCCTCAGTAACTTGCAACCTATGTAATATATCTGTATTTTTTTCTTTTAAGTATTTACTGTATGTCCTATTCCTACTGAAGTTGTTTTGTCAACATTCAATACTCTTTATATGATAGCTGATAATTTTTTTCTACTACCTCTCCCCAACCACCAACTAAGTCTTTTGGACCATATGGGCTTTAAGCCTGAAACCGTATGTAATAACTGACCATATATAACCATATACATTTAACCTTGTATAATAACTGTATATAACTGATTACCCAGGCTAGCCTGATTCTGTCAGATTGCGGAAGGTAAGCAGTGTTGGTCCTGGTTAGTATATGGCTGGCAGAGCAGGGCTGCTACACAGAGGCAGACAAAGGCAAACCACCTCTGAATGTCTTTTGCCTTGAAAACCCTGTGGCGTTAAAATAAGTCAGCTGCAACTTGAAAGCAAAAAACAAATAATTGATGATGGAAAGACATCAAGCAGCTTTGCACTTAGCTGGATATTTCAATAAAGTCTATGTCCAGCTGGCCCTGACAGCTGGCAAATAAGCATCTGTCAGTCACTTCCAGCATGAACTGGAAATATCTGGGAAAGTGTCTATTTCCTGACTCATACGACTTTGCCCTTTTTTGAGAACACCCTTGACTCATTTCTCCAGTCCTTCACCTTACTAATATTGTGTATACATGACTCTCCCCCAACAGCCTGCATGATTTACCTAGAAGCCCTGGTATGTTAAATAAAAATCACTGTACTGGCCAAAATATGAGTCTTAGGAGAACTCTTGTGATGATTTAGAATCCCAAAAACTAATGCACAAACCAACTGAAATGTCAGCTTTCGTTCAAAATATACTCAAGACAATTGAAATAATAAGGGAACACTACTGACAATGAAAACTTAATTTCTGATCTCTAAAGTGCTGGGGAAGATCATTAAACAGACTGACTGCTTTAAGCATTCCAAAGAACCTGTACACATGGTTACAATCTGCTTTGAAACTTTCCCTGCTACTAGAAGACTGCTAGAGGCATCCTGCTTTGGAAAAGCACAAACAATTTACTGCATGCGTGTTTGTGAGGGTACCTTTCCCATACTCTTAATATAAAAGTCAAGGACTCAATCTGTGAGCCATATTTTACACTTCCTTTTCTCTTATCAGGAAATCAGGACATCCCCTATAAAAATTTGATCTCCTTATGCCTTAGTTCCTTTTGTGCAATTGTGGGATAATATTACTGACCAGTTTTATAAGGCTATTACAGAGAGACTATTGAGAGAATAAGCACTGTGTGCAGCTGGAGCCTACTGAACTTGTATGCAAGGGTGCTAAACTTATTTACTGAAAATATCCAGATCTCACCTTATCTCCTTATTCAGAGAGGCTAGTAACTCAACAGGAAGCTATATGACTGCAATGCCTTACAGCGTGTAATCCCAGGCAAATCAGGCTATGTATAAAACATGAGCAAATTAAAGCACCCTATATATAACATTCCACCATGATTAAAGGGTGAAAGGAAATGTACACCGCGTAAATGCCAATAGGCAGCTGTATTGCTCTATGCAATAACACTTTAAAGACTAACCAAAACGATTTCGTGACCACCTTTCCCTAGTCACAGCTCACGCCATTCCCCTCCCCCTCCTTTCGGGTAGAAATGCATCTGCCCAATCACTCATGCACCCTCAACGCATCTAAGGAAGCAAGCTTACGCTGCAATAAATTGTGTTAGTCTTTAAAACGTCCTGTTGCCGCCGCCGTTTGCAGCCTGTGTCGCGGCGCCGGCCAGCCCTGTCCCACTCCCCTCCACGCCCCAGCAGCTCCGTCCTCCCTCCCAGGGCTGGGGTAGGAAGGCTGGGTGTTGTGAGGTGGAGGGGGAGCAAGTACACGTGTCTTACCGGAGGGATCCGGCCGGGGCGGAGGAGGGAGGGGGCGGTCCCGGCCCCGCTCTCTCACCTTGAGGGTCTCGTAGGCGGTGGCGATGAGGAGGAATTTCTGGGAGGCCTCGCCGCCGCCTGGTTCCGGGTCGCGCTGCCGGTCCGGGTGGTAGCGGAGAGCCAGTTGCCGGTAAGCGCGGGCGATTTCAGCCTTGCTGGCGTCCCGGCTCACGCCCAGCACGTCGTAGCACACCAGCTTCCCGCAGTACAAGCCCTCCACCAGGGCCCCCGCCGGCCGCAGGCAAAGGCACAGGACGCTCCACAGCACCAGCCAACGCAGCCCTTCGGCCTCTCGCCATCGCCGCCACCGCTGCAACGCAGCCATGGCCGTAGCCAAGGGCGACCGACCGCTCTCTTGCTCGCGCGCCGCGACGGCCCGCGCGCGCGCGCGACAACAGCCTGGCTTTCCGTGTTCTCCTCGCACGCCAGGCTGGACGAGTCGCGCGAGCTACGAGGGCGGGATTAGAGCCCACGAACGTGGACAAAGCAGAAGGGCTGGCTGAGAAGCCATACGTTAACAAGCCGTCGAATGTCATGGAAGCAGAGTGGAGAAAGGGACCAATAGAAGAGCCGGGATGGCAACAGGAAAGGCCAATCGGTAAACCCGGAAAAGGGGAGGGAGGCGGGGTTTGCCAAGACAGGCAGGGACGTGAATAGAATCGGACCCGACGCGAGAGTGGAGTAGGAGAGGAAGGGGGAGGCGTGGCTTTGAAGAGTGGGGGCGCGGGTATGTAATCGAAAGGACCAATCAGGACGCAGGAAGAAAAGTCTGGGTTTGTTCCTAAATTTAGGAAGGCAATTGGAGTCCAGCTGCATGTGGAAGACTACCAAAATATTTCCTGCCTAAACTGGGTTTGTGAGGAATGAATCGTAAGTGCAGAGGATCAGACAGTAGGAGTGAGATTGGTCAGAAAGGCAACACTGACCTTGACAAACCAAGGCTGTGACTCATTATAAAGCAAAGCAGCAGGTGTTCAGTGGAGGAAAGGTCGCAAGTGAAGGGAGTGTGTGATGGTCCCAGGGCCAACCAGCAAGCTTAAGAACATAAGAGAAGCCGTGTTGGATCAGACCAATGGCCCATCCAGTCCAACACTCTGTGTCACACAGTGGCCAATATGTGTATGTGTATACACACACATACACACACACACATATATATATACACACATACTGTGGCTAATAGCCACTGATAGACCTCTGCTCCATATTTTATCCAATCCCCTCTTAAAGCTGGCTATGCTTGTAGCCGCCTCCACCTCCTGTGGCAGTAAATTCCACATGTTAATCACCCTTTGGGTGACGAAGTACTTCCTTTTATCCATTTTAACCTGACTGCTCAGCAATTTCATTGAATGCCCATGAGTTCTTGTATTGTGAGAAAAGGAAAAAAGCACTTCTTTCTCTACTTCCTCCATCCCATGCATAACATATTGGGGGGTTCAAACTTGGGCCTTCTAGATCTGAGTCCAACACCCATGGAGATGGAGAGCCATAATCACAATCACAATTTTTTTAAAAAATGCCCTGTGCAAGCACGAGTAGTCCCCTGTGCAAGCAGAGTTTCCGACTCTGGCGTGACTGTCGCATCACAACATTTTCACGGCAGACTTTTAATGGGGTAATTACCAGCAAAGAAAAGAGCTGCATGTGTGCTACCCCACCAAACACACAAGTGCAATCATATAACCAAGGTTTTTTTGTTTTGTTTTTTTTAAGCCCAACAGGAACTCATCTGCATATTAGGCCACACCCCTGACATAATTGTTTTGTGGAGAAAGCCCAGCAAGAAGTCATTTGCATATGAGGCCACACCCTCTGACACCAAGCCAGCCGGAACTGCATTCCTGTGCGTTCCTGCTCAAAAAAAGCCCTGAATGTAGCCATTAAGTATGTAACTATGCTTTTCTTCAACTTAACCTGGGTAACTCTGGGTATGTGGAGCTGTCTCATTGTTGAACCTTAGCCAGCCCTTGCATTCTCTCTCGTCCTTTCTGCTTTCTCCAAAGCATGAGGCACAGCAAGGCTGGGCAAGAGAGTGAGACCACCAAGGTGCCTGGAGAATAACCTGCTGGGCTGGCTGTGGAGAAATTGCAGTAAAATCACAACCCTGCTGTGGCCAGCTTGCTCTTTTCTTCGGTGGCTGCTGTGGTGGCTTTACTTCCTTTTCTCCTCAGCCAGCAAGCTTTCTCTCCTCTTGGAAGTTGCCCCAGTGCTGGGTTGAGAACATAGAGGCTGTAGAGAAGGAGCGGGAAAGTTGAGGGAGTGGGGAGAATAGGCCCTTTCCAGCCATCTCTGGAATGAGGCAGACAGCTCAGGGAGTCTCACAGATTACCCTGTACTTGCAAAACAAACCAGTGCCAAACTGGAGATGAGTCACTTGTGACTCCCAAGCCAGAGTGAGGATCATTGCTCTAAACCGGTATGATACAGGCTAGTTTAAAAAATTCCACTGGTTACTGCCTTTTGTTAACAAAAATTACTGTCTTTTCTGGTTGTCTCTTTAAAAGTATTGACTTTAAAAGGTTAGCAAAGAATGAAGAATTGCACAGTATGCATTTCACAGTATGCATTGTTGACAAATAGATTAATCATAGGATCAGATGGGTAATGTTATGATTTATATTAACATAGCCCTACAATCAATTTACCTTTTTTACAATCAATCATTATTGTAGCCAACATAATGTGTTTGAAACGTCCCACGGAAGTTAGTGAGGGTTACAGTAGCTTACATACAAGCATTTTGCTTTAGCTGGATTGTAGTATAAAAGGATTTAGCTCAAAAGGACTACACTGTGTAATATGTACCTTAAGTCTAAGCATTTCAATTTAGTTGGCTACTGGATTAGTCTTTTCATTGATTTCTATGGAATACTTCCATGTAAATGTAATAGGTGATGCTACCTACATTTTGGTGCATGCAACATGCAACTGTATCTCAAAGGGGTATTTTTAACATATCAAATAATTATAATTACTATATTTTGAGTCACAAAAATATGAAGCTTGTGGCAAACCCAAAATAGTTAAAAGTGGCCTCTAAAAATATAGACATTATATCTTAATTCCCAAATACAAATAAAGAAAGGCCATCAGTTTCAGTAAATAGCCCTTATTATGCAGTTCATTTTCGTCTGTTATTTTTAGGGTCTGAAAATACCCTCTGTCAGATTTAGAGATGTCCCAGTTGATATAATCACTATTGTGGAAGTATTATTTGCAAAACCACAGGCAAGGCAGTGTTGAAATTACTTCACAGTATGCAATGATCCCCCACAAACAAACAAAATGCTGCCAAGGGTTTCCAGAAACTGGAAGAAAAATCAAACTTCTCAAGCCTTTTTATAACACACACACATACCAGAAGAAGAAAAAGAAAAAGGAGAATCTGAGTTCTGAAACCATAGTTTGACTTCAGTCTCATACTCATGAAAGATGAACCAATGCATTATTCGTTCTTTTGCTCTCTCACACCAAAACATTCTCAAAGAATCCTGTCAAACTTCTTTGCTAGGGAGTCAGAAAACATAGGACATTTAAGGGCATGTGTGATGCACAAGCGGCTATCTCAGCATTAAAACACTACATGTCTTAAACACAATTACATGGACCTAAGTGCCCTGTGGTGCAGAGTGGTAAAGCTGCAATACTGCAGTCCTAAGCTCTGCTCATGACCTGAGTTTGATCCCGGCGGAAGATGGATTCAAGTAGCCGACTCAAGGTTGACTCAGCCTTCCATCCTTCCGAGGTCAGTAAAATGAGTACCCAGCTTGCTGGTGGGAAAGTGTAGATGACTGGGGAAGGCAATGGCAAACCACCCTGTAAAAAGTCTGCCATGAAAACATCACCCGAGTCAGAAATGACTGGTGCTTGCATAGGGGACTACATTTACCTTTAAGTGCTCTTGAAATCAGTTTAACTGAAACTCCAAAGTTCACTGTGGTTTGAGATCAGTGTGGCATGGTCTTCAACATATTCTTAAGTGAAAACCAAAAGTAGAAACAAAAAAAGGAAGCTGGCTTCTGAGCAAGTGCAAAGCGCTTTTTGCTTCCCACCCCCAGATTTAGGCTATAGTCAGACTAGACTAGAGTGCATGTGTCTTTAGAAACAGCAAACTACTGCTTTTAAATACAGGGAGTTACTTACAGGGAAACAGTTCAGTTGGGTAGTAAGGAAGGCTGCAAAGTTTCCACCAAGTTTCTTCCACTGCTGTGGAGGAAAAGGAGGCAGTGGCTTTTCCTGATGAGGTGCTCATGGCATGGTCACCATGCACAGCAGCTGGCTGCACGTGAAGGGGCCACACAGTCCACCACACCTTTGTCTCCTCTCAGCTGCAGTGGGGAATGGACTGTGAGGTGCCCCTCCCTTCTCCAAACTGTGCTACTGGGCACAACTTGGTCTCCTGCTTGCAATAGCATGCTGCTCTGCCTGCCACACAGGATATTTTGTTCTGACCAAAAAAGTCTTGCTGAGGAGAAAAGATTGGCTGCACCTTCTTTTGCCCCTTCCCTCAGTTTCTGGGGGATATCCCGCCAAGCAGGGGCAGCCACTGATGTTAGGCCGGGTGACACACACACACATACCCTGGCCCAGGAAAGCTCCCATTGCTCCAAGCTTGAGCTTGATCAGTGGCTGTTGGGTGGCTGCAGTGGTGCCTTGGTGGGGATGGCTCCCAGTTCATGCCATCCAGCCCACACAGGTAGACTGTATGACATCCTTGCGTCACCAGCAGAAGGAGGCTGCTGGGTGCAAATACCAGGGCTGCCCTTTATAGGGCCTGCCAGCACTGGCTGAGAGGGAAGGCGGGGCTGCCCCAGGAGAAAAAGCACCCACTTTGCTGAGATAAAAATCCCTGCACACTGAGGGGTAAAAATCTGTGAACCAGGCGCACCTGGTGCACCTTAGCGGGGAAACTGTTGCCTCCCTGTTCCTCTCCTATTGGGGAGGATTAAATTCATTCCTTTGCTCTTACTTTTAGTGAGTATTTTTAACATGTATCTGCGTGTTCACATGTCTGAAAGCAGAGTGGACGCTGCTTTTAGAATAAGGCTTATTGCTTTAGGAAATAAATGGATATTCTTTATTGTTAACAAAATCCATACTGTGATAGGAAGGATTACTATCTATAGAACTCAAGGATGGAGATTCAAAGAGCACATGTTGCTCCTTTAAAGGTTGGAGGGAAAGAGAATATGTAGCGAGAAAGAAGTTCCCAAGAATAGCAATCTGCCATCAGAGAGAAAGCAGAACAGACAAAGGAAGAGGCTACGGAGCAACCTGACCTAGGGTTGCCAATCCCCAGGTGGGGGCAGGGGATCCCCCGGTTTGGAGGCCCTCCCCCCGCTTCAGGGTTGTCAGAAAGCGGGGGGGGGGGGAGGGAAATGTCTGCTGGGAACTCTGTTATTCCCTAGGGAGATTTATTCCCATAGAAAATAATAGAGAATTGATCCGCGGGTATCTGGGGCTCTGGGGGGGCTGTCTTTTGAAATAGAGGCACCAAATTTTCAGTATAGCATCTAGTACCTCTCCCCAAAATACCCCCAAGTTTAAAAAAGATTGGACCAAGGGGTCCAATTCTATGAGCCCCAAAAGAAGGTGCCCCTATCCTTCATTATTTCCTATGGAAGAAAGGCATTGAAAAGGTGTGCTGTCCCTTTAAATGTGATGGCCAGAACTCCCTTTGGAGTTCAATTATGCTTGTCACAGCCTTGATCTTGGCTCCACCCCTAATGTCTCCTGGCTCCACCCCCAAAGTCCCCAGATATTTCTTAAATTGGACTTGGCAACCCTAATCTGACCTGTTCACCATGCTAGCAGCACTGCTCCTTCTATAGTATTAGTGTACTTGGTGCAAGAGACTGTGGTGCAAGGGTTTTGGCCTCCTAGCCGAAACTGGCCTGTCCAGGGCTCTTACCTTGCCCACATGTAACTGATGTGAGAGAGGGAAGGCAGGAAACTGCTGGGGGCGAGGAAGATGAGTGAGTGCACCAAGTGAGGGGTGTGTGTGTAGTCAAAGTGGTTCCCCCCTGCCACTTTTGATTGCTGTTCAGCAAGGATTGGCAATGCCACTACATGGGGTGGGGGCAGTTGGCCTGTGCTGCCACACCCATGCCACACCCATGGTCGCCACACCTAATGGCGACCATGGGCAGCAGTTTGCTAATGAAGGGACAGGGCTGTCAGGGGAGAGAGGAGGAGGAAGTCCAACATGTGCATTGGGAGGCAAATGGGCTGTCTTGTGCATACTGCTGAGGAGAAAGATGTCATGGCCTCAGAGGCAACTGGAGAAGCAAAAGGAAAAAGGGGCACCACTATTGTCACCACACGTCTGAACAGCTGCAGAGCCAGGATGCAGTGTGGAAAAGGGTGGGGAATAGTGACCTCCCTTCTCTTCCTCACCTATTCACAATGTGTGAAGGAAAGGGGGTTGCAGGAGAACAAAAAGCACCTCTTGGAGGTTTTGGAGACAGTCTCCCTATCAGGTCTTCCCCTCAGCCCTGTTGCTGTTGTGGGAATGCAGAAGGGATGAGAAATGAGGGTGAGAGGACCTGGGAGAGCTCCTGAGCCAGGACTTTGTCGTCTGGGTCACCTGAGGCCAGTCGCTCAGCCTGGTCCACCTCACAGGGTTGTCATTGTTGGGGTGGGGCAGTGGAGGGGAAAGTCTGGTATGCCTCCTCAAGATCCTCAGACATAGGACTGGAGAAGAGAGGAAACATGGATTGTAGCCGTGCTCAGCTGCTGAGGCTGGATGTATAGGGAGTACTGAAAAACTGCCTTCTTTACTTGCAAGGAAGATGACTTATCTAATAAAAGTGTGATATATGCACACTAAGTAACTAATTTGTATGGACATGTGTAAGATTCCTCCCCCCTTTTAGAAATTAATCTTGCATATGATTAAATACATTCACTGGGGCTTTTGAGGGTTCCCCAGTAAATCGTTTTCACTCCTAGGAGTTAATTGCTTTTGTTTGTATTTTGAGTCAAAAGTAATATCATTAATTGGGTTTACTTTTGTCATTTATAAAGTTTGTATCTGGCATTACATTTTATGGAGCTTATGGCCTGGCCCAACAAAGTAACATTTGTGTCAGATCCAGCCCTTGTAACAAATTAGTTTGACACATCTGCAGTGGTATTCTTCACTTCCCACAGGGCATTCATTTCAGGCAGAGCAATTTAAAGGAAATGAATTACAGCTTGTTAGCAAGTAGAAATGGAGATACCTTTTCAAGACCCAAATGTAAATAACAATACAGCTTAGAGCCTAGGTGTTAAACATACGGCCCATGGGCCAGATCAGGCCCGCAGAGGGCTCCAATCAGGCCCTCCAGCAACTGGCTGTCTTTTGCTGTCATTTTCCCTTGCCTGCTTTTTTTGGTTGCCATTTTGTGTTCCTCCCCGGAAAAGCCAGAGCAGCAAAGCAGCTTTTCCCTCTCCCCACTCCCTTTTCCCGGAGGGAGGAGCAGCCTCAGCCAATGTGGGAGCTTGGCTCTATAGCTCTGCTGGGTGATTAAGTTTGCCAGGCTCAATTAATCACCCTGCAGAACTACTGACACAAGCCTCTCTTCCTTCTAATGAATGGCTGAGGCTCCTCCCCCTCCTCCTGCCATGGGGAAGGAAAGAAAGAGCCAGAGCTTCCTTTGCCAATCCCTACCATCAGGAGAGTTACCAAGAGTGCTTTTAAGACTACCAATGTTTTAATGAAGGTATGAGTTCTTTGCCTTGCTAGAGAGAGAGAGAGTTTTGTTGGGCTTGTTGTGGGCGTAACTGGATTCCCCTCCTCTTTTTCACTGTACTCATGCCCTCCAGTCTTTCTCAATAGGAAAGTATGTGGACTATTTAGAAGAGAAACATCAGCATTAGGCTGAGAGTGTGTTCCACCTCAGGTTTACCCAGCAAATATTCCTTAATTTTTCTTTTCACATTTTCCTTTGATTGGGGGTCTTGAATTTGGACTTCCCAGATAGTAGGCTGACCCTGACCACTGTACATGGCTCTCTCTGTTCTAGTAGTTGTTTTTTTTGGAGGGAAGTTGTATTTTTTTTATTGTAGTAATTTTTCTGGGGAAAATTATAGTTTTGTAGACAAGCACATAGCCCTCAGTATGTTCCATGGTGCCTTCACATGTTCTTGACTAGCACGTGAAGCAACTTCTGTACAAAAGCTCACAGTACCCAGCTGCTTCATGTTCCTCTGGGTCTTAGGCTCAAAGCATTGACCATGAGATGTCTGTAATGAATGTCAATGAATCAAAAGTAGGTTTGCAGATTACAGATGTGCACACCTTAACAGCACATATTTAAGACTAGTACAGCACAGACATTGTCTGCAGTTTTTGATGCAATAATTCATAACAAGAAGTGACATTTATCAGAGACTGTAAAACAAATTGCAAGTGTGCTAATATTTTAAACATGTTTTATTTTAAGTAAAAAAATATCTTTAATTGTGTGTCGGTGCCCTTTATAAAGTTTATATGTCTGCTACCTGGCATTACATTTTATGATACACATGGCCCAGCCTGACAAGGTCTCATTTATGTCAAATCCGGCCCTCATAACAAATGAGTTTGACACTCCTGGCTTAGAGATCTGTAAGAAAAACTAAAAAATACCCAGCATTTGAGAAAGTTGCATACTGTAGTAACTAGGGGTGGGGAATTCCTGGTGATTTGGGGGTGGAACCTGGGGAAGGCAGAGTTTGAGGAGGGAGATGAGTAGGGATGCCATGTCAAAGAGTCCACCATCCAAAACTGCCATTTTGTCCAACGGAAATGATCTCTGTAGGAAAGGAAAGGTCCCCTGTGCAAGCACCAGTCATTTCTGACTCTGGAGTGATGTTGCTTTCACAACGTTTTCACGGCAGACTTTTTATGGGGTGGTTTGCCATTGCCATTGCCTTCCCCAGTCATCTACACTTTCCCCCCAGCGAAAGAATACTGGAAGATGATACAACAAGAAATCTCCCAAATTCTGGGCTATGACTTCAAGAAAACTGCAGAGACGTTTTTGCTTGGATTACAATTAGAAAATTTTCAAAGGAAGACAGGACTCTAATTTGGTACTTGCTGTCAGCTGCTAGGACATTGTATGCGCAGCTTTGGAAGCAAGAAAAAATACTGGAGAAATGGGACTGGACCATGAAAGTTTTATCGTGGTGTGAAATGGACAAACTAACTAGAACATTAAGAGACTATGATTTAGAGATATTTAAAAGGGAGTGGAGGAAATTTAAAGGATATATGGAGAAAGAGTGGAAAGTAAAAAAGACATTGGACAATTTTTTAGTAGTAAGAACATATATATTGAATTTTGAATTTTGATCAGTTAGTAGTACCTTTAGTATTGAATTTGAATTTATAACCTCGGGGAAGTCAACATTGGAGGGAGGGGGGATTGAAATGTCATATGGGCTAATACTGAAATACTGAAATAATTAAGAAATAATTAAGTTTTGTAACCATATGCTATCAATAAATTGTTAAAACACGTACACTTTCCCCCCAGCAAGTTGGGTACTCATTTTACCAACCTCGGAAGGATGGAAGGCTGAGTCAACCTTGGGCCAGCTACCTGAAACCAGTTTCCATCGAAATCGAACTCAGGTCATGAGCAGAGAGTTCAGACCTCAGTACTGCTGCTTTACCACTCTGAGCCATGGGGCTGCTATATATCTCTGTAGACAGGAGATCAATTATAACTCCAGGGAATTCTAGCCCCCACCCGCTGGTTGGCAAGTTATGCTACGTTATCCCCACCCCAACCCCTGTATTTTCTGCCTTTTGAGTTGTGGGAACAATTAAAATTTGAAGGTAGAAAACAAATTCTGTAGTTAACAAAACAATGCGTATATTTTGTACAGAAATGAATGCAAATACAGTTAGGGTTGCCACAGGTCTGACTCAGGAAATATCTGGGGACTCTGGGGGTGCAGCCAGGATCAAGGCTGCAACAAGTACAACTGAACTCCAGAAGGGAGTTCTGGCTATTACATACCAAGAGACCACACTCCTTTTAAATACCTTCCTTTTGGAAATAATGGATGATGGGGGCACCTTCTTTTGGGGTCATAGAATGCTATGCTTAAAATTTGGTGCCTCTACTTCAAAAAACAGGGCCCCCCCTGAGGTCCAGATACCCACAGATCAACCCTCCATTATACACTGTGGGGACCAGTCTCCATAGGTACAATGGAGTGCCCAGCACACATTCAACCTCCCCCCACCCCGATTTCTGATAACCTTGAAGTGGGGGAAGGGCCTCCAAACTGGAAGATCCCCTGCCCCCAAATGGGATTGACAACCCTAAATATGGTCAAATCAGGTAGGACTACCAGCATATCTGGATATCACATTGAGCATTGAAAACACTGAATTCTTTAAAATGTGTCATCATTAAACACATTATATTAATAGTTGCCAAAAGTAACAATTAAACAATAAACATTCTTTAAAATGCATTGTATATGTCTACAGTATATACAGGAATGTTTATAACACACATTTTGAGTAAAAATTACCTTAAAAATTTCACTCATTCCAAAAGAAATTTTTTTTTGCTCTTTTCCTGAAATTCCCAAATTTCCCAGTGTACAAATAGAAAATATCCTCAGACTATTTCATGCTATAATTTTGAGTGAAAAATATAACCTTAAGAAACATTAAACACATTCACAAGAGAAAATAGTTTATAGAAGTTTCTTTCTTTCATGCTTTCTATTGGAAAAGTTGAAAAAAGTCCTTGGGGGAAAATGCAGAACAGCTACCCTCTCTCCTTTTTCCTGTATTTTTCTGGTTTTTCAGGCCTTCACATCTCTACCTGTGATTTTGCCCTGCAGCCTTTTACTTCAAAGATGGGGCAAACCAGGGGTCATTTTGTAGAAAAATAGGTGGTGGAGCTCATCCAGGAATTGTAATGTAGCTGCACCCACTATTCAATAGGCAAGGTGGGAAGGAAAAGGGGGAACCCTCAGAAAGGTTCAGGAGCTGTGCTCCTGTGAGCTCCTGCTGAATCTGAGGCCTGGGACAAACTAACACAGCCTTAAAACAATCATATCATAATTAATAATTTTTAAAAAACACCTTTACATTTCAGAAGGTATCTAATATTAATCTTATAAAAATGCAGGCTTGCAGGGGCAGGACTCAGGATAGGGCTAGACAGGAAAAAGACTGTGCAGGTATGAGCAGGCATGTTTTTTGATGGTCGCAGTCATCAGGTGCACAAAGCCGGGTTTTGTTTGCAACCCGATATGTATCGGTATCAGCCAATATCATAATGCTCCTGTATCAAAATATGTTGCAGCCTCATCTGGAATATTGTGTACAGTTTTGGTCACCACACCTCAAAAAAGATATTATAGCATTGGAAAAAGTGCAGAAAAGGGCAACTAAAATGATTAAGGAGATGGAACACCTTTCTAATGAAAAAAAAAAGGTTAACGATGTTTTGGCTCTTTCGTTGGAAAAATGACAGCTGAGGAGTGTCATGATAGAGGTTTACAAAATTATGCATGGGATAGAGAAGGCAGAGAAAGAAGTAGCTCTCTCTCTTTCTCACAATTCAAGAACTAGTGGGCCCTCAATTAAATTAATAAGCAGTAAACCTAGAACAGAAACATTGAAGTTCTTTACTCAAAGAGTAATTAAAACATGGAATTCACTGCCACAGGAAGTAGTGCAGCTACGTGCCTAGACAGCTTCAAGAGGGAATGGATATACATACGGAGCAGAGGTCCATCAGTGGCTATTAGCCAAAAGGTATAGATGGAACAGAGCAGAGATGCTCTGTATTCTTGGTACATGGGGAGGGCAACAGTGGGAGGGCTTCTGGCATTCCAGCCATGCTGGTGGATCTCCTGATGGCACCCGGTTTTTAGTCACTGTGTGACAGTGGATTGGATTAGACAGGCCATTGGTCTGATCCAACATGAATTCTCTTTGGCTCTCTTAACCCTTTAATTTGCCCCCTGTATAAGAGAAGATATTCTTAAAAAAAATGGTAAAAAATAAAGCACTTTATCTAGGCCACTTTCAATGACAACAGTGCCTCTGTCACTATGTAGCATGCAGCCTGCAGGGGGTAGGCGTGCAATGTATTTCAGCAGGCAGAGCACAACTCAGGTAGACTGCACTCCCACCAGAGAGTCTTGATATATACAATCACAATGATGGGCATTTTACTAGTACGGAATAACTTCCACTCCTTTGATAAGAACATAAAACAATCATGTTGGATCACAGCACTACCCTATGTACAACCACACTGGCTGAACAGATGCTCTAGATTGAAGGCTTACAAGCAGGGCATAGTGTCCAACACTACCCTAAATATAGTCCCCAGCACTTGTATTCAGAAGAGTACTGCCCATATTTAATTAATTAAAAGATTGGATACCAGTTAGTTTAGTGATACCCCATAGTTTCCTTTTGGATGTTTATTGTGTTTCATCCTGCATTTTTCTATATTAGGCTATATTAATCAAATTTTAGCTACTAAAGAGTTATTGGGAATGGCCCTCATCTACTCTGAGTGACTCAGTTACTCTTTGATTGGATATTGTTTTAAACCTGCCTCTGTTTGTAACTCCCCCCCTCTCTTTCTTTTGTAAATATAAACATATCATCCTAATGGGTGTACATTTCATGTATCTGAAGTGACTTCTGACACATGAAAGCATATGCTAGATTAATTCCATTAGTCTCCATGGTGGCAGTGAACTCTTGTTTTATTTTCCATGAATTTATCTAATCCCCTTTTAAAGCCAACTGCATTAGTGGCCATCATTATATCATGTGGCAATGAATTCCCTAGGTTAATTGCTCTATGAGTAAAGAAGTACTCCCTTTCCCAATCCTAAATATACTGCCTATCCACTGCTTGTCCACGTGTTCCAATATTATGGGAGAGGGCTGTGCCTTTTCTGTAAGAAAAAAGTGCTGGTTATCATATATAAGACTGCAGCAATTTCCATCAATTCCCCCCTCAGGACCTGGAAAGAGCCCCCATCCATTCCCCAATGTGCTGTGCTTGGTGAGTACCTCACAAAAAAAGCCCTCTGAGAAGATCTCTGTCTTTCTCTGCCCCAGGCAGCACTTTATAAAACCCTATCTTGGGGGTAGCCAAGCTTGCTTAGTGTAAAAGCCACATAGAATAAATGCCAAATGTTTGAGAGCCACAAAACATGAACATCAGATGTTTAAGAGCCACAAGACAGGAAGGAAAGAAGGAAGGTAGGTAGGTGGAAAGAAAACAAATAGATGGGGGGAGGGGGAGGAAGTGAGAGGTGGAAAGAAAGCAACTTTTAACTTTAAACGCATTCACCAAGACTCTGGCTGGCTTAGCTTGTAGAAATGAATTAAAGAAATGCCCCAACGGGGCAGTGGTGGCTTCAAGAGCCACACAAAATGTGTGAAAGAGCTGCACGTGGCTCACGAACCACAGTTTGGTCACCCCTGCCCTATCTTAACCCACTTTCTGTACTCACACAGTGCAATACTATGCAGTGTTAGGTCATTCTAAGCACATTGAAGTACATGAGTTTAGACTGGAATAGCTTTGTAGAGGATTCCACTGATCATGTGTATAAGCATCCCTATTTTCTCATGCACACTGGCACTGAACAACATTCATTTAAAAAACCCCATCCTTTTCTCAATGTGATTCTTTAATCGCCTTGTGTACAAGCCCAAAAAGATGGTTAAAAGGTAACTAATCTGTGCTTAGTGTTTTGCTCTTGAACGGTTCCCTCAGGCCCCATTTTCTAAAACCCGGCTCTGCATCAGTCAAGCATCTTTATAGGTAGAAAAATTTCAGGCTGCTACAATCACCTTCTGCAGATAGGGGGAGAAACCCTTTAAACCTTTTTATAGATGCTGACCAGGTTTCCACCGCCCCCCCCCCTCCATTCTTGGAGGAAGTCTACATCACCAGCCATGGAGGTCAGCATGGACTCAGGTCAGTGCCTCCTAGCACTTCTTCCTCCCCCCATCTTGTAAGAATACGTATGAATCGGATCAGTAAATCCAGGAGAGAAAGATTTTTCGGGGACGAACAAAGAAAGTAGACTCCCCCCTCCTCCCCGGATTTTAATACCCCGAGGCCATCTGTGTGTGGAGCTATTGGTTTTAGTTTCCCAGAAGAAGCAGGGAGTGGAGTGACGGTAGTAAAAGAAAGAGAACGCGGAAAAAAAATAGAAAGAGGGGTGGGGGGGGGGGGAGGTGAGACGATGGCTCAGCTTTTTCTAAATATAAAACTAAAGTAAAGCTAAAGAGGGTGCATTGGGGGAGGGGATGTGTGTGTGTAAAGTAGATGCACACACACAGAGAGAGAATCGCAGGGCATAAGCGCTTGCTGTCTCTTACGGTGGTTGGTGTTTCAGGGGAGAGTCACAGGAGGGAGGAGGAGAAAAGCAGCCACCAGCCCTTTTCTCTGCAGCTCTATTTCCAGAGGAGGAGGAGGAGGAGAAGCTATAGGGAAGAGAAGCGGGGGAAAGAAAAGCAGGGGGAAACCTCGTCGTCATCTCCTCTCCCCCTCCCCCCCTTCACCGTAATCCTTTACTAAAGAGACTTGGAGAAAGATTCACTCTCCCTCCTTCTCTCCCCAGCTGACAACATGGCAGCGGCCGCCTCTGCTGCCCAAGACGAACTGAGTAAGTGTGCTCTTGTAGTTGTGGGGCTTAAATGATGTGGGTGCTGATAAGCCTGGAGGGATCCCTCCCCCATTTTGGACGGGTCTGATCCCTCTCCCTGTTTTTCGGGGGGCGTCTTTGGGGCAGGTGTTCTTGCTCCAGGGGAGTGGTCGGGCCTCTTTGAGGAATGTATCTGAGAAGCTTTAGGGGTGCCGTTGCGAGGTGGCTTTTCACAAGGCTTTTGTGGTGGGGGAGCACTCGTGAGGGAAGGCGGAAAGTCAAGGGATGTTGCCTTGAAAGGATGTGAAAGAGAAACAGGCAGAAGGAGGGTGAGGAGGAGTTGGGCGTTTAGGCCTCTGTTGTGCAAAGTCATATTAGAGAAATTGAAAGTAAAGCTCCGGGCCGGAGTCCCCTCCCCCTTCATAATTAACCTTTCCAGCCCTGTTGAGCCTCTGTACCCCCTCCATGAAAATATTCATTATTTTTAATTAAGTGTACGTTGCGCTTCGTTCTTCTTTGGTCAGGATTGGAAATGAAGAGTATGCCTGGAAATGGGACATGCTGTCTGGAAGGGGTGGAAAACTATTTGAATTATTCCCCCTCCCTCCGCCCATAGTTCATCAACGACTTCTGATTGTGTTCGTCTCCTTTTCCGTGCATTATTATGCAAAGTGCAAGTCGATTAGGAATAATGACTTTGCTTTTCCGGATTGATATCCGGTTCAAGGAGTTTCTCACATCCTCCTGAGGTTAGACATGCACCTGGTGTGGACAGAAAATCTGTTCGTCGCCTTCTCCCCCCCCCCCCTTTTTTGGGGGGGGGCAACAGAGAACCACTCTTGAATTTTTCAAACCTTTGCAAAAAGCAGCGGATGCTGCAAATGCCCAGGAAGCGTGCGCTTTTCTAACGTGCTTTGCCTGTTTCTCTTCCTCCTTTCTAATATAGAAATTGACCTGCCAAGTTCACTACTCCCCTTTCCCCCCTCCGCATGTTAAAGGGACTGAGGCCTTGCATTACTGAGGCGTGGCATATTAGGGAAGTGATTCTTTGTAACAGGAAATTTCTGCACCCTGCAGCGAAGCAAGCTGGGAAATGTATTTTTTCCCTCATCTTTTGAAGAAACGATTCCGCCACAGGGCTACATAGGTCCCTCCCTCGCTTCTGCAGAAAACTGCATTCCTATGCACAGTTACTTCAGAGATATTCAGTTAATGCAAAGGGATTAGTAATTAGATTGTATTGGCTCTATCGTTGTGACTTCAATGCTGCTTGGATAATACAGTCTGCTGGTCTCTAGTTCATTCTTTTTATAATCTCCTTATCCGACCTTGAATAAGCATTCTCATTGTCCTAGACCTCAGTTTCCAAATATTTGAAGTGGCATGATTTGCCTCTGCATGTGCACCAGAGTATTGGGCCATACAGCTATACATAAACTTGCTTTGTGTTGTGTTTCCCTCCACCTTGGTTGCCTTCAAGTAGAAACAAATCCTCCTCCCCCTTTTGAAATATAAAATATCCCCTATTGTATTGTTTGAAATATAAAATATCAGCCCTCCCTGCTTATAGTTGGATTTGAACAATATTTATTAATTTATATAATTTGTGGCTGACATTTCAAAGCATGTCCAGCTCTGCTGTATGTTTGGACCCAAAGAATGGTGGTGTTCTGAAATAAAAAGATTGTCTTTAAGCCATATTCTGTAACCTTAGAGCTTTCTGACTCATGTTGCACACACCCATGAGGTATGGAAAGTAGGTGTCATTGGTACCTATTGGATAGTGCTGTTGACATCCCTAGTGACATGTGGCATGACTTCTCTCTGGCAGAGGTTGTCCTTGAAAGGGCAGCTGCTGTGAGAGCCCTCTCCAGCCCCACCCACCTCACAGGGTGCCTGTTGTGGGGGAGGAAGGTAAAGGAGATTGTGAGCCGCTCTGAGACTCTTCGGAGTAGAGGGCGGGATGTAAATCCAATATCATCTTCTCCTGTGCCATCCGGTGACCTTTATTATTTTTCACTTCTTTACTAATGTCTTGTTTGAAAAAATGATGCTCCCTAACAGCAAGGCTTAAATGTAATTAATGCATGAAAACATTTATATCCTACTTTTTCATGATAAAAACCTTCAAGGTGGCTTACAAAAGAGGGTGAACTCCCCCCCACGAATCATAAAGTCATAAGCTTACACAGAGCTAATTGGCAGCAATGATGAGCAACTCCATTCTTTGAAAGCCTGAGTGAACTACACTATTTTTAATTGCCTTCTATATGGCATGATGCTAAGCAAAGATTTCTGGGGAGGGTATTTTGAATTACCACCACACAGAAGACTCTGTCCTCAGTCACTGCCTAACTTTGAGAGAGCCAGTTTGGTGTAGTGGTTAAGTGCGTGGACGCTTATCTGGGAGAACTGGGTTTGATTCCCCACTTCTCCACTTGCAGCCGCTGGAATAGCCTTGGGTCAGCCATAGCTCTTGCAGGAGCTGTCCTTGAAAGGGCAGCTACTGTAAAAGCTCTCTCAGCCTCACCTACCTCACAGGGTGTCTGTTGTGGTGGTGGGGGAAGGAAAAGGAGATTGTGACCACTCTGAGATTCAGAGTATAGGGCAGGATATAAATCCAATATATTTTTCTTCTTCTCCTCTATGTTGCTGTATGTAGTGGATATGTGTGTGGACTCTTTTCTGGGAGATCTGGGTTTGATTCCCCACTCCTCCACTTGCAGCTGCTGGAATGGCCTTGGGTCAGCCATAGCTCTGGCAGAGGTTGTCCTTGAAAGGGCAGCTGCTGTGAGAGTCTCTCAGCCCCACTCACCTCACAGGGTGTCTGTTGTGGGGGAGAAAGATAAAGGAGATTGTGAACCCCTCTGAAATTCGGAGTGGAGGGCAGGATATAAATCCAATGTCGTCATCTTCTCTTTGGGGTAGCCTCTTGTGGGAGGAAATGGTTCCTAAGATGCATTGGTAAGAGTCCATTTAGAACTTCATAGTTCCAGACTGGCAACCCAAGATGATCTTTTAATATCTTAAATATGTTCAGAACAGGAGGATACACAGTTAATAATCTATTTACTGCTGTCTGAACCAGTTGAACTATATATAAATGCTCATCAACGGTAGCCCCATGTATAGCACAGTGCAGTAATCTGCAAGGACCCTTTCCAATACAGTTTCATTAACCCTGGCTCTTTAAATTTTATCCCCATCTCACAAGAAAATGCATAGGCTCTTTAAAGGGGGGGAAAGGGTTAGGAAGGTGTTTCCCAGTAAGCAAGGCTGCTCGCAACTGTGTTATTATTATGGCACTGAATTAAGATTAGTTTGATACTGAGGGGAAAAAACCACATATCAGATGTGGTGCAGGAGATGTTACAGCAGGATTTGGGTTAGAATGAGAAACGCTGGGCCATGTATGAGGAGCCCAACATTGCATCTCCCTAACAGTGCAGGATTAAACTCTGTGGAGGCCTCTAGGTAGTCGAAATCTCAGGGGCCCCCTCGCAAATTGTCTCAGAGCTGGAGCACCTGCCCCTGCACCCCTGCTGCAGCCTCAGGCACCTTCTCAAAAGCCCTTTTGACAAAGCTGTGGGGGAGAGGCAGAGAGAGGCAAACTTGGCAGAGACACCAGCAGCAGTCACACCAGGCAAATTGGCAAAGAGTGGCTCAATTGCTGACTCCGCGTTCAGGCTGGGAGGGCTGCAAGCAGGGAGGAAACGGAGGGGGAAGCTGGCCCAGGGCCCCTAAAGGCATGGGGCGCCATTTTCCATTGCCTCCTTGGCCTAATTGTTAATCCAGCCCTGCTCCCTAAAACTGAAGAAGGGGCTGGGGACAGGAAGCTTCTGTCCTATGGCCAGAGGCTTCTCTGACCTAGCCACAGTAACCCATGCAATGTTCACCTCTGGACTTTACTACTGCAACTTGCTCTACACCAGCCTACCCTTGAGGCTGACCCAGAAACTCCAGCTGATCCAGAATGCAATGGCACAAGTCTTGACGGGAACGTCACAGACAGCACATATTCAACCTGTGCTGCACCAGCTACACTGGCTTCCAGTGAAGTACCGAGTCAGGTTCAAGGTATTGCCCCTTAAGGCCTTGAGCAGTCTGGAACCAACACATCTGCAGGACTGCCTACTCTGGTATGTCCCTGGGAGAGTTTATGCTCTGCAGATAAGAACTTGCTGATGGTCCCTGGCCCTAGAGATGTCCGGCTATCTTGACCAGGGGCAGGGCCATTTTGGTCTTGGCCCTCACCTGGTGGAACTCTCTGCCTAATACCATCAGAGCCCTGCAAGATCTTACACAATTTTGCAGGGTCAGTAAGGCAAATATGTTCCTCCAGGCTTTTGGTTGAGGACAGCAATGGTTTTCTGCTGTGGTTGGCATCTTCTCTCCTTTCCCCTAAATTCTGATTTTGTGTTAGGGTTGCCAAGTTCAATTCAAGAAATATCTGGGGACTTTGGGGGTGGGGCCAGGAGAGATTGGGGGTGGAGCCATGAGCAAGGTTGGAACAAGTACAAATGGAGTTCTGGCCATCACATTTAAAGGAACTGCACACCTTTTCAATGCCCTCCTTCCATTAGAAATAATGAAGGTTAGGGGCTCATAGAATTGCCCCCCTTGGTCCAATCCTTTTGAAACTTGGAGGGTGTTTTGAGGAAAGACATCAGATGCTATGCTACAAATTTGGTGCCTCTACCTCAAAGAACACCCCCCAGACACCCGTGGATCAATTCCCCATTATTCCCTATGGGAATCATTCTCCATAATCCCCCCCCCGCTTTCTAAAGCGGGGGGAGGGCCTCCAAACCAGGAAATCCCCTGCCCCCACCTGGGGATTGGCAACTCTTTCTCTCTCTCTCTCTCTCTCTCTCTCTCTCTCTCTCTCTCTCTCACACACACACACACACACACACACACACTCACACTTACTGTGTCTGGTTCCTCCACAACAACATCTGAAAAGTACAGGGGTTATAAGCTGCTCTCTTTTACACACTTACTTGCTCTGAAAACGAAAGCAAAACAAACAGAAGGGCTATGATCTGACGAAGCTGCTGCTGACCCTTCCCCATTAAGTGCTTCCTGTTTCCTGCTTCCTGCTCAACTTCAAAGGCACAAACACAGAAGTACACACACATTTTAAAATGGGACCTGTTTGCAGGTTTCTAAACCTGCTGGAGCTCTAGAGGTACATGGTGGCTGTGGGGGCGGGGCTTCCCCCCACCAGCCAACTGGCTGGGGGCGAGGGGAAGCCTGTAAAACCGGGGAATCCCCCGTTGGGACCTGGAGATCGGGAAGCCTATTTTGTGTTTCCCTCTCCCCTGCCCAGAAAGTGGCCAGGTAGTCCAGAATTGGGATGGAAACTATTAGGGATGCCATCTTGGATATCTTTTAATCTAATCTTCAGTTTTTAATTAACTTTGTTATACTGAATTTTAACATTTTGTATTTGTTTTATGGCATTTTGCCTCTTCGGTATATTGGCAGAGCTTGGCGCAAGCCAGGATAGGGACGGTGATAATAATAATAATAATAATAATAATAATAATAATAATAATAATAATAATAATAATAATTATTATTATTATTATTATTATTATTATTATTATTATTATTATTATTATTATTATTATTATTATTATTATTATTCTCCAGTGACAAGGCAAGATTGCACTGCAGTGGCTTTTATAATCCTGGATGTCAGCATGGTTTCTCAGTTTCAGCGTGCTATCTCCAGTTTGTGTACTCATTATTTCCAGTTTGTGGTGTTTTGTTTTCCATCATGTATTTCCTGTACTTGCAACACTTGACTCACTTGACTCCACACAGTTTTTTTAAAAAAATATTTACTTAATTTCTACCCCACCTTTCCCTCCAGTGAGAACTCAACGCAGTTTACATTGTTCTCCATTAAATCCTCACAGTAATCCTGTGAGGGTAGGTTAGGCTGAGAGCGTGTGACTGGCTCTCACGAGCTTCCATCAAAACTGGGCCTGACATTCTAACCATTATACTATACTGGCTGTCCCCATGCACCATTTTGAATTTTCTCTGTACTACCACTGAATTATACTCCTGCAGTGTCTCAGCCTAAATTACTTTCTTCCATGTCCTTCATTCATACAGGATAGAGATAAAACATTCCCCATTTTTTTTTAACATTCTCCCCTTCCCATTTTAATCAAACTGTGATAGGTTGGTGCCATCCTAAGCAGTTACACTCTTCTTTTGATGTTATTGGGCTTAGAAGGGTGTAACTCTGTTTAGGATGTAACTAGTGAGTTTAATGAACTGAACATACATTCAACCCCAGATTTTTCTGATCTCAGTCCAACACTCAAATATGTTAACAATGCCCCATATGATGGTGAAAATATAAATATAATTTAATGAAACTCAAAAATCTGGCATGTGCATATATACTTTTTTTAACTGGTTGATTTTTAAAATGCAGGCGATGTGAATTTTGACGTGCTCCATTCAGATGTCATTAAAAACTGCAATTTATCTCCAGTTAGGCATGAACACAGTTTGTTGTTGTGCTTGCATGTGCTTCTTACTCCCCCCTCCTTGATTAGAGTGTGGAGCTTGATCAGACATTTCCTGATCAAGCTTTGGGTGATCATGATGATGTCCAAATGTGGGGCCCTTGTGGAGTCTGCAGCTAGTGGGGATTTATTGGTGGCAGAGGTGGTTTACAGGTGACATAATGACATTGCTGTTTTCATGTAGAAGAAGAAGAAGAAGATATTGGATTTATATCCCGCCCTCCACTCCGAAGAGTCTCAGAGCGGCTCACAATCTCCTTTATCTCCCTCCCCCACAACAGACACCCTGTGAGGTGGGTGGGGCTGGAGAGGGCTCTCACAGCAGCTGCCCTTTCAAGGACAACCTCTGCCAGAGCTATGGCTGACCCAAGGCCATGCTAGCAGGTGCAAGTGGAGGAGTGGGGAATCAAACCCGGTTCTCCCAGATAATAGTCCGCACACTTAACCACTACACCAAACTGGCACATAGAAAATGTCATTTTCTATGTGCCTGGAAGTAATGTCAGCATGTTGATGGGTGGCTCCAATACACTCTGTCATTTGGCAAAGATTCTGTGTTTAACCATAGAGTTTTGTTCAAATCCCAGTGTCCCCTGACATCACTTCTGGGTTCATGGGAAGTGATGTCAGCACATTGCTGCTGCCCCTCCTCTTTTGTTGCCATTTCCCCCCCCCCCACTGCTGGCCAGCTGAGTCCAGTCATGCTTGTCACAACCTTGCATCTGGCTCCACTCCCAAAGTCTCCTGCCCCCACCCCCAAAGTCTCCAAATATTTCCTGAGGTGGACCTGGCAACTCTATTGCTTATGCAGCCGGAAGTGGTGTTGCGGCATTGGAAAATTGCTGTTTTGTTAAGTCTTGCGCCTGCTGGGGGTAGCCAGCTGAGGGCTGGTAACCCTGTGCAGAAGCTGAAGGACAAAAGACAAAAGTAATTTTGATTCTTGGCCAATGGTTTGAAGCCTGTGGTCTTAGATGAGCTACCCCACTGGGTCCAAGATCAGCTAAAGATGTAGCTGGTTTTTTGTTTATTTAAATTGTCCCTTGTAGCGTTGTAAACTGTTTGGGGCTAACATTTTTCAGTGGGGTAGCTCATCAGAGATAAATGTAGGATATGCATATCTAAATAAATATAAATGATTTTATTGTTGCTATTTTGGTGGCCTCCTTGTGATCTACAGGAGGAATGGGATGGTGGGTCTGAAGGATGAATTAGAAATCTAAAAATAAAATGTAAGGACAAGATTTGGTCTATTCCTCCCCCCTTGTCTTTTTTTTTGGTCTGCCTTAGGTATATTGTGACCATTCTGTCATTCCTGTGTTAAAGTGTTGATTCTATTGTGCAGTTTTCTCTTTTCTCCCTACATCATTTTATTTTGTTAATAGAGACAGAAAGGATTATTTATCTCAAGGCTTTTCTTGTCAAAAATGTTTTTTTATTATTTTTTGTAAGTTCCTGGAGTGAAGTTAGCAAGAGCGACACAAATCCTTGAAGCACTGTAATACAAACTGTATTTAAAACATGGGTTCTACCCTATGGCTATAGTGTTTACTCATTCAAGATGATGGACCTAGGTTTAAAGTGATTTCTTAAGTAATTTGTCCCAAAACGGTTACTGTGGCAAGTCTTGTGATGCATTTCAGTTGTTAAAAAGCCCAGATTTCCTTGGCAGGATTTCTTGTACTGAAGGGAATTGAAAAGAAATTTGTGTGGTTTGGCATGTACCAAGTACACTGCTGTCTGCTCTGTTCTGAATGTGGTGTTCTGATAGTGTACTGATATTGTTTGAATAATCCGCAAAACAGTCTTGCTGAGATTGTCGCACACACTAGGTGATACGTTTGTGCCATCACTCGGGCTTTGGGAGATCCATTCCTGAGCTAGAATGAGATAGAGACAGTGATATAGATGGACCCCTGCACATTCTCTGTAGTGGGTCCTGCATTGTGGAATGGACCACCTGGAAGTTTTTAGGATGGCCTCACTTTTCTGTTGTTTCACAAAATGGGCAAATCAGAATGTTCAGGAAGGCATTCTTGTAGAGGGAGCAAAGCTGCAGTGTCCTTGCTCAGCTCAGGAAGTGACTTCTATTAGGAATAAAGTCTTCCCTACGCTGATTTTCTTATTGTCTTAAATGGATGTGTTTGCGCATGTTGTTCTGTTTTTTGCACTTTTTCTACAATCCCAGCCCAACGGCATTGTTTTTGTTTTACTAGGAGTCTTTGCTGTTGATTCAAATGTTATGTTTTGTCATCCTCCTACTGATTGACTAGAAAGGTTTTATCATACTTGTGATCCACCTTGGGTCCCAGTGAGAATGGCAATCTACAAATGAAAATATCGTGCATATGCGTACATGTACATTAAATGAGTGGGTTAGAAATCAGGATACTTTGAAAGGAGAGACAACTTATAATTGGAGTTAACCTCTTTAAAGATGAATTGTTTTAATAAAACAGCCGGGGATCTAATGACTTTTTAAAAATGGTGATAAAGTCTAACTTTATGCCCTTACTGCCAAAGCATATCCCTTTGGTAGAGTCAGAGAATATGGGAAGGGCTGAATGGAATAGGGTCCCCGGTTCAGTCCCTGGCATCTGCGCTGAGAGATTCCTTTCTCTTTCTGAAACAAGAACTGTTGCCAGAAGACAGTACTGAGACAGAATGATCAATGAATTTACTTGACATGAGGCAGCTTATTCTTATTTATTTCTTCATGTTATTTATAACTTACCTACCTCACTGAAATAATCACATGTGAGTGATATATGGCCTACCTAGAGGGCCATGTATGCATTTATTTAATTCTTTGTCACCTGTCTTTGCATCTAAAGATCGTCAGCATACTGTGTACAGTCAAGACACTGAATTAAGCTCTAATGCACTTGGAAAGCCAATGCAACAAGAATAGCGCTGTCTTTGTATGATCACTCTAGCTCATCCCAGTAAGGACGCTTGCAGCAGGTTCTGCATTTATCTTCAAGGATAGCCCCACATACAGCACATTACAGTAATCTCTGGATTTTGCCAAGGCCTGTGTGACTGAGAGGCAGTCAACGTTTTCCAGTAATGGCCACAACTATTCCTAGAAAACTAAGGCATTATAGACTACTTTAGAATTGGTTGCAATAGAAAGCTGTATTGCTTTATCTGCCTCCTGTTTTGTTTTTTCTCCCCCTGAGCATAATGGCTTTCCAGGGTTGGGAATATTGCATCTTTTCCTGAGATGACACCTGCCTTGCTTCTTTCTGAATCTTCAGAATTCCCTTTGGTGTCACAGCTACTAATACCGGTATAGCCATTTGACAAATGTTGGAGCAGCCAAACATGCTGTTATTGCAAAGCAGAAGCACTCCATTGCAACACATAGTCCAGGCTGTAATGCTGGACTGTCAAGGTCCATTTTTTTGTTCTTGTATGACAATCAGTGGGTAACAGTTTGCTTATGGAATCTGAATAAGGAAATTGATGGAAGAAGTGACATTGCCTTTTGGTTAGGATGCAAATTTGAGGCCAGAAAGATAGAGATTCTTAACGCTATGATGTACTGTAAATATTAGTATGAGACATTTGCGGGAAATTACTGTATGTTGTAGAGCAGGGATTGTGGATTTTAACATATTTATCCCTTTGATTTTAACATATTTATCCCTTCTCATGCAAGACTGGATTTGACATCCCTATCTAATGTTAGAAACATACAGCCACCCCCTTCATCTGCTGTTTCTGTTAATTTTGAAACCAGTACTTACTCTGCTTAATTTTGAATGAATAGGTGAAAAAAGTAGCAGAAAACAACATATTGCACAACAGAAATATATAATCTATAGAAATCAGTATAGTTTTACATGTTACACATGCGCAGTTTAGTCCTGCAATTCTTGTAGAGGAAGGGAGCACAAAGTTTGGTCCAACAGTATCCTGCCTGAATTTTCAGTTTATCAGTAACTGCTCGTTAATGATCTCATATTTCACTTTGTGCGTGGCTTTGGAGATGGTCAGAATCTGTGAGAAGTCTCCTTGAACAACAATGGACACTAGGGAAGGTTGAAAACATTTGGAGATACTCTTTGCTTCTTCTGGCAGAAGCCTGAGGAGACCCTATTCTTTACCCCTGCGTTTTCTGCATGTGTCAGAGGGTTCAAAGAGTGATGGGGTTGACTTTGAGCATGGCACCAAGTAAGACATCCGTTCTCTTCTGAATTTTCTGCAGAGAAATCAGGGTTACCTGAGGGACAGGCAGCCAACAGTTGCCCAAATTAAATTTGTGGTCATCATTACCAGTAACATTTGTGGATCCCTAGATAAGGAGCAGGTCTCATTAAGCAGGTGTTTTATACAAGAAGCTACAATTTAATCCCCTAATATCAGTGTAAGAAGACCCAGGAATAAATATATAATTTTCTTTAATAAAGAAGGTAACCTTAGTCTTTGAAGAAAGACTGAACATTGCTGGAATGACACTAGAGAATACTTTGAATTGCTCTAGGTTGGGTGTGTTGATTACTATTTTTGATTTTACAGAAGTGAAATTTAATTCACAAAAGCTTCACAGTGGCCCCTTTAAGTGTTTTTTGCAAGCGGGGCTGGGGCTTGCTCGCCTGAGATCCAAGTGACGATGTTTGCCTGGAATCTAGGCTGACCTCGCTTGCTTGAATTCCAAGCCACTTGTTTCGACATGTGTCTGGAGTCTGCCCCTCTCCCTCTCCTCGTGCCAGATTTAAAGGGTCCTTCAGCTGATTGGCGGGCCACATGCTCCTGTGATCAGCTGTAGGGTTCTTTAAATCTGGCAGGAGGGGAGGGAAAATGGTAACTGCTGTTGGGGGTGGGGTTTCCCCCACTGGACAGCTGGCCTGGGGCAGGAAGGAGCCCCCAAAATTGGGGGGAAACCCTGCCTGGACTGGGAGGCTGGCAGCCTTGGGCTGGCTATAAATCTAATTCATTAAATAAATACATCTTTAGTTCTGAGTTTGTTTTTCCTCTCTCTTCCTTTTGTAGATCAGCTTGAACGTGTCTTCTTACGACTTGGTCATGCTGAAACGGATGAGCAGTTGCAGAATATTATATCCAAGTTTCTACCCCCTGTACTTCTGAAACTTTCCAGCACACAAGAAGGAGTACGTAAGAAGGTAAGCCTTGCTGCATGTTAGTGTTATGGAACTTGAATGTTTATGATTTTTTCTTTCTTTTTTTGCAGGTGAACATGCCGCAGCATAACTTTTGTTTTGAACTGATAACCTGAATTCATTTCAGAATTCTGTTGCAGCTTAGCTGAAAAAGAAAGATAAAGATTTATTTAATTAGCTCAGGCTTTCTTTGCCTGGTATTATCATGTATGTAAGGAATAGTGACTACAGAGAGAGGGGAAAGTATGCAAGATATATCTCAGCTTTCACCACTGTCTGCCTTGAAGTGCCCAAACTTGTGTGCATGAGAGGAAGTGCCCAAACTTGTGTGCATGAGAGGCAGTGGCAGAACTCTAAGGCTAAGATTGCCAAATCAGGAAATTTCTGGTGTTATGGGGGTGGAGCCTGGGAAGGGTGGAACCTCAGCAGGATAGAAAGCCATAAAATGCTGCAACTGTGCCTTCATTGTTTACTGGTAAGAGTGCCAATGGTAAAGCATAGTGTACAGCACTGGAGTCTCTGTTAGTGGGTAACAGGAATGATCCCTGGGAGCCATTTTGTAAAGGGTTGTATATGAAGAAGTAGAGTATACAGCAGGGGTGGCCAAACTTGCTTAACATAAGAGCCACATAGAATAAATGTCAGATGTTTGAGAGCCGCAAGACCTGAGTGTCAAATGTTTGAGAGCAGGAAAGAAGGAAGGAAGGAAGGAAGGAAAAGGAAGGAAGGAAGGAAGGAAGGAAGGAAGGAAGGAAGGAAGGAAGGAAGGAAGGAAGGAAGGAAGGAAGGAAGGAAGGAAGGAAAATAGATGGGAGAGGGAGGGACAGGTGGAAAGAAAGCAACTTTAACTTCAAATGCATTCTCCAAGCCACTGGCTTGGCTTGGAGAAGTGATTTACAAGGAGGAATACCTTCTCCAAGACAGCTGACCGGGTGGTGGGGGCTTTGAGAGCCACACAATTGTGTGTGAAAGAGCCACATGTGGTTCCTGAGCCATAGTTTGGCCACCCCTGGTATACAGCCATATAATATATTTTCCTAAGTAGGCTAGAAACCATTAGCTCCTTGTATTTCAGAACTGGGAAAGTACAACTGAGGAATCCAAACTAGTGAAGTCAAAAGGGCATATTTTTCTCCTCAGGTGATGGAACTGCTAGTTCATCTAAACAAACGCATCAAAAGTCGTCCCAAAATCCAGCTTCCTGTGGAGACCTTGCTAGTCCAGTATCAAGATCCTTCTGCAGTGTCCTTTGTTACAGTAAGTGCTTCCTGAAGATTCAATACAGTGTGAAATGACATTCAGGTGTCTCATAACCATAATATTGACATATTTTTTATCTCAAATACTTATAGCATTTGAATGGATGAAAATTTATGCAATGAATGTTTTTAATGTAATACTTTTTGCCTGTACAATTAGTCACAATCTTCTTGGAGAGTCTTGCTGTCAAGTACAACCTAAACAAGTTTAGGAATGCTTTGTTTTAAGAGGTTAATAAATATCTAGAGAGAGCTTGGTAAATTTAATCTCTAGACATTAAATCTGACATCTAAGTATGTGTGTAAAATTCTTTAATTTTTCTTGAAGATGGTAGTTGCTGGTGACTGCCTATATTAATTTATCTAGATTTATAGCAAGTTCTATTCTGTTATTGAAGGACTCCTCCAATTAAAAGGGTTTTCAGGAAATTAGTTGGACTTTGACAAATCCCAAATGAGGTATATTGTGATAGTGGTAGTATTCATTGTTATGATCAGTGATGAGAGTAGTTAAACAACAATTAACAATATTTCCATAATACAATCAATTAAAATACCATAAAATGAACAAAAGGAAAAAGGCAAATACACCTGCAAATACTAAGAACACTATATATAAAATTAACATAGTTGAGTAGGATACAACATAACTACTTCTCCAGTGAACCATTGATAGATTTTTTAAACAAATATTTGTTATTTTTAAATGAGATAAAGAAGAGAGAGAAAAAAAACAGGAATAACCACCAGTCCACAGTAGATAGACTTTTCAAACATGGTGACAGCCACCGAAGATGCAGGTGCTTGGTTGCTGTTGTTTTAAATTGTGCAGTGGTGGTATTCAAGGCTTTCCCAGTTAATTGTAGTGATTGTTGCATGACTTATAGGTAGACATGATTCTTTAGAGCAAATGGACTATCTATTCAGGACTTCAGCAGTAAAAACCAGCACATTGAGTTGTATTTGGAAGATGCTGCAGGGTTGGAACGCTGAGATAAATGTGGTCTGGGTGATCTCCTGCGTTTAGAGAACATTTTTGAGCTATGAATGTTACGTACCTGGTTGTTTGTTTGGCAAATGTGGAATTTTGAATGGCATTTCTCAAAACATGCTTTAATAGGGCTGCCAATCCCCCAGTCTGGACGGGGGTTCCCCTGCCCGGGAAGTTCCCAACCTGCTGGCCCACATTGGGCCGGTGGGGGGAACCTCCCCCAATGTCATCAACACAATGACGTCACCCAGAAGAGACGTCATCGTGCCGGTGCGCAGTGGCCTCTCTAGGTGTTTCCAGAAAAACTCTATGGTTTTCCCAGACGCTCTAGCCATTTGGGAGGGAAAACTCTATGGTACAATAGGTACCATAGAGTTTTCCCCTCCCAAATGGCTAGAGCATAGAGAAAACCATAGAGTTTTCCTGGAAACGCCTAGAGAGGCAGCGCCAGTGCGATGACATCACTTCCGGGTGACGTAATTTGAGTCACATGTGCGAGAAAATCCCCCGTTGGGGAGCAGAGGGGACTTGGCAACCCTATGCTTTAACCTATAAAGAGATTTTTTTGGCATAGATGCCATTTAGATTCATTTTATATTTTGGCAGAATTTTACGATAATATATGTTAAGATGGGCTATCCTCGTTTGCCTGTGGAAAAACAATGTGAACTGGCTCCCACTCTTCTTACTGCGATGGAAGGAAAACCTCAGCCCCAACAAGACAGGTATGATGTTCTGAGCTTTCTTTTTCCTTTCTTTTTATATTTAATTTTAAGTTTTGAAGGATATTAATTCATAGGGTTGCCGTAACTCGGAAGCGACTTGACAGCACTTAACCCATACACAATTTTAGATGTGCATTATGAAAATAATGGTTTTCATTGAACAGCCCTAATGCAGTCTAAGACTGCAAGTACATATTTTAACAAAACGATGATACAGCCCTCTTAGGACTCTACCAGTGTGGACTAACGTATGTGGGATCACATGATTTGAATGTTTCTTTATAAAAACATCTATCTACATACAGATAATTAATCTGTCAGAAAGCAGGCTGGATTAGAATACTGACAAAAAAGGTGGGAAACCTCTGAATACCAGAAAAAGGGGTACAGAGTACCTGAGGTCTAAGAGTAATTATAGAATGATTGTAGAAAGGAATATTGAAGGGTTCATATATAATTCAAGAAATTACTAAAATATGAAAAAATGGTTGTAATTACATAATTACAAACAAATCCTAAAATCATAATATGTCCAATTAAAGTTTCTAAACGACCTACCTATGTTCTGTAATCTCCCCCCATGTAGATCAAGCTACTTAAGTGTGGCTCAGAAGTTGAGTTGCGTTCTAAGGCTTAGCATACAGTACACTTTGAAATAAGAAGGCAAACTTTATAATTCTAATTTTTGTATTTACATAAAGGGATGCCAGTTAAAATAGAGATTTAATTTTTACATACTGCTAAAACATTTCCAGAGTTAGCTTCTTGTGGGCATGAATTTGCTTTCACTTTTTTATTGCCAGGTATGATAGTTTTCAAGTGAAGGTGGAGAGATTGTGAGGCATTTCACAGTCTTGCCTGGGTTTCTGTCATTTGTCAGTGTAAAAATTTGTCATGTCTTGTTGTTTTATTATATAGTTGCAGTAAATATAATTGTTTTTCAGCCTAATGCACCTTCTAATACCAACCCTTTTTCACATGAAATATCCTGTTGAACCTCTGAAAGCAGCTTCTCCATTTAATCTTGCTGAAAAACCAAAGACTGTACAGCTGCTATTGGATTTTATGTTGGATGTCCTCCTTATGCCTTATGGGTAAGTTATGGTGCAACCGGACACTTTCAATTTCTGCGTAAATGCTGGCGAATGACAAGGAATGTCATGATCATACAACGGGGAGAAAGTTTCATTTTCAAAATAGTTCTCTCACTACTTTGTCTGCTAAAGTTCTCTAGTGTGCATTCAGACCCTAAAATTCTCTTGGAATGAGTTCCAATCCTTAAACAGTCAAGGATAAGATTTGCTTGCCTCAGGTCACCTGTAAGCCACTGGGCAAATCACTTAGTGCTAATGCTTAAGAGAAGAGCCAGCATGTGGAAATGGCTGCTCTTCATGGTGAGTATTCGTCTGGGCTTGGTTCAGCCGTAACGTGATTAGGGTTGCCAGCCTTCAAGTAACCATAGACTTTCATATGAATCCTAGAATGTCCTGTGATGCAGCAATGTCAGTTTAAGTTACATGGTTGGAAGTTATGTCAAGGGACACTGTTTCAGCCCCTGTTGAGTGGTGGCAGGGACCAAGACTGAGAGCCATCAAACTTGCCTCCCTGCTTACAATCCTGGTTAAAAAAGAACTAGTGCAGCACTATTAGCACTTGCTGTATAATACTTTAATGAGTCTTTATGGTGGGCATTTTGTGTACTAGAAAAAAATGAGAGTACATGATGCCATGGATGGCTTTCACTTGCATATCTATTGTAAGCATTACATACAGCCAGTATCTACTGCAATGCGTGTGTACATTATTTTAAAATTTTAAAAAATGATTTTTTTCTTATTTTAATTCATAGAGAAATGTCTTGCAGATCTCAAATGTCATACTAAGCAGATCTCCTCTTATGTTTGTTTAAGTAAATGGGTTTGGAAGAATGTAACTCTGCTTAGGATGGCACTGCTAATATGTTAAGCAGTGAAAGTTGTGGTAATTGGTTTACTCTTATATTTAAAACCCGAGATGAATCAGTATGGAAAATTCTGTAAAACTTTCTATATTCCAAAATTCCATAACAGACATAAATGGGGCTTCGTTGGGCCAGGCCATGTGTACCACAAAATGTAATGCCAGGTAGTAGAGATATAAACTTTATAAAGTATACCAACACAATTAATGATATTTTTACAAATTAAAATACAAACTTGCGTAAAACCCTTGTGATATTTGATTTAACTCTTTGATAACTGACGCCTCCCAAACATTTCCCCCACACACACCCTTAAAAGATGCCTGCCTAAAATAGAAAGGGGGGAATAAGGCGATTGTAAGCTGCTTTGAGACTTCTTAAGATAGAGAAAAGAAGGATATCAAAAACAACTCTTCTTCATATTATATAATTTTTGCATATTATAGTAATTTTTGCACATACTTTTGTATGTGTTGGATTTGTTGCTGAGTTAGCTGATGTCTTGCTAGTAGTTGATCCTGTAACAGCAGAGTAAAACCCTGGTTGAAATGATTATTGCTTCTGTTAGCATTTCTGTGTATGATGCATAAAGCCAGTTTCTTTGCTGATGGATATTTTGATCATGCAGGACATGAAATGCCAGAGCAGAAAACTACTAGTTTGCAGAGCAGAAAACTACTAGTTTGCAGAGCAGAAAACTACTACTAGTGCTGCAGCACTACCATGGCAGGTAGCCAGAAATATGGTACAGCAGACATCCACTGAAGGGCCACTTAGTCTTATAAAGGGGCTTGATTGTTATTCAGGCATTGTCTGTACTGTTCTTGCTATGCCCTTCCCTTCCTCTATCCTAGGTGTGTAAGATTATATCCTAGGTATGTAAGATTGAAAACTCACTTTACATATTTTCTCCTCCCTGCACTTTTTCTTGCTAGATATGTATTGAATGAATCCCAGAGTCGCCAAAATGCACCATCTGGACAGAGCAGTTCTTCTTCAAGTAGTTCTGGAGGGTCTGGGATCCCTCAGCCTCCTCCGGGGATGAGCTTCTATGCAGCCAAGCGGGTAATTGGAGACAGCCCATGGACACCTGAACAGCTGGAACAGGTAGAAAGCCAAACCTAATTGTTTTATGGGTGTGTCACATAGAAGGTGTGTCCACACTTGGTAAGAATTGCTAAACAGATGCAGCTGATTTAGCAAGTTGCGGGATTGCATATATCCTTTTTTCAGTTCCTTTCCTTGGCATGTTCTTCATCATTTTCTGCCTATCTCATTTCATCCTGAGAAGTTACAGCTGATTAGTGTTAATGATGGTTGAACCCTGGGGGGTGCTCCACACCTAGCTTTTGGAAGCTTGGCCTAGTCTCAATTCTTTAAGTTTAGTTAAGGGCCAAGCTTGCATTATGTCTGCACCAGCAACAAATATGGAAAATGAGTGAGTAAATAACATTGCATTCCTAAGCGGAGATGCATTTTTAAAAAGTCCATTGAAAGCAATGGGTGTAACTGCTTATGGCTACAGTGTAAGTAATTTCAAAACCTTTGCTGTTGTATAAAGCAGGCAAATGCTTTGTCAGGTGAGTTGTTTGCTTAGCTATATCTTGGTTTAAAATACAGTTTGCATATTACAGCATTTCAGGGTGATTTTGGAGCAGAATAAATCTGCTACCATGATTTCCTTAAAATAGCAATCTGTTAGTTTGTTATTAAATGATATCCTGGTATTTCTTCTTGGAGTAAAATAGCTGCCGGTCCTGTTTCTGTTAATTCTCTTTATTAGACTTAACTTCCCCATGATGACTAGTATGCCTAGCCATTCAGTGCATCTATAGTGGGGGTCCTGAACCTTTGTCAGTGATTAGGCCCCTTTGGAATTCTGACACATGGTGGTGGGCAAAATGTCTGCCACAGGAGCTGGAGCCAACCAAAAATGTTTGCTGCAGGAGGTAGAGCCAACCACATGATGTCAGAGAGTGAGGTTATGCATAACTGTAAAAGTAATTCTTCAACATTTCAGGCAGAAGCTCTGCTTAACAGGATGCCTTTTTAAAACATTTCCTTGCTTATGCAGTGAAGATCCTTATGCTGTGGTGATAACTGCTGCCAAAACAGTTTTTTTTTTTTTTGTATTTGAGCCTGCACAGCCAATCCAATCATCAGTGGTTAATCAGAAGCTCTTCTGGGCAGAAGCCCCACCTGGACCTGCCCACATTTTAAAAACACGTAGTGGTAGGGCTGCCAATCCCCAGGTGGGGGCAGGGGATCCCCCGGTTTGGAGACCCTTTCCCAGCTTCAGGGTCATCAGAAAGCGGAGGGAGGGGAGGGAAATGTCTTCTGGGAACTCTATTATTCCCTAGGGAGATTTATTCCCATAGAAAATCATGGAGAATTGATCTGCAGGTACCTGGGGCTCTGGGGGGGGGGGGCTGTTTTTAGGGGTAGAGGCACCAAATTTTCAGTATAGCATCTAGTGCCTCTCCCCAGTATACCCCCCAAGTTTCAAAAAGATTGGACCAGGGGGCCCAATTCTATGAGCCCCAAAAGAAGGTGCCCCTATCCTTCATTATTTCCTATGAAAGGAAGGAATTGAAAAGGTGTGCCGTCCCTTTAAATGTGATGGCCAGAACTCCCTTTGGAGTTCAGTTATGCTTGTCACAGCCTTGATCTTGGCTCCACCCCCAAAGTCCCCAGATATTTCTTGAATTGGACTTGGCAACCCTACTTAGTGGGCACCAGAAAACATGATGAAACCCTTGGGCACCACATCGGGTTCTTTTGATATATAGCACGGTTATGACTTTCTGAGATGAGAATGATGACTGGAGTTAGGAAATCTAGCCGAGAACTAGTAGAACCAAAAGCCTTTCTTTAGGACACTTTTTAAAAGGTTTTACGTTTTCATGCACAGATCAATTTATTGTTATATTTGAGGCTAGACAGCATGATGTAGTGCTTAAGAATGGTGGAATCTAATCTGGAGAACCAGGTTTGATTCTCCACTTCTTCACATGAAGCCCGCTGGGTGATCTTGGGCCAGTCACAGTTCTCTCAGAACTCTCTCAGTCCCATCTCCCTCACAAGGTGGCTGTTGTGGGGAGAGAGAGGGAATGCAGCTGTAAGACGTAAGGTATCTTAAGGTAGAGAAAAGCTGGGTATAATCCTCTTCTTCTTCTAGGAAGTATTTTTTTTTTTGCCATTAAGATATGGCAGAAGGTATTTTTCATAAGTCATGTAGACAGACCTCAGATTCAGTGGGAGCTCACAGGAGCACAGCTCCTGAACCTTTCTTAGAGTTCCACCCCCTCCTTCTGAGAGTTCCACCCCCTTGTCCATTGAATAGTATGTGCAGCTGCATAACAATCCCTGGATGACCTCCACCACCTATTTTTCTGCAAAACGATCCCTGCATGTAGATATGATTGAATTTACTCTTTGAACCTACAGGTACTTCTGACAGATTTAAGTTTAGTATTTTCTATCTTTTCATGAAATTCTATAATCTACACAAGATTCTATTAGTTTCAAAGGTGCGAGAGTAAAGAAAATACTTGAAAGAACAAAGTGGTTTTAGGGAACCAGGCTCTGTCCTGCACACATGAGTGTTTGGAGGTGGGGGGAGTGCAGAGAGCCTTGTTGGTAGCTGCAACCCTAACTCTAGTGACACTTAAACTGCTAATAATATTCTTGCTGAGGAAGGGCTTGATTCTAAGAAAAAGTATTGATCTCAGTTGATATCACTTCTAGACTATATCTCTTGAATGGGCTGACTGACTTTTGCACTCCTTTCTGCATTGTTGGGCAGTGTAAACTGGGCATTGTGAAGTTCATTGAAGCAGAGCAGGTGCCTGAACTTGAAGCTGTCATACACCTGGTCATTGCGTCTAGTGACACACGACACAGTGTAGCAACTGCAGCAGATCTTGAACTCAAAAGCAAGCAAAGGTAATGACTTTTAGCTTTAAAACTTTGAATAGTTTTTTAAAAAAAAACTGAAAAGATGGCCAAATTTTGAAAAACCTTCTCTTAATTGTGTGTTCTTTGCTTACGTTGCAGTGCCACACATTTTTTTTTATTTATTAGCACTTTTATATGATCCCTCTCCTTATTTTCCACCACTTTAGTAGTTCTTTTCCATATGTCATAATAGACAGAAGGTGTGCTTGTGTTGTTTCTAAGTTAGCATGGATGGAGATGGGGTAACCTCCTACATTTGAAGCCTGAGCAGAAATTTGCTTTTTCCCACTAGACTAAAGAGAATAATAGTACCAGGCATTTTCCCCATTCCACCAACACTGTAAATGCCCTAATAGCCCTTGTAATCATTGGACAGGCAACATTCACAGCCACTTCTGATCAAACAAGTAATGTGGTATGTGGCCCTGCTTTTGGAAATTTATTGTAAGTCAATGCATGTTGGCCAAATTTTCCAAACCTTAATTTATCATGATAGATGAAGGACCTATTTTGACTTTGCTGTCATTTCACCCGGGAATTAAGTAGCAAAGTTAAGAAACTCCAAAGCTTGGTTCATAGTTTAAAGCTCATTTTAGACAATATATGAAATCAGGTTTCTTTTATCTAAGGTTGGATTTGGCTCACAATTATTCATTCAAAATCTAAGCTTGCCTTTACAAATTCTGGGTTTCATCACTTTAACCACCCCCACCGCCTAAGACCATCCTAACTTGTACTGTGGTTTGTTCCCCAGTGCCAGGATATGGTTAATAAACCAACTTCATGCCATGGTTTTAGATCTTGGTTTTACATACCCTGATTAACCACAAACATTTTAATTAAATCATGATTTTGTGTGGTATCTGAACTGAGCCCAAGAGTCATTTGTTTAATTAATGCATATGTGTACTTACTGAATTACTGAGATTTACAGCATGAAAGAGAAAGCAATACTGTACTGGCTACTAGTTGGCTTTACTCACAGTCATTTACAATAATTAGTTCTATGACTTGACCATATGTGTATCTTTTTAAACATTGTTTAGTTTAATCGACTGGAATAATCCAACCATCATCAACAAGCTGTACAAAGTGTACCTCGGAGACATACCACTAAAAACCAAGGAGGTAAGGCTTGCTTCCTTTCATTTGCATTCCTTTCTGATTTATACAAAGCTGTCTTTTGTGTAGGAAGGTAGGTAGATAGCTTTGTTCTTTGGCTTGATGTCATGGTGAATCTTGTCCAGCTGTGGTTTTTAGAGTAATCTGCTACTTGCTTCCTTTTCTTCTCTATTTCCAGGTTGCAGGGGAGGGAGATAATTTAACAACATGGGGGCTTTACTTTCTTGCTGCTCATAGTAGCAGCCATTCATGTTTGGATGATCGGTTTGCTCTATTCTTCCCATATGCCAGATTTGTTTGGGTAGGCATTGTTGTAGATGAGAGATGTCAAGCTGAAAGTTTCTGACCAAAGATAAATCTCATGCTAACCATTATCATTAATCCAGCATAAATGTCAGGTGCCTGTAGCAGAGGTATGTCTTAATTTAAGATCTGTGATGCAAGTAAGTTGAATGCCATTCCATCACTAAAAGAAGGCTAACATCCCAGCAGAGTCTTGTTAAGAATTTATCACAGTTTTTGGTTGCTAATGAATTTAGCAACCTGATATCCTTTTGCTCATGGGCCATTTATAAGGATTTGATATATAGTGTATAAACAACTGATTTTCAGTTCCGTTGTTATGATAGCTGTAGGCTTCCAGCCTATCTTGGAATAACTGATTATCCAGTCCCATTTCAGTCAGGTTTCAAGCCTGATTATGGGTCTTCCTGGAAGCTGATGTTTGCCAAAATGAGGTGGTGGGTGGTGTTAACTCTCCAGGACTTTGCTATTTCTAGACTTGCCAAGTGAGATGAGTATGGGGGGGGAGTGTCAGCATATATAAATGCTCAATAAGGCATTAGGCTAGTGACTCCTGAGATCATGCTGATCTAACTGAAGTCAGTGTCAAAATGACTTCAGTGCTTACCAGGTCTCAACAAGGTGAAACCAGTTCTGACTGGCATTTGGTAATGAGTGCAAAGATTGAATGTCCAGTGCACAATGACTCAGCACTTGTATCCCATTGGTGCATACACTATGTAATATATGTATATAAACAGTGCTGTACTGTGCAATGTATCCGTCTACTCTAGATTGTTTGCTTGGCAAAGCACTTTGCTGGTGGATGTAAATAATGTAAATAAATTGTATATAGTTATGCACAGAGTGTCGTTGGACTGTTGCTTGCTATATTGACTCACCTACCAGGGCTAATAATAACGATAAAACTACAAGATTATGGACCCTGTCCGCTATGCTCTGGAGGCTTTAGGTGAGGCCAGCCTGCTGTTGTTAACTGAGCCAGAGTGGATGTCTGCTGCCGTTGTTTGAGAACGAGAGCAAGGACGAGCTCCGTAAGGCTTTGAACAGCAGTGCAGAGAAGACATCAGCATGGCTCATATTTCAGCAGCTCAGCTTATCGAGAAGCTTACCTCCACTAACTATAGTGTGTGGGCTCTCCATATGGAACATTTCCTCAAGCGAGAGGGTCTGTAGTCGATGGTCGAAGCACCTCCAGCCCAGCTTGATGGTGAAGACGCGGTAAAGAATGAGAAGGCGCTGGCTAACATCGTCCTTAGTGTGGGAGACGACCAGCTGGTTCATGTGTCCCATAAGACCACTGTGAAAGCACCTTGGGATAGTCTAAAAGCAGTCTATGTACAAAGTACTGCCGGTTCTCTGATTGCTATTACTCGTTGTCTATACAGGACGGTAATGAAGCCAGCAGCGTCTGTCAGGGCACACTTAAATGTCCTGGCCTAATGTTGCCAACAGCTAGAGCAGAGGCCAGAAGAAGATAGAGTATACATAATTCTCAGCTCGGTGTCTGCTGAATTCAACATGCTCATCACTTTGCTTGAGACCTTGGCCTATGTCACCGGTCAACTTCTCGAGGAGGAGAAGAGGCTACAGGAGTCGAGTTACACTCAGGCTTGGCAGCGATCCAGACTGGGGGAGAAAGTGAAAGCCAGCACCAGCAGTTCCCTTGACGACGCCAGGAATCAGTGGGGAGAGGCATCGGAGGTGGCTCTAAAGGTGCGGAAATGTTTTTGTTGAGGCTCAACGACACATCTTAAACATGCCTGTCCTGAGTGGAGGAACAGGCAGAGACAGGGAGGAAAGTCTAAAAGTTCAACGCGTTGCTTCAAGGCTTCGCTGGTAGTGACAGATGCTACTGCTACTCCAGGAGTATGGATTTTAGACTTGGGGGCATCACAGAATTTCTGCAAGATGAACATTTGAAGAAGATAGAAGAAGATATTGGATTTATATCCCACCCTCCACTCCGAAGAGTCTCAGAGCGGCTCACAATCTCCTTTACCTTCCTCCCCCACAACAGACACCCTGTGAGGTGGGTGGGGCTGGAGAGGGCTCTCACAGCAGCTGCCCTTTCAAGGACTGTCGGGACCAGCCCTGACACCGTAGGTGCGGAGAGAAAGATTTATAACGCAATAAAACACAGGGAGGCGTCTGCAGGAAGTTCAAAGCGTGCACGAGATAGTTGCGCAAGGAAGCAGCTCTTAATTAGCTCCTCCTTGCCACGACTGCACATTCTTTTATTCATAGCATGACATCACAACATTCCACCTGCTGGAGCCAATTAATCACCGTGCCTACTCTGCCTGACAACAGAGGGGCACCTGCGTACATTAAACAACCAGCATGTTTCTATGACACAATCTAACAAGCTTGGTCACACAACACTGTGTCCACGTCTCATCTCTCAGCTCTCTAGAGGCTTGTTCACTGCACCCCCACATCTCCTCTCTTTTTATTTATTTTTCTTCAGTGGAAAGTGCTTGATACTTTTGTTGGAATAATTGTCGTCTTGCAATCATCAGGACTGAAGGAGAACGTTGACCACATGATCTAAATACATTGATTAATGGAGGAGTACATTGTATAAAACAACAACATGTTATTAGTAATATCAGTATCATAATCACTGCCATTACAAAATCTCGCAACCACCTACAATTTGGAAGCCAGGACCATAACCAACTCCACCCCCCAATAATAGCGTCTTCATTTTTCCGTAGAGAAGTTACAACGTCTTGCATTTTATCCAAGGCTTCCTCTATAACCCCTGATTCATTTATATAAAAACAACAGGATTGATTTAAAAAAGCACACAAACCCCCATTCTTTAAAAATAGAAAATCTAAACCAAGACGATTCTGAAAAACAGTATTCGCTAAAGAATTCATTTCAATTTGCAAAGCAGTAATTCAATTTGCAAAGCTATTTTTGAAGCATTAGCAAGTAATTCTGTATCTTTAGAAATGGCTAACAATTTCAAATCATCGCTAGCAGAAGTTACAGTAGGAATAAAAAAACTTGCAATATCTAATAACATTCTCTGTACCTTACTTAATGTTCGCTTATATAAATGAGGATTATATGATACCATAACATCAGAATGCTTAGCAATATACATGTTATAAGGACCAAGAGTGGTTAGGGTACATCTGCCCTTCCAATAGGAAGGCAAGACCTTATAAGCATTAGATCCACAAACAAAAAACACACCATCATTCAAACCATAACTATAATTTTCTGGGGCATGCCCTCTTTGAATATCTGTTCGTTGCCAGCTCAAAGATTTAAAAACAAGATAATCATTATTTATACCTAACCCTAAACCTGTAGCAGAATATCTTATATCATTATCAGGCCATCCAGTAATATTTTTTGATCCAGATGTATACGTATTGGACCATAATTGACAATCAAACACACATTCATTATAATTACACGGATATTTGGGTAGATAAACATAAGATCCATAATCTTTTAAGGAATTATTCCAATCAACCAAACCATCTGGCAATGTTAAAGTCACTACACACCGAGGGTACAATCCCAAATCATAAGTCCCATTTAATGATTCTATGCAAATGGGAGCCTCTGGCCATCGGGATGATTCTGCAAGCATCAATGGACGAGGAGTCTGCCGTGTAGAACCAGCTATTTTCTCTGTTTGCAATGAGACATTGGCCCAGTGGGTGGCATTCAAAAATTTGAATGGGCCCACGGGCCATATTTTCTCATGACTGGAATGTACACATAACCAACAATCAGCTTTTTGAGAAACATTAAGCAATATATTGGTAAGCTTTAAAAATTCATTTTTGTTAGCATCCACTTGTGTCTTTCGTTTCTGAACCATATCTCCCACCCCAGCTGTCACTCCCAGCATTAAAATTATGAAGATAATCCAGATTCTCCACGCCATGGCCTGACACATCGAGCAGGGATCCACAGAGGTCCTTTCTCTAATGCTACTGCGGTGTATCCTCGTCCCCAGGTGATCAGGGGGACAGGTCCTTTCCACTCGGGATCAGGAAGCTTCCGATAGGCGACAAGCGGTCGAGGCAGTTGTTCCTCCAACCTAAAATGAAGCTCAACAGGGGTGTGAGACCTGTTATGGGGAGTAAACAAAAAATTTAAGGTATAAAGCACTCTAGCCACGACGGTAGGGACAACTGTTGTGGGAACCCCTTTCCCCTCCGTCCGGCGATGCAGTAGCAATTTGAAGGTCAAATGAGCTCTTTCCACAATGGCTTGACCTGTTGAATTGAAAGGAATACCATGAGTTAGTTTTATTCCCCACAATTGGCAAAAATCTGCAAATGCTACAGAAACATAGGCAGGTGCATTGTCCGTTTTCAAGCATTCTGGCCTTCCCATGACTGCAAAGGTCCGAATACAATATTGAATAACATGACGCGACGTTTCCCCTTTCATTGGCGTGGCCCAGATAAAACCTGAAGATGTGTCTATTGTGAGATGTAATTTGTTGAGAGGAGCCAGTGCTGGCACATGAGTCACATCCATTTGCCAAACCTGGTTGGCCTGAGTTCCTCGAGGATTCACTGCATCACAAGGAAAGTTGATGGGAGTCTTACAACAAGAAGGACACACAGACACAATGTCCCTTGCTTGTGACATCGGGATAGAGAACATTCTGTGCAAGGTCTTTGCAGATTGATGGAATGCAGCATGTGACTGAATGGGATCGTCAAACAAGGAAAAAATATTATTCCGAAGGGCTGCATCTGCACGTGCATTTCCTTCCACCAACATCCCTGGTAGGCCAGAGTGGGAACGAATGTGTGTAACAAAACAGAAAGCTCTTCTTTCCTGTAATAAAAACTGCAACTGACAAAACATTTCATACAACTCTTTGTCAATAGATGGAGACACATAAGACAAAGGTAAATGCATCATCAGTCTAAACACATACTGAGTGTCTACTACAAGATTAAAATAATCATTTTTAAACAACTGAAATGCCAAAATCCCAGCAGCTAATTCTGACCGCTGGGCCAATGACTGTGGATTGGTAAATTTCACTTCCCACACCCCATCTGGCATCTGCCATGTGACCACTCCTCGGGTTGGGGATCCATCTATGAAAAGAATTAGAGCATCCTGCAAAGGGTGTGGAGAGAAACAAGTTGTTAGTTTGTAAGGCATCTCGGAAAGCAACAACAAGCGTTTATCTTTGGGGGAGTTATAAAGGATTGTTCCCAAAAAACCCGCGAAAGCTATCTGGAACTCTGGCGTCGTCTGCAACAAAGGACAGCTCTGCAAGAGCTATGGCTGACCCAAGGCCATTCCAGCAGGTGCAAGTGGAGGAGTGGGGAATCAAACCCAGTTCTCCCAGATAAGAGTTGACACACTTAACCACTACACCAAACTGGCTCTCCTCATTTGCTCCACGACAAAAAGCCTTCCGATCTTCAGCATGTTAGTTTGGCTGATGGACATAATTCTGAGGTGCTATGTCAGGGGCGTGTAAATTTTCCGGCTTTGCAGCACACTTTCTCTGAGGTGCTGTGCGTTCCCTCATTAGAGAACAATTTACTAAGTGTGCCTATCATAGATGAGGCTGGGTTTACAGTCACTTTTGTTGACAAGACATGTAAAGTCATAAAGGGAGGGAAAGTGCTGGGAGTTGGGAGATGACAGAACAATGTTTATGTTCTTGAGAACTCATTGGGAACTGCTAAGGCTGTAACCAACTCTAACCCTCACGACAATTGTGTACATTTGATTCACCGAGATTGGGGCATGTTAGCTTCCATGCTATAAAGAAAACACTCTCTATTGTGGGGAAGGGAAGTGTGAAAGATTGCAGTCAATTCCTTGACTGTGAGGTATGCAAATGCACTAAAGCACAAGCTTTCCCCATAGCTCGAGCGATAGAGTGTCAGCAAGGCCACTAGCCTTACTACATGCAGACCTGATTGGTCCGTATTCCAAAAGCCACTCCAATAACAAATTTGCTTTAATCCTAACTGATGACTACTCCAGGTTTTCTTGAGTGTATGTGGTAAAGCAGAAATCAGATGTATTCACCACTGTGAAATACTGGCACAAAAAGGTTCAGAAACAACTAGGTAATCTGTGTGGTATTCAAACGGATATGGGAGGAGAGTTTATGTCCTCTGCATTTAAAAGGTGGATGCAGATACATGGGATATCTCATAGAGTGGCTAATGTAGCAACGCCTCAGGAAAATAGAGTTGCTGAATGAAAAGGTGGGGTGTTGCAAAACAATGATGCTAAAGGATGCTGGGTTACCTATCAGTTTTTGGGCAGAAGCTTTAAAAGCTGCTTGCTATGTTAACAATAGACTCTGGTCTAAACCAATTGATAGCATTCCATTTAAGATGCTATACAACAAAAATCCCAACCTAGATCACCTAAGAGTGTTCGGTATAAGAGCTTGTGTAAACATTCTGATTAACCAAAAGAGAAAAGGAAGTGCAAGATCTAAAAAACTTCTATTTCTGGGTTACCAAACTGGCATGAAAGCCTATCGGTTTGCTAATGTTCAACAAAATATTAGCTTCAGCAGATCTGCTAACTTTTGTGAACACCAGGGGTGGCAAAGAATCCATGCCAATGATTTGCCTGATCAGGTTGCACTGCCTATAACAACTGAGAAACAAACCACGACTGTAAAACAGGAAATAAGTTCTCCTTCACCTAGTATCTCTGAGGGTGAACAAAGTGCAGCAGTACCTAGAAGGTCAACTAGGAGTACTAAGAGTGTACCACCTGACAGATATGGGTTTGTGAATACCTCAGTGAATCATGTTTATGTGAGAAAGCCACAAAGCTTTCAAGAAGTATTGAATATTCCAGGACCGGAAAGGGTTGCTTGGCAGGAGGCCATGCAGAGGGAGTACAGCTCATTAACCGAAAATAATGTGTTTTCTTTGACTTGTCTGCCAGTTGATAAAAAGGCTATTGGGTGTCGGTGGCTATACAAAGTGAAAACTCTGCCAGATGATCAAATGCAGAGAAATGCAAGATTGGTTGCAAGAGGTTTTTCTTAAATAGAAGGAGAAGACTATGATCAAGTGTTTGCTCCAACTGTAAAAGCAGACACTTTAAAAGCAGTGTAGGGCAAGACAAGATGCAGGTACATCACTTTGATTTTACCACTGCTTACTTAAATGCACATCTAGAGAAAGAACTGTATATGGAACAGATACCAGGCTTTGAGAACTCAAACAAAACTTTGGTATTGAAACTCAACAAAGCATTATATGGCTTAAAACAAAGTGCCAGGGAATGGAACCAGTGCTTGCGCGAGGCATTGATTGATTTTGGGTTTGAACAAGGTATAGCTGATCCCTGTATGTTCTGCAAAACAATTGAACAAACAAAATGTTATTTGTTAGTTTTTGTGGATGACGCATGTTTTTTGTTCCACATTGATACACAATTGAAATGGTTTATGGAGTCAACTCAAAATCTGTTCAAGATGAAACACTTGGGTAACATATGACACTATTTGGGAGTTGACATAATCAGAGACTCACAACGATGGTTCAGTCTGAATCAGAAAGAGAAAATATTTAAACTCCTTGAAAAGTATAACATGCTGGATGCACATTGTGTAGACTCGCCAATGACTACAGGTTATAAAAACGAGCCTGATGATAAAGCATTTGAGAACAGGTCTATGTATCAATCTCTAATTGGTTCATTGCTGTATGTTGCCTGTTGTTCCAGACCTGACATATGTTTTGCTGTACACATGTTGTGTCAGAAAAGCTCAAATCCTTATGCTAAGGACTGGGTTGCAGCAAAAAGGGTACTCAGATATCTTAAGGGTACTGCCAACTACACATTGGTGTTAAAAGCTAATAAGGCACAACAAATCACTGCCTACAGTGACTCAAGCTGGAGTGATAGGCAGGATGGTAGATCTACAACGGGGTATGTCGTGTACATAAATCGTGGATTGGTCCTGTGGAAATCATTAAAACAGACCTATATGGCTACTAGTACTTATGAAGCTGAATATGCTGCACTTAACGACTGTGTAATACTGCTAAGAGTGGCTGTACGAATTACTGCTTGATCTAGAAAAACCATGCAAACTGCCAATATGTGTGTTCTGTGACAACACTGCAGCTGTGCAGCTAGCAGATGTACAAGGAATAAAACCACAAAGCAGACACATTAACGTCAGGTATCAAAATGTTAAAGCTGTTGTGCAAATTAAGTTAATCATGTTACAGGATTGTACATCTGTAAGGAATGTGGCTGATACTTTTACTAAAAGCCTAAGTGTGGACAAGTACACAAATTTGAGGTCTAGATTAGGTGTCACTGCCTATGCCTTAGGGGGGGTGTCAGCATACATAAATGCTCAATAAGGCATTAGGCTAGTGACTCCTGAGATCATACTTGATCTAACTGACAGTGTCAAAATGACTTCAGTGCTTATCAGATCTCAACAAGGCGAAACCAGTTCTTACTGGCATTTGGTAACGAGTGCAAAGATTGAATGTCCAGTGCACAATGACTCAGCACTAGTAACCCATTGGTGCATACACTATGTAATATATGTATATAAGCAATGCTGTACTGTGCAATGTATCCGTCTACTCTAGATTGTTTGCTTGGCGAAGCTCTTTGCTGGTGGATGTAAATAATGTAAATAAATTATATATAGTTAAGCACAGAGTGTCGTTGGACTGTTGCTTGCTATATTGACTCACCTACCATGGCTAATAATGATAAAACTACAGGGAGGGCGTACGGTGCTCTGGTGATCCCAGTCTTAATTGACTGTTCAGTTCCAGAAATGGTGCTGGTGGTAATTGCTCAGTTCTTTGTATTTGAAAAAAGGGGTCCTACAGGGTTTGTGGTTTGTCCCCTTTGCTTTTTAACCTTTACAGTAAACCAATGAGCTGGATCCTCTGGAGGAGGTTTAAGCTGATGTGTCTTCAGTATGTAGATGACATCCAGTTCTGCAACTCTTCCTCAGCTGAGACAAAGGGTGTCCTGAATTGGTATCTGGGGCAGCAGCAGGATTGAGGAGGAATTTAGGTTTTACCGTTGCTCAAGATATGCTCTGTGTGGGTCTTCTTATGAAAATGGATTGGAAGAGTCTGCTGGTTCAAAATATAGGTAGATTGTTAGCAGATGCAGCCGTAAGCTGCCCCATCTTGTTTAAATACGTGTAGACTTTGGTTTTAAAGATTCCTTTTAGTGCTGATTGTTAGGATAGTCATCATGATCATATCCTTTCCACCTGCTGGGTTTTATTACTGGCTCTAAATTTTTAGCTTTTTTGTTTGTTTGTTTTTCTGGTGATTTTATTGATCTTATTATATTTTTATTAATGTTGTAAGTTGCCTTGAATATAGTTCTGTAGAGAGGTGGGATATAAATGTTTCAGATACATAAATCATCACATGATATCCATTTAGTAAAACAACTGAATTTGTGTAACATGAGCATGTATGGATACATACAGATAAAACAGCTTCAATTTATTAATGACAGCAGAAGCCCAAACGTGTACTTTATTATGGATAAGATAAGCTATATCATATTTCATGCTGACATCTGTTTTATCTGTTGTGTATTTATTTTTGCTTTAAAGCATTTCCTTAAGGTCTGAGACTTCTAATAAAATACGATGCATTATAAGCTGATTTTTAAAATCAATTTTGCTTCTATTTGGGTTGGATGAATTCTGCTAAGGTACCTGGTTCTTCCTAAAATTCATATTTTACTGTAAACTTCTGTTTGCTTATCCCAGGGAGCTGTTTTGAAACCAGAACTGAAACGTGATCCAGTTAGCACACGGGTTAAGTTAAAGATTGTCCCTCATCTTCTGCGTTCCAGACAAGCTGCAGAAACGTTTCCTGCAAATATTCAGGTAACCTCTTCATTTAGAATAGTTGTAGTTAATACCTTCTCAGAACCAAATTCTGAGCTCTCAGCATTCATCTCATGGTGATTCTTGGGACCAGCATAGGATATACAGTCTCAAGTAGCATTGTATTAGTTCAAGGGAGAATTTTAGTTAGTGTACTGTACCAAAGATACTGAATCTGTTGAAAGGATCTGGGATAGAGTTAATACTGAGAGAAATGTATATGCAGTCTATCAACATTTGTCTCACAATTATGCATACTGTGGTGTTGATAACGGCACTTCTGTATAAGAACCTGAAATAATATTGATTGTTTCTGATGAGCCTTTTTTTTCTGCTAGGTTGTTTATGATGGACTTTTTGGTGCAAACACCAATGCAAAACTGAGAACTCTGTCTCTTCAGTTTGTACATCATATTTGTGTAATGTAAGTAACAATGTTATTCACGGCATTGTATGTTAGTTGTCAAGCTATGGCTATGTAATTAACAGTGGATAATATATGACAATAAACTAGCTAAGGTTTTTTTTCCCTTCTTAAAAATTTTTTCAACTGACATTGTGCTATAAGGAAAAAATTAGAATGTTTTCCTTTTAAATCTAGGAAAACTTGATACGAAATTTACATTAAATCCATATAAATTAAAGATAAAATTGTTTGGATAATTATATTCCTGTGGCAGGGAAAAAACGTGATCTAGATTGCTGAAATAATCTGAAGTTGTCCTTGTTAACAGCTTGTCAATATGGATTTGGTTGTCTAAATCAGTGGTCCCCAGCCTTTCTGGCATCAGGGGCCGGTTTCATGGAAGACAATTTTTCCATGGACCGGGGGGGGGGGGGCAGAGGGGGGGGGAGGCATGGTTTTGGAATAATATAATTGTGCACTTTATTTCTATTATTATATTGTAATATATAATGAAATAATTATACACTCACAGTCCGGTTGCTAACAGGCCTCGGATCGGTACTGGTCCATGGCCCAGGGGTTCGGGATTACAGCTCTAAACGATATCTTTCATTTAATGAGATTCCATTGTCAGTCCCTAGACCCTCTTTATTTAGTTGGCAGAAATTAATCAATTTTATATGGGATGGTTGTACACCTAGAGTAAAGTCTGTTGCAGAAAAGAAACAACATGGGAGTGTTGCTGTTCCTTGTTCATGTTTGGTTAAAAATGTGGCATAGCTAATTTGGCTTTAAAAGTGCTTTAGAGATAAAGATAACCCATGGGTTTGTGTAGAGTAGCATACTAAACCAGCAACTTTATATGGGTGGATCAGAAAAGGCAGCAAGATTTAGTGAAGAACAGACTGTTGTCCCAGGAGGTGCTAGATACTAGTAGGGAAATCTGGATTTTGCTACCCAGACAAGAGCCAGCCTGGCTTTGCTGCAGTGTTTTTGAAAAGATTGTGGCAAAGCAGGATTGGGGAAGATCCACAAAAAAGGAAGAGCAAAAGGATGCATGAAAGTAACAGGATGGGGGACCCCTCCACTTCCCAATAACAAGCCAAGCCAAATAATACATGTATGAGGAAGGGGCTAAATAGTGCAAAATTTTGAATTAAAATCCTTACTCTTTCATATATTGTGTTTCAGTTGCCCAGACAGTAAGATAAAGCCACTAGGCCCAATGCTTCTGAATGGGCTGACAAAACTTATTAATGAATATAAAGAGGTGAGTTCAAAGGACCTTATAAGGAATGATTTATAAATTGGAAACTTGTAGACGTGCATGCCTTTTTTCATGTCTGGGAACTCATATTTGCTTCAAAGGAACTACTAAACTTGTACCATCTAGTACCGACAAAGATAATATGTCGGATGTTTGTCTTCTGAGCTTTCCAAAAGGCCTGTCAAGGGCACGTCTTCTGCTACCCTGTACATAATTGCATGCACCGAACTTCAACTGAAAGCTAGGTTGTCTTCTTCTGTAAACTGGGATGGCTCTCACTCATGTTCAATGCCCAGACAATGGAATCAGGTACCAAGGGAGGCGGTGAGCTCCCTCTCACTGGCTGTCTTTAAGCAGCAGTAGAATGAACACTTGTGTCAGGGATGCTATAGGTTGATCCTGCGTTGAGCATGGGGTTGGACTAGATGGCCTGTATGGCCCCTTCCAACTCTTATGATTCTGTGAATACCTACAGATGCAACTCCTCCCTATGCATTAGCACAAGCAGTCTTCCAGTTGGCACAGGCACATGTTGTGCATTCAGTTTCCAGATTACCTCTGAGATATCAGTTATGTTCTCTGCTCTCTGTATGCAAACTTTATATGAATATGTCCTATTCGTATTGTACCTATGCATGAAATTTGGGAGCCTTTTAAGGTGGGATGGCATGACTAGTAGACACAGTGGGAAGGCATAATCTTACTCCCATGTAATACTCCCACAGTAGTCAGGCAGACTACATTGTTGACAGGTGAAAATTAACTTTACTATTCTTTACCCATGACTTGCTCTGTGATGAAGGGCAGAGTAAGCAAATAATTGTTTCCTCCTTAAGGATTTGTCTCAGTTGCAGTTCTTTTTCTCCTACTTCATAAATTACTCTATAAAAGAAATGGTAGTATGCTTGGCGGTAAATCATGGGAAGGGGCCCAGTTTATATATATTTCCCCAACCCAAAATCCTGGAACAAGTGTGTCCCTTCTAATCCCTGTAGACATTTTTCAAGAGGTGCCTGTTACTTCTTCAGTTCTGGTGGTCTGTGGAACTTCCTGAATTACCTTCTGGTTTATAGTAACCCAGGAGAAAGTTCACATTAGTACATTGGAGTGGTTTAATGTATCACTTACTAGGTATCTGCTGTTTGCTGTTGTTCCAACTACTGCAGACTGCAGTATTAATTCAAAGATTTTGAATTTTGCTGCAAAACACTGTTTGAAGCTCTTTGTTCCCTCAAGCTGTTGTCATAAGGCGAGGCACAAGTTTCTGAACTTGTCTCTAGCTTCCTGCTTGCCAAGTCTCTTTCGTTTTCCTTTCTTGACAAATAAAATTTAAAAAGCGAGCAGTAGTTTTATGGCCATATGCTGTGATTCCCGCCCCCCCCCCCCAATCTCTGCATGAAGAACATGATCCCATCTGTTCTCACTTTCAAAGTCATGTGCTTTAGGAGACGATTGCTGCCTTTTTGGAACCTTTGTGTTCCTGAAACATGTTACATTGGGGGGAAAAATACAGGAGGCAAGGTAGAGTAAGTACATAATTGTCAGGAATATATGAGGACACATGAATATGTAATCTTTTTCTTTCTGACTTTTTCGTGACACTTTTGCTGATCTTTTTTTTCTGTACTTCAAGGACCCCAAACTGCTATCAATGGCCTATTCAGCTGTTGGAAAACTCTCTAGGTAACACATGCATTTAAACTAATGAGATGTCTGGTTGATTTTTTTCAAAGCAATTTGTCAGGAGGCATGCAAGTTCCTTTAGCACACCAAATGGTGTAATGATGCACAGCATGTAGAGAAGATCCAGGCTTTTGACAGCTTCAGAGTTGTTAAATTAAATTTGCAGGGGTGTTATTTGGATGCTAGGTGTAATCTATTTAAAAACGGTCATTACGGTTAAAAGTGTTTTGTTCTCCACATAGTTCTTGCCAGCTAAGCAATCTCAGAGCATAGCCAGTGGCAGCATCCTTAATGTGTCTAGGAATTAACCTTCAAAAAAGTATCAGATTGACCTCCCTATATCGTTTTCTGTTTTTGGCTGCCTTTGGTGTATTATTAGATTGTGTTGCCTCCCTCTGGTGAAGGCAAGTAATTTAGATGTAGGTTGGGTATGCTCAATTTACTAGATTCTGATGATTTATGTCTGAAATTAAGTGCCTTATTTGAATGTTAATGAAGCATAGTGGCTCAGAGACTGAGTGCGAAGCACAGAATTTGAATTTCATGTCTCTCATGAGCTTACCCTTCCGCTCAGCCTGAAGCTTCCATTTGCAGTATGGGGGTAATTCTAGACTGCCATGCATCATCAGAATTGCTGTATGCAAAATTCTTTAACCATGCTGAAGAACTGTCTACATTTAAGTAATTAATAACAATATTTTACAGAGAAGCTAACTAATTTTCATCACTCTCAGAAATGTGTCCTTTAAAATGTAAACTGGTTCCATTTCAGCCGAATACCTCAGCTGTTCACAAAAGACCTTGCTCTAGTCCAGCAGTTTTTCGAAGCACTCTCTAAGGTGAGTGATTTTTTAAAATTATTTTTTAGGGGGAGGGATCAGAGAAGTAGCCTGTTTGAAGGGATAGATACTGAAAGATACTACAATATGTACACTATTCCAGGAAGAGCCTGATACCAGACTGGCCATTCAGGAAGCCTTGTCCATGATGGTTGGGGCTTACACCAGTTTGGAAGGAGCACCGCGTACTCTCATGGAGGCACTTGTGGCCTCAAACCTAATGAAGGTATGTCTACAGAGTGAGAAAGATGTGACATGAGGACACGGTTTCTTTGGATTTTTTTGACACATTGGTTCCCTGCATGAAGTCATACTTTTGTTAATGGGTTCTATTTTCCTACCTTTCTTAAAGGCGTATTTGTAAATGTTCTTCTGCTTAACAGAATATTTAACAGAAGGAATGCTGAAGGAGTCTTTAATGGCCATACTTGGTTGTGTCTCCATAATATATTCATCATGTATGCAGATAGGTTTAAATATCACTTGTTACAGGGGAGGGCAAAGTTTATGTTCCAGAGAGCTACTTAACTTTTTTTCAAGAGCCTTTCGAGCTTCCAGTCACAAAATGGCAGCTTCTACAGGAATCATAGCTTTCCAGAGCAGGTCTGTGGTGCTCAGGTGAGGACAACTTTCCTGCACTCTTTTCGCAAAGCAAACCACCACCACAAATGTCCAGTGGGGAAAAAAGTATGCTGTCACCTTTTTGTTTTCCCTGCCACTGGCAGCTTTGATGCAGGGGGAATCATTGATAGTATCCTCCAAAGTAAAGATTCAGAGATGCATGCGTGAAGGAGGGAGGTTAAGAGGAAGGTAGGAAGGAGTGCTGGTGCTGTCATTTTCCAGTCTAGAGCAAAGATGTATGCATGTCGTGTGTGCTCCTTTGTATGAAAGAGAAAGAGGAAAGAAGCTGCTGCTGTAGTTTTAAAGAAAGGATGAGAAAGTGATTACAGCAGCACCGGAGGAGGGTTGGAGAGCTGCTTTCAATTGCTTGGAGAGTGATTGGTCCCTCCTGACTTTCTGCTCATAACTCCTTTAACTCTTATTTTTGCTGGGTTTTCTTTCTTCTTTTTTTACATTTCCATGTATTTATTTTTATTTATTTGTTCAGAGTTTTATTCTGCTCTCCTCAGGAACAGAATAAATAACCTTGAACAATATAAATTAATAATAGATAAAAACATGTTATTTACATAAAGACCTCTTTGGTCCACATAGGTGAAATCAGATTGACATCTCAGCAAGATGAGAACTACTGCAGGGAGGCCAACTGAGGTAGACATGTAGTACCTCACCCAAAGGCCAGGCAGAACAGCTCCATTTTACAGGCCCAGCAGAACAGCAGAAGTCTCCTGCAGGGGCCTGATCTCCAGTGGGAGCTGATTCCTCCAGGATGGAGGCAGGGCAGAAAAAGCTCTGGCCCTGGTTGAGGCTGATCGGACATCTTTTAGCTGGGGCAACTAGTTGATGTTGGTCCAGTGAGCGCAAGGCTCTTTGGGGCGCATATGGGGAGAGGTGGTCCCTCAGATATGTCAGTCCCAGGCCATGCGAGGCTTTGAAGGTTAATACCAACACCTTGAAGTGGATCTGGTACTCAACTGGTAGCCAGTGCAAATGGCATGACACCAGTTGAATGCATGCCTGCACAGACAATGCTGTCAGCAGGTGAGCTGCCACATTCTGTACTACTTGGAGTTTCTGGATCAGTCTCAAGGGCAAGCCTGCATAAAGCGAGTTACAGTAATCAAGCCTGGAAGTGACCATTGCATGGGTCACTGTAGCCAAGTCCTGGGGGGGAGAGGTAGGAGACCAATTGCCTAATCTTTTGGAGATGGAAGAAGGCAGACCTGGCAACTGAGGTGACCTGGGCCTCCATAGAAAGTGAGGCATCCAGGATTACCCCCAAGTTCCTCACCTTTTGGGCTGGCATCTAGAAATGTTTCACTTGGAGAGAGGAGAGTGTTCCACTGTTGTGTGAGGAAAAATTAAAGGGTGTACCTACCACTTGTTACCAAGTGAACTGATTCACAGAGAGGTCTATTTTAGAAGTGTAATAATAGCACTAGAAACAGAATAGAGCATTGAAATACAAATGAGTTAAGGAATTTGTAGGGGCAGTGATAAGAGCCCTGTGGTGCAGAGTGGTAAAGCTGCAGCACTACAGTCCGAGCTTTCTGCTGATGACCTGAGATCGATTCCAGCGGAAGCTGGGTTCTGGTAGCCGGCTCAAGGCTGACTTAGCCTTCCATCCTTCCGAGATCAGTAAAATGAGTACCCAGCTTGTTGGGGGGAAAGTGTAGATGACTGGGGAAGGCAATGGCAAACCACCCCATAAAAAGTCTGCTGTGAAAACATTGTGATGCGACATCACCCCAGAGTCGGAAACGACTGGTGCTTGCACAGGGGACTTCCTTTACCTTTTTAGGGGCAGTGATGTGATGGCATCTCTGGCTTGACTTGTTTTGGCTGTTCACCTGTTCATTGGTGGCCCTGTGGCTGTCACTTGCCACTTTAAAATTTTCTAGGAAAGAAGCAGAAGGGAGCAGGAGCAGTGAGAGAGATGACAGGTTCTACTGGTAAGAGAGACTGCTGATTCGTGCTCAAAGATCTGAAAGCAGCTCTGCTTAGCCAATCCAATTATAAACAAAGCATGTTTCCTGCAGCTGCTTTTTCTATTTTAAGGGCTTCTTCTGTGTTTATTTCATGCCAGTGTCTGTGTTTAAAACACCTTTGATGTGTACATGGTAATTTCTTCCGTGTTTTTATTTTTAAGCCTCAAGTCCAAGTGCGTCAGGTGGCTGTAAAATTTGCCAGCACAGTGTTCCCTCCTGATCACATCCCTTCAAGATACTTGCTTCTTTTAGCAGCAGGAGATCCGTAAGTTTCAGAAGTTGTTTACCATTGCCCTGTGAACTGGATTTAGAACACAGTTGTAGTATTGCTGTAATAATGATAGAGGCACGACATTGCTAGCTGCCTTTAAGAAGAAGATGAAGAAGAAGATATTGGATTTATATCCCGCCCTCCACTCCGAAGAGTCTCAGAGCGGCTCACAATCTCCTTTACCTTCCTCCCCCACAACAAACACCCTGTGAGGTGGGTGGGGCTGGAGAGGGCTCTCACAGCAGCTGCCCTTTCAAGGACAACTTCTGCCAGAGCTATGGCTGACCCAAGGCCATTCCAGCAGGTGCAAGTGGAGGAGTGGGGAATCAAACCCGGTTCTCCCAGAAAAGAGTCCGCACGCTTAACCACTACACCAAACTGGCTCTACACCAAACTGGCTCTTAAGGCCATTTAAGGACACAGAAGGGAAAAGTGAAGTTGGGGAGGGAAACAAAAACAATTTTTATGATTATTATGCATTGTCTTTAAGACTTGGCTTGGGCATCACACATGGTTATGTCTTATTTTAAACATGGATGGCTTTATTACAAATAAAATTTATTATTATTATTATGAAGCCAGGATTTGGTCTGCAGAGCGTCATTCCATCCTGGTTCTCCCTGACTGATCCTGGTTACGTTATTTTTGTTCTTCTTTACATTATTTTTGTTCTTCTTTGCACTTCCCCTGCAGAAACTAGTTGCTATACTGTACTGCATTAGGATGTCCAACCATGGGCAATGCCTTACTGCGCTGACTTAACCATTGGTCAGCATGAACGGCAAACCACTGCTTCACACCCCACTCTTTCAGGCCCTTATGAAGGGAACTCCTCGACGTTTCACAGTAACCCTTTCCTCACACTGAGTGCGAAGAAATTGGCCTCCTGCTGCTGCTGATTTTAAGTCCATCCTTTTGTCCACACTCTCTCTAAACATACCAGAGCCCAACAGATCACCCTTTTTGCAGTTTTACCACCTTCAAACCAAACAAACCCACCCAAGCATGCCACCTCTCCTCCTTATCGCCATAGAGGTTTGCAACAGCTCTGCTTCCAGCACCTCCTGGTATTTGTCATGTTCCATAACTGGCTCCCCCCCCCCTTCCACAAACACCACTCGCCAGCCCATGTACCAGGAATATCTTGACAATCAAAGTCCCAATAAGGGATTTATTAAGCATGAAGACCAAAATGTAAATAGGATGGTTGTACAAATAACTGTGTTATTGGTGCACAAATGGTTAAACATCCAAGGCTTCATCTGGTGCTCCTGTATTTTCTTTATTATTGGTAAAGAAGGATTGTGCCAGCTTCCTGGACTCATAATAAGGGGTGTTGCCAGGACAGCTAGCAGATGACAGCGTGGGTAGGGAGACTGCCAGTGAGAGGAGGTGAAAGGGGAGAGAGGCTTTAATTTTTTTGGTTCATGCCAGTTTTTTCTAGCCCATGCAGCATAAAAAATGGAGCTGGGAAACCAGCCAGCGTTAAGCCAAAATGCCTTCATTTGTACATCTTGCTAAACTATGGCAAATAGACCAGATTCAGGTTTGAAGTATCCAAGCTAACCAGAGTCAGTGGGATGACCTGTGTTTGGACAGTCAACCAACTAATGCTAGTTTCATTAAACCATGGCTTCATGTGATGTCTGAACTGAGCACCAGAAGATCTTGCTTTGGGGCAAACTATGTTGCTGCAGTGCATGTCCTACAGTGTTCTGCTGGCATAGCCAAATGTATGCCATGTTGAGAACTCATTTGTTTATGCAGCAAATGAAAACATGCCCTTAAAGTATTTAGCCGATCCACTGATAATAGTACCTTGGAATTTTTTTCATTCCTAAACATGCAAATCAAACCTACAACAAATCTCTACCTACTAGAATATAATAATCCAGTGCATAGGTGACTCTTGAAGAGGAGAGTTGGGAGAGATGCGGGATGAATGGTAGATGGAAGTATTGTGAAGCTGAACTTGGTTGCTCTAAGGGTGGGATCCCACTGGGAATTTGGCGCGGCAGTATCCCGGCTTTGAAAAAGCCAGTTCTCTTTGATGCAAGCTGGGGCAATCACACAGGCCCCAGCCTGCTATCTGCATATGCACAAGAGGTGCATTCAGATTGCTTCTTTGCATGTGGGGTGCTTGCATCATGTGCCCTGTCCACTCAGACAGTTGGGAAATGCGTCCTGCCTGAGTTTTAGAGACTGAATCCAGTCCCAGCCCATCTAAGGCAAGGTAAGTATGGGTGGGATTCAGGGGCAGATGTGCACGTGTGATTGTGCACATTAAATTTGGAGGGGAGGTGTGGCTAGATCAGGCCAAATCTCTTGTGTGATTGCACCCTAAGACTCTGTTAATTTAGCGCTGTTAAGCTAAATTAAGACTCTGTTAATTTGGCCAGTCTAACATGCAGTGAATTTCATGTGCTTTGCAAAAAAGTGCTTTCTTCTGACTTTTCTGGATCTCCTGCCAGCCAATTTTAATTAGGTGATCCCAAGTTCTAGCACTGTGAGAGAAGGTGAAAAGCTTTCTCTTGGAAATATTGGGCTTGAAACATATCTTCCTACAAAAAGTATAGCAGTACCTCATATTGTAGTACAAAATTGTAGTCCTTCTACTCAGTAAATGGATTGTAGGACAAGTGGGCGGTAGTGCTGGAGTTATATTTTATGTATATGTGTGCCAATTTACTCTCTTTATTTTACTCTTGAAAGACGTGAGGAGGTGCATGGAGAGGCCCAGCGTGCACTGAGAACACTTCCCGGTAAAAACGAAAAGGAGAGTGCTGGTAAACAGATGCCTTCCTTCCCAGAAATGGTCCAGTATATTCAAGAGAAGGTACAAAATATCAGCTTAAATTCTAACACTAACTATGGTTGAGTCAATGTGACGTCTAGTCCTAATAGTGTGTGTATCTCTGATCTCACAAAGAAATGGTCTGAATGCTCTTGGCTCAGTTCTGATTTTCAGGCCATTCAGATCTGGTTCTGTAAGCTACCTAGATTGAATACTACTTTGGCAGTCTTTCAGAATAGTAGAACACAATTTTGACATGAAGATATTAAGTAAATGATTATATACTATCATGGAAAGCCACTGGTCTCAGGACTATCTTAGCAGGATACATTAATGCAGGGGTGTTAAACATGCGGCCCGGGGGCCAAATCAGGTCCCTGGAGGGCTCTTACCAGGCCCCTGAGCAACTGCCTGTCATCTATTTTCTTCTCCCTCTCTCTTGCTTCCTTCTGCATCTCAGCTTGCTTTGACAGGCTTGCTCGATCGCACAGGAGCTACAGAGCAAAACCTCAGTTTTCTCCATTGGTTGAGGCTCCTTCCTCCTGGTCCCCTGGGGAGGGAGGGAAAGAGCCAGAGCTTCCTTTGTCTAGTTCCCTGGATCCCATGGGAGAAATACAGAGAAAGCACCTTTATGACCAACAAGTGCTAATGTTTTAAGCGTGTTTTACTTTAAGGGTTTTTTTTTAGTTATGTTTGTCTATGCCTTTAAAAAGTTTACATTGCTGCTACCTAATCCTGAATAGATACACACATGGCCTGGCCCGACATGGCCTGGCCCGACAAGGTCTCATTTGGTTCAGATCCGGCCCTCATAACAAATGAGTTTAACATCTCTGCATTAATGTATAGCTTTATATCTCTCTCCTTCTCCTTTGGGTGCTGACCTAATCTTCAATTATTTGCATTGCTTCCCTTTCATTTTGATCTTGGGTCCTGGTTGTTTTACATTACCATCCTTGGTACTACTCGCTACTACTACTTAGGCCTACTCAGAATCTCACTCTGCAATGAGCCAGAAGCATAAGATAGGATAAAGATGTATTGTAGGAAAGAAAATCGAAGGCACAAAACTTAGAATAAATAGGTGACACAGACTTGCTTGGCATCAGCTTTGAGCATTTGCTGGTCTAGCTCTTCAGATCTTTCTGTTATAACTGCACAGGTCTTGTTACTGGGGGAAGGAGATATACAAAGCAGTACAAGGAGGAGAATTTAAGCTAAAGATAGCATGAAAGATATAAAATAGTATTCTAGGCTCTTCTTACTCACTGTGTCAATTGTGAGCGTAGATATTTGGTTGTATAAGGTCTGTAAGCAAATTGCTTAAGAACAGGCCTAAATTCTTTCTGCTTTTGGTGAGACCAGAACATGAAGGACATTTAAACTGTCCTCCATCAGTTAGGGCTGATGGTTCCCTACTTCAGAAAAATGCTATGATGGTGAGAGTTTCTTGCACATGGGAGGGATTATTTGCTTCCTTGAATCTACTGAAGTTCTTAGTGGCTTTTGGTCCCTCTCCAGACCTGGTTTACTCTCCTACTGTTCCTTACTTGACAGCTTTCCAACTAGCTGCTTCTTTTTAATTGCAGTAAAATTAGGATGTTCTTTTGTGTAATTGATGTTGTTGGCAAATGGCAGCTTTGTCAGCTTTGTTACTGGTTTTTATCTTAGGCCTCTCACAGAATGAAAACTCCAGCTAAATATATGACAGGGACTACAGTCATGCCTTTCAACCCAGCTACTTTTGGAGAGGTACGTCTTTATTGACTCATCTGCAGAGAAGTCAATTCTAAGCAGGTTTTACTGGAATCTTCACCTGTGATAAAAATCATATGCCATTTGCTGCAGCCATAAGTGTGTTTTCTCCTGTCTTATGATACAAAAAATATTGAAGGATGTGGTGGGCTTTCCCAGTATATTCATTAGTTTTTTTTTTTTACCAATATCTTCTGGTCTTCACAGGCAGTTCCAGAAAGTGTTTTAGATGTTGTGCTCAGAATTTTTTTTTAAAATCTCCAGTTTAAACACTCTGGATGTGTGCAGAGTAGTCATTGAGTGTTGCATGTACTTAGTTACTAGAAAAACCATTATGCTTTGCAAAACGCCAAACTCCATTGAAAAGTTGTATTTGGCAACCTGAATGGATTTTGTACACAATTTCTCTCTATTGCACAATTTTACAACTGTTGTCCACCATTATGTAGTACTCATAGAGAAAGGCCAGGAAGCTATTTGAGATTTAGAATACCAGCCCACAAACAATTGGAAATCTTATTCATGCATGCTCCTTACTTCTGTGATTTCACTAGGCATTGTTCAAACATCTTTAAGAACTATAAGAAATAGACATTTTTATCTTTTGTGTGATTATCACATTTTGCCCTTTCCTTGTTTTTGTGTTTAGTTATGCCATGCTCACAGCCCTGTATGTGATCTAGTTGAGTACTTTAAAGCCCTTTGAATTCAGCTGGACATGTGGCCATAATAAGACTTGATCCACAAATTGCTTAGCACATTTAGCAACAACTAGCTCCAACATACTGAGCAGTTTAAAAATATTTTTCATAATGAGGCTCTTCCTGTAATACATAGTTTTGCAAAGGTTTTTTAAAAATGAAAATTGATACAGTATAGAAACTAAGAAATTGGGTTATACAATAGCAAATCTTGCCTTAGCTATGAACTCACTAGGAGGCCAATCATTCGTATCTCCAGCCCCTAAACTGGAACATGCAGATAATTATACTGGTCCATTTTTCTGGGCAGTTGTAACGTGTACAAGATAATGCATGTGAAGCAATTTGAACATTCTAAAGCAATACAGAGAAACAGAGACTTTTTTTTTTTGGCTATGGGAATTGATCCTAACCTGTTTCTACTGATAATCATAGATTTCCCCTGCATCTGATGCTTTGCTATCTCACCTTTTTTCTTTTTTGCTTAGATAGTCCTTTACCTCCGGATGTGTCTCGCTCACAGTGCCGGCATTGTGCCCACCTCTCAGAGCTTAGCTGATATGCAGGATCATGCTCCAGCCATCGGCCGCTATATAAGAAATCTCCTGTCTGGACATTTTATAACATCCTCTTCCTCGTCTTCAAAAGGTGGCGAAAACAACCCTGTACAGATCTACATAAGTCTCCTTCAGCAGCTGCTGTCTGGTGTTGGAGGTGAGAAACCATGAGCAACAGAACTGAAAGGAAAAGTTTTTGTTCCACCTATGAGTATTTAATGTAATATTTCAAAACATAAATGCAGCTACTTTACCAGGTGTGTAGGAAGCTCTTGTCCTAAGAATACAAGAGTCATCTTGCTGGATTTGACTAAGATCTGCTTATTTTAGCATTTTGCTTCCATTGGCCAGCCAGTTGCCTCTGGGCACTCTCAAACAAGCCATGATGTATTTTCTAAATTGTCTGTTCCTATCATCTGATATTCAGAGGTAATCTTGTGGTAGTTCCCTATAGGTAAACAGCCATTGCTAGACCCATCCTTTCCCCCCTAGTCCTTATAAAAAGGCATCTAAGCTAGTGACCGTCACCGCACACTATGGAATTCTATGTCTTAATCGTGAGAACTTCCCAGCCCCGTTCCAGAATGCCCACAGGAGTCACAGAGGGGTCTCAGAGATGCTGTCCAAGAGCTCCTGCATGTGTCATTGTAGGCTGGTTTGTAATTATGTGCTGGCTGGGGAGGATGGAAACTGAAGGTTGACTGTTCTCCAGTGGTCCGTGGGCAGTCGTAGAACTAGTGAGAAGAAGGTCCTTTTGGGGGAAGGCAGGAATCAATTTGCAAATGTTGCTTTCTTTTTTCGTTTTGTTAAATGTCAAAACTTCTATTCTCTCTCTCGGGAAGGAGGATACCCTGATATGCTTGGGTGCCTCTTCCCACATTCCCTGGAGGCAGGAAGTTGATTGCGCTTTCCCTCTCTTAGGGAAGGGAGGAGCCCACCCTCCATCTTTTTCCTGCCTCTGTCTGAGAGAACAGTGAATTTAGAGAGCTCCTGAGATTTTCCTTTAAGGAGCTCCTTTGGTTGCACTTTGTTTTTCTCTTTCCACATGTGTGCCTTTCTGTGTACTTCTCCCTTTGTTTACAAAACAAACAAGGTTTGTTCTTCTGGCCTCATCTTCCTCAAGACTGTTTTGACTTTTGCTTGCTGCTTCAGTCACAGTGATGCCTGCAGCTGAGGTCTCTGACCATGGGACCTCTTCCGAGGGAGAGTTGGGGGAGGTGATCCCCAGGCAGAGGAGTAGGAAATTCTGGCAAACTCACTTGCCCAGCTCCTTCCCCCACCCCACCCCCCCGGCAGCAGAGCTCCTGGAGACAGCCATAGCTCACAAATCACCTGACTTGGATCATGAAGAAGCAGGCTTGATTTTTGGCACCCAAACTCTACTGATCAGCTGGGACAGCCTGTATTGGCCCATCAGGCCTGCTCAACAGAGGCTTCGGATTTAGATCAGACTCCAGGTGGCAGTCATGGACCAAACCCAAGCCTAACTTCAGAGCCACAAGTCAATACTACAGTTCAGCCCAAGCACCAGCCTCCAGTAAAAGAAACCATAACCCATCACTATTCAATAAAATGTGTTACCTCACCTCATAACAGATTCCAGAGCTCATCAGTCCCTCACAGACCCATCAAGAGACCACACATGCAGGATGCCATCAGACATCTGCTGGAGATTGCCACCATTGAACCTGTGCTGTCATTTAAAGGTTCTTGGGTATCTATTCTATTTTTTCATGGTTCCCAAAAAGAACAGGTTCTGGAAAGCTAATCTCAGCCTCAAATTCCTGAACAGGTTTGTGAGGTACAGAAAGTTCAAAATGGAGACCTTGAAGACCATTGTGGAAGCCCTGCAGCCAGAGGACTTTATGGCCTCCATTATTTTGACTGAGGCATATCTGAGAGTCAGTTTGGTGCAGTGGTTAAGTGTGTGGACTCTTATCTGGGAGAACCAGGTTTGATTTCCCACTCCTCCACATGCAACTGTAGAGTGGCCTTGAGTCAGTCATAACTCTCTCAGAGCTGTTCTCTCAAGAAGAAGAAGAAGAAGATATTGGATTTATATCCGCCCTCCACTCCGAAGAGTCTCAGAGCGGCTCACAATCTCCTTTACCTTCCCACCCCCCCCCCCCCCACAACAGACACCCTGTGAGGTGGGTGGGACTGGAGAGGGCTCTCACAGCAGCTGCCTTTTCAAGGACAACCTCTGCCAGGGCTATGGCTGACCCAAGGCCATGCTAGCAGGTGCAAGTGGAGGAGTGGGGAATCAAACCCAGTTCTCCCAGATAAGAGCCCGCACACTTAACCACTACACCAAACTGGCTCAAGAGCAGTCCTCAGAGAGCTCTCTCAGCCGCAGCTACCTTATAGGATATCTGTTGGAGGTAGGGGAAGAGAAAGGAGATTATAAGATGCTCTGGGACTCCAAGTATAAATCCAGTCTCCTCCTCCTCCTTGTAAAGGGTACAAATCCAATCTCCTCCTCCTCGTCAAAAACACTTCCAGTTTAGGGCCATGCCATTTAGCCTAGCATCAGCACCCTAGATATTCACAAAACTGATAATCTCACTTGTTGCAAACCTGCAAGGAATCCATACCCTATCCCTACTTGATGACCTCCTTATAGGGTCACCTTCATAAAGAGCAGGGACGCAGGAACATTCAGAACACTAACCAGTGCCTCTCCTATCACAGCTTCCTAATCAACCTCCAGAGGAGCCAGCTTACACCTGCCCAAATCATCACACATTTGGAGCCAGTGATAGATTCAATCCAGAAATAAGTGTTTCTTCTACTAGACAGAGCAGAGAATATAGTCCAGATCGTGAAACAGGTTCGCTGTGAAATCAATGGACTTGATGACTCTAGAACATCTGCTAAGTTACATGATTGCAGGTATCGAGACAGTCCCTTGGGCCTGGACACACTCAAATACTTAGACAGTAGACACTACTGCCATATCCAGGGCTCATAGCCCTTTGAAAGCACGTCTGAGTCAGCATTAGTCAGCAACTCAGGAAGGACGTGGAGGGGCAATCAAGACAAGCTTGTAGGCAAGCCCTTCCAAGAAATTACAGACCTACAGATCACAAGAAATGCCAGCCTGATGGGTTGGGGAGCTGATTGTGCATAGGGCCACGTGCAAGGGACCTGGTCCGATCAAGAACCTTCCCTTAGCTTCAGTCTTGGAAGTGTGTGCAATTCATCGGCACTTCTCCGCTTCCAAGACCATCTGCCTCAATTGAACATATGTATATGGACAGTCAAGACATACATGAACTGCCAGTGAGGCACCAAAGCCAAGAAGCTACAACAGGAGCCAACTGTCCTCATGTCCTCGGTGGAACAACATCTGGCCTTTCTCAGAGCAGAATGCAGCAGAGCAGATTTTCTCAGTTGCACCAGGCTGGATGAGGGGGAGTAGTCCCTCACCCAGGAAACATTCCAGTCCCTGATTCTACATTTCTGCCTACCATGCATAGATGTCTTTGCCTTCCTGACCAATGCCAAGACACCCAGATTCTTCTTAAGACACAAGTCTTAACAAGCAGAACCAAGTGGATGCTCTGATGTCCTCTTGATCGTTGGGCCTTCTTTATGTTTTCCCCCCATACCTTTGATTTCAAAGGTTCTGAACAAAATGAAACAGGAGAAGACATTTGCCTCTCCCCATTCTGGCAGTAAACATAGAAGACACACAGTGATGATACGGCAAAAAATAAGTCAATAAGTCAAAAATAAGCACTATACAACATTTCTATTAGTAATAAACACGAACTAGCGTGAAGCACAGCACAAAATAAGTGTTATATGTCCAGAGAAGATTCTGTTGGTTAATTATGTCCAATAAAGATCCTGTTGATTAGTTCCAAGACTAAGTCTTCCACAGATTTCTTCAGATGTAAGGAAGCCAAAGATGTAAAGCCAAAAATCCAATCAGAGAAGAGGGACCGGATTCGATGTCATACCTTCCTTAGCCAAAATTCTTTCAGCTAAACAATGCAAGACTAGCCAGTAATCAGTAACCTTTGCCGAGCACTTTGCATTTATATCAGAAGGACCAAGCCCATTTAGGAAGTTGGATTCCCTTTTTGTGGCTTTTCATCCAATGGACAAGGGGGAAAGGGTTTCTAAGTTGGTGGTTAAAGGACTAAATCTCCTTGGCATATGAATCTCAGGGTCTTCAAGTCCCAGAGGGGATTGCAGCTCACTCAACAAGAAGTGCCTCTTATGTCAGCAGCGTTCAACACAAATGCTGGTACCTGGGCCTCAGTGTCAATGTTTATCGTGCACCACAAGATGGACTTCTATCACTGTGGCTAATGCAGCATTTGGGTGGGGAGTCCTACAGCAAGTGGTTTAGTCCTACTGTTATCTCTATGCTTGGCAGTCACTTTCCCCTCCATGGATCAGATGAGATTGTAACATCCCAAGCATATCAGCATGTCCTCCTCCCCTTGAGAGAGAATAGAACATTGGATTTACTGTGAAAATTCCTTCTTCTCAAGACCGAGGAGAACATTCTGGACCCAGCCTAGTTGGAGGGTCTCTGTTCAATCTATTACACTTCCTAAAGGGTGGCTGACTGCCAATCTCTATGTTCATTGTTCTTTCACTGTTCTAACAGTTTATCTTTACCTGTATGGTTTGTTTCATAGGGTTCTATAAACCTTGTTGTCTGTTTGTTTGGCACACAATGTGAACTGTTTTCAGTTGTGGAAGTCTCCAGACTGAAGGTGGACTCCTCCTCTCTCTGGAGATGGAAAGTGCAGTCCATTTCCTGCCTCCAAGGATTGTGGGAAGAGGAACCCAAGTGTATCAGAGTGTCCTCCTCGCCCTCAAGAAGGAGGAACCTTCATGATAAGTCCAATGTTCTGTTCCCCACCAAAAGAGGAATCAGTGCTTAACTGTATATGCAATGGTGCTTTGCATTTCTATTGTACAGCATGTCTTCCATTGCCTCCAGCACTCTAGGATTTCCCCACCCCCTCTTACATCACTTCCTCTCATCACAGCGACACCGGAAGTGGCATCACTTCCAGTATCGCGGGATTTTGGCAGCTGTACCAGTCATTCTTCCATCTTTCCTGCTTTTGGGTTCTCTGTGGGTGAGTCCAGGATGGTGTGGCTTCTCCTGCCATGTAGTTTTGGAGTTACTTTCAGATCTGTGTCTGTCTTCAGGGGAGGAAAAGGAGATCCAATGTGTCTGTCATTTCCCTCAACAACAAATTACAAATCTTGTTGTGATGATCATAGCATGGGCTATGTTTTGCTTATTTCAGCAGTTAACAACACTTAATTCCAATATCAAATGAATTCTGATCTTGAGATGCCAGTATTTTCTGGGCTCCAGAGGTTTTGCCTCTGGACTGCATTTCCCCCCCTTTGCCTGAACCAAGTGATATGTATGTCTTGAGCAGAAGGATTTGGCTTGGTTTCAGCTGCTTGTTTCTTACTTTACTTGAAGGTGTCTAAAGCATTTAGCAACAGCAGAAGTGACTTTTCAGTGCATGCAAAATGTCATTGGTATTGAGAGTGCATCTTTTAAAAATGTTACTGCTGTGCACATCCTCCAAATAACATGGAGCAATTAGAGCATTATGAATACTGATTTGTGAAATGCTATGCATGTGAGATGTTGTAGCTGGTCTTTCTGTGAGTCTCTGTATTGCCCAGTTGGGCTGCTTGGGCTTCTAAGGCTTAGATGTCTAAAGACTTTTTTTTAGTGTCTTGAGAATTCTAGATTTCCTGTTGTTGTTTTTTAAGAAGTTAGTTTCTGGCCTCTGATATTTCAGATTAAGTTTGCAATTGTGATGGCAAATTGTTCTGATGTGGGTTTGAGTTCCAATCAGACATCTTATATTTACTTTATAGCTTGGCCTGCAAAGTACGTGTCAGCCTTAACTTAAAAAACAAACTCAAACCCTACATAATCTGCTGCACTGTATTTGGAATGTTATTGGCATGTTTCTTTTTTTAGGCAATAAATAAGATCAGACATTTAAGGCAAAACTGTTTTAACTAGATATCTGTGTCAGTGAGTGTACAAGCGGATATTATTATTAATATTTATTATTTATTTATTTTGATTTCTATCCTGGCCTTCCCACAAGCAGGCAGCAATATTATCTGTTCCTTTTTCTAAAATGTAGGTTTGCCTGTAATGTACTGTCTCCTGGAAGTTGTCTCAGTCTACCCTGAGAAACTGGCAGCAAGATTTGTAGACAAAATGGATTGGATAAAGGTAAGTGAAACAGTTAAGAAAGATATGTGGCTTTATCTCAGTAAATGCTGCATTTCACTCTAACAGGACACAGAATTATTTTTTGAGAATAAAAATGATTAGAAGAAAAAAATGGTTAAAATTGAATAGAATTGTTACAATCCAGTGAAGGAGATCTATGTGCAGGGAACATGTTTTCATGTACAGCTTTTAAAACCATTTTCCCAAATCTTGTTAAACTGGAGCCATTATTTGTATTAACTGTGGTTAAGGTTGGTGCTAAGGTCAGAGGGGAAGGATCTGGAGGCAGTTGTTAGCTAACTGGAGAGCCAGTTTGGTGTAGTGGTTAAGTGCACGGACTCTAATCTGAGAGAACTGGGTTTGATTCCCCACTCCTTCACATGCACCTGCTGAGTGACCTTGGGTCAGTCACGGTTCTTGAAAGAACTGCTTTCTCAAGAAAAGTTCTCTAAAGAGCTCTCTCAGCCCACCTGCCTCACAAGATGTCTATTGCAGGGAAGAGAAGAAAGGAGATAGTAAACTGCTGAGACTCCAGTGAAGGGTGGGGTATAAATCCAATCTCTTCTCCTTCTTCTAATTATTATTAAGAGGGGACTTTTTAAAGTCTGCACTGGCACAAGATCTCTTCATTGTGAGGCTTTTCTATAAATTTCATAGAGATACTGTTATCAGGGTTAGGCCTTGGGCTTTGAGAACACGCTATCAGAATTTGAAATATAATAATGGACAACAAAAATAGATAATGAAAATGCCTTTTAACAATGTTGTATACATAGTAGATAGGACTACAGGGATGATGATTGTGCAAAATTCTTCTGTACTATATATTTTTCTTGTCCTGCAGTTAGAACTTTGGGGAAGCTTGTGAAGCCGTCATATCCTGAGTAGGACTGTTGGATATTTGAATGCATCTGTTTATTAATGAAATGCTAGTCAGTGCTGATGCTGATTTTAAAATCTTCCTCCCTCACTCCATTTCACCACTTCAGAGTCTTATGAATACAAACAAGGAAGAAATGCGGGAACTGGCTGCTCTGTTTTATTCAGTCGTTTTGACGACTGTGTCGGAGAATGAATTTAAGACATCAGTTCAACAGCTGATGAAAACGGCTAAGGACAATCATGTAACCTGTTACCTTTGCTTGTTTGTTATTTTATGTTATTTTTATTAATAATAATTAAGCTTATTGGGAAGAGGCAGCTAAGTGGAGGGGGGACAGGATAGAGGCTTATAAATTTACATTTGGGCCGGAGAAAGTGGATACAAATAATTTCTTCATTCAGAGGCACTCTATGAAGCAGATGGGCAGTAGAGTCAAGTTATGCAAAAGGAAGTACTTCTTCATTCATCAAGTAATTAAATTGTGGAATTGACTGCTGATGGACATAGTGAGGGCTATTACTGTAGCTTGCTTGAAAAGGGGATTAGCCATATGGGTTCAGATTCAAAGCATACAGACCTCTGTTCATTTATCAGGGCTTCATAGTCATGTCCCCCCCGCAAATGTCTTATGTAGTTTTCAGGGTCCTTTGAATAGCTGAGGGTTGGGAGACATTTGGGAACTGTGTGGGATGTAGTACAAAACTCTGCAACTGAAAAGAGATTCATTGGAAACTTGTGGATTTCCCTCCTCTATTCCATAAGTAGAGGACACTTCTTTTGGAACCATGCCTTTGCAATGTTTAAACACTGAGGTGTTGCTGTGCATTTCTTCCTAATGTTTATTTAAATGCTTATCAGATATTTTGAATATATATTTAGTTCTGGTTTTTGTTTACCTTTTCCCCATTTGGCAACAGTTGCTAATAATCAAACAGAACAAGTTTTGGGTGCCACTATTCAGTTACTTACTTAGGACTGCTGACCTAAATTAGCAAATATTTATCCTCTGTTATGGAGAAGGTATAAATATTAGCCCCATGGAAGTTGGTTGGACTCTTGCCAGTTACATCATTATTGGGAGGGCCATTGTCAGAATTCCTTGCGGAACTACTTGTACCTTTCTAAATGTTGACGTTTTATTAAGTTGTGAACTGAATGTCCCTTCTGAGATGCTGACTTTCTCCCTGTAGAATCTAGAAATGCAACATGGATCCTTGTTGGCTCTGGGATTCACAGTGGGACGGTATTTGTCTAAGAGGAAAGCCAGGATGGTAGAAATGCATGACCTTGAGCAGCCAGACACTATTGTTGTTCCAGAGCAAGATCAGCTGATCAAGTCAACAACAGTGACTATAGGTCAGTCTGCACCTTTTCTTTTTTTTTACTTTGCTTGTCCTCTGGACCCTCTCATTGATTTCATCACAGTTCTTGGAGTAAAGTTTCTTTTCTGACCTTGTTCACTGCCTTCACCCTGGTCCACATTGTTGAAAGTCTTGGGAAACCAACCACAAAACTCTCACAACATAGCAGTGTGCTCCTCCAGTTCATTAATTGGAAATAGGTGCAACGGTTGTTTGATGCTTTGGCACTCAGTTCTTGATAAGAGTTTCCTATTCTTTGTGTGTGTCTTTATGCAAGATTTCTCTAGCTTTGTAATATGAAAATACATCTAGCAGGTAACAAAGCAAGAGTCATATTGCTCCTTTAAGACCAACAAAGTTTTATTCAGAATATAAGCTTTTGCATGCTAGAACTTCACTTACATTCGAAATAAAACTTTGTTGGTCTTAAAGGTGCAACTTGAGTCTTGCTTTGTTCTACTGCTTCAGACCAGCACGGCTGCCCACCTGGATCTAACAGGTAAGTGTTCCAAAAAGGAGAAGTGTACTGGTGTTGTCTAGCCAGGCATACAATTATGACAATACTAATTTTTGGAGAGCCATCCATTAATGTTTGGTTCTTGGTAATCCTGCAAACAAAAAAGAAAAGAAAAGAAAAAATAATGCTGGCTCTCCAAGAACCTGCCCAAGGCAGCTTACAAAATAAAAAATAATAAAAAGAAAACATTGAAAGGTATTTATTAAAATCCAGCCCAACATAAAAACATGGATCACAAAAACAGACAGGCAGCCCAATCCAGAGATAAGGGACGGCTGGTCACGGCGTAGCTGCTGCGCCGCTAGTAGACTTCCTAAGAACATAAGAGAAGCCATGTTGGATCAGGCCAACGGCCCATCAAGTCCAACACTCTGTGTCACACAGTGGCAAAAAATGTTATATACACACATACACTATGGCTAATAGCCACTGATGGACCTGTGCTCCATATTTTTATCTAAACCCCTCTTGAAGGTGGCTATACTTGTGGCCGCCACCACCTCCTGTGGCAGTGAATTCCACATGTTAATCACCCTTTGGGTGAAGAAGTACTTCCTTTTATCCGTCTTAACCTGTCTGCTCAGCAATTTCATCGAATGCCCACGAGTTCTTGTACTGTGAGAAAGGGAGAAAAGTACTTCTTTCTCCACTTTCTCCATTCCATGCATTATCTTGTAAACCTCTATCATGTCACCCCGCAGTCGACGTTTCTCCAAGCTAAAGAGTCCCAAGCGTTTCAACCTTTCTTCATAGGGAAAGTGCTCCAGCCCTTTAATCATTCTAGTTGCCCTTCTCTGCACCTTCTCTAAAGCTATAATATCCTTTTTGAGGTGCGGCGACCAGAGGACCTGAGGACTTCGGCACACTGGAGCGTGGGGAGGGGAGAGGCGTAGCTTGCCATGAGGGAGACAGTCGTCATGGCAACGCCGCTGGCAGAGGCAGCCAGAGGAGAGGGCCAGCCCACCCACCCCCCATGACAGTCAGGGATGGGGAGAGGCCGATAGCCATCTCCAACCCGCCCTCAAACAGAGAATGGAGCCAATGATGGGCAGACAATCACAGGCAAAGGAGAGACATCCCACCAACACGGGGAAGGAACAGGAGTGAGGCTGGGCATGTGCACACGAAAAGCCTGGCTTAGTGGGGAGGCAGGGGTGGGGACAAGACAGGCCCGCACGGGACCACGGAGAAGCTGTCAGTCCCCTCACACCCTCTCGCTGTCAGACTCTGCCAATGGCAGGCAGACAAGCAGGAAGTACCAAGTGCAGGAGTTCGCTGTCATAGACAGCGGCTAGAATGTGTGTCTGGGAGTGAGCAGCCCAGCAGCAGACACACCCCCACCCAGAGACCCCCTGTGCTGCCCTGACGCCCCCTACCATGTGCACGGAACACCTCCCCCGGGGCCACAGAACTCAGAGTGTGAGTGCATCAGCCACAGAAAGGTGCTAAGAGGGGGCCGATGAGTCCACTTCATCGGCCCCCTCTTAGCACCTTGCGCACAACAGCCCTGTGGGGTCGGGTAGGCTGTCAGCCCGGGCCGGCTGAGCACGGCACTCCCCATCCCTGCCACGCCACACGGGGGGCAGCGTGGCAGCTCATAGACTGTTCCCCCACCATAAACCAAGTCTGCCCACCCTCCCAGGCATTCCCTCAGAGAGGCCACTGACGACGGGGGGGGGGGGGGTTGCCCAGGGAACGTGTAGCAGATGCCAAGCGGGGAGGGACAACAGAGGGCACAGCTCAGACATTCCCTGGCGCGCACTGGGCAGTCTCGCTGTGGCAGGGCTCCATTCCGAATGGCAGGCAAAAACAGCTGAGGCAGTGGGGGGGGGGGGGTGGAGGAGCGGCACATGCGGAAGCTTCTGTGTTGGAGTCCCACCTGCAAAATAGAGATCAAGAGCACCTGCAGGGGCAGTGGCTGGAAGAGTGAGCTGCGTTTCAGCCGGGCGCTCTCTTAAAGGGACAGTCTCTGACCCACCCCCCTGCAACGGGGCAGCTGCCACACACACACCCCGTGCCCTGCCAGGGGTTGGGAGCACTGCAGAGGGTAGACCAAGGAAAGGGAGCAGGTGGCAGCACAGGGGAGCGGGGTCAGCAAATGCCCCCTGTTGGAACCCACTGCCTGGTTCAAGTGCCAGAGACACTAGCACACTGAGCAGTCGAGAGTGAGGGGAGGCCGGGGGGGCAGCCATGGGCGACAGTCCTCGCATGTAGAGCCTCCGGGAGCCCAGAACCTGTGGAGACCTGGAAACAAGAGCAGTCAGCCCCAGGGAAGAGACCCCTCGCAAGTCAAAGATACTGTCAAAGCAACCGCGAGGTGCAAAACCCGTCACCAACGTCCCTGCCTGTCCCTCGCTCTCAGTCGTATGGCTGGGAGCTTGCCAGCAGAGCTTCCCGCCACGCGCTCCTCTTCCTAACAACTGAGTTGTACAAGGCCAGAGAGGAGGGGGGAGACCGCTGAGGAGGGGGCTCGTCAGCCTGTGGTGCAAGGGGATTGGCAAGATAATCACGCCACTCCCTAAGGGGTTTGAGAGCTTCTGCAGCAGCGGAGGCAACCTTAGATTTTGGTTTCAACGAGTGCCTATGGGGCATGTCGCCATTTTTGCAGGCATAAAGTTGTGCCTCTCGGGGGTGGCGGGTGTGTCATGGGCTGAACTGCTGAGGAAGCCACCTAAGCCTGGCCGCGCCCCCAACTCCACCCCCACCTCCGCCTGAATGCCGTGCTCCGCCTCACTTCTGCTCACGCTCGGGCGCAGTCCTCAGGCGACACTGCCCTCGGACGGAGCGGCGCTCGAGCGTTCTCCCCACCCACGGAACTCCCCTCCGCTAGGGCAGCGCTGGTCGTACGCCCATGTACCAGCTCGTCTTCCTGCACCCACGTACCGGTTCATCTGCTCCCAAAAGACTTTCTGCCCCCCCCCTTTGGATTGCGCTCTAAAACTGTTTAAACAAATCAGCCCCTTGATTTGAATGGAAACATTTTGGCCTGGCCCCTAAAGAAAAACAACAAAGATGTCATGAAAACTTCAATGAGAAGGGTATTCCACAAGCAAGGTGCCACTGGTGAAAAAAACCATGTCCTTGGCAGGCTGAACAATATGGGAAGTGGCTTTAAGTACCCTGGTCCCAAGCCATGCAGAATTTTAAAGATAAGAATCAGCACTTTGAATTGTGTCTGAAAACAAAGCTGCATACATTGCAGATCTTTCAACACTGAGGTGATAGGATCTTTGTATTTTGCACTGAACAATAGCTTGGCTACTGCATTTTAGACAAGCTGAAGTTTCTGGACTGTTTTCAAAGACAGCTCATTCAAATTGCATTGCAGTAATCTAACCTGGATGTTATCAGCATGGATCACTGGGACCAGATCATGCTTTTCAACGAACAGCCATAGCTGGTGTATCAGCTGAACCTGATAACTGGCACTATAAGAACATAAGAGAAGCCATGTTGGATCAGGCCAATGGCCCATCCAGTCCAACACTCTGTGTCACATAGTGGCCAAAAAAGAAAAGGCTAGAAGCCCTTCCACTTTGCCCCCCCCAAGCACCAAAAATACATAGCATCACTACCGCAGACAGTTCCAATAATTTCTGTGGCTAATAGCCACTGATGGACCTCTGCTCCATATTTTTATCCAAACCCTTCTTGAAGCTGGCTATGCTTGTAGCTGCCACCACCTCCTGTGGCAGTGAAATCCACATGTTAATCACCCTTTGGGTGAAGAAGTACTTCCTTTTATGCGTTCCAACCTTACTGCTCAGCAATTTCATTGAATGCCCATGAGTTCTTGTATTGTGTACTTCTTTCTCTACTTTCTCCATCCCATGCATAATCTTGTAAACCTCTATCATGTCACCCCGCAGTCGACGTTTGCCATCCGGACCTGGTGACTTATTAGTTTTTAATTCATCTTATCAGTTGTAGGACCTCCTCTCTTATCACCTCAGTCCTCTTGTGGATCAAAAATTGGCTAATTAATAGGAAACAGAGAGTGAGTATAAATGGGCAATCTTCGCAGCGGAAGACTGTAAGCAGTGGGGTGCCGCAGGGCTCAGTACAGGGTCCCTTGCTCTTTAACTTGTTCATAATGATTTGGAGTTGAGATTAAGCAGTGAAGTGGCTAAGTTTGCAGATGACACTGAACATTGTGCCAGAGAGAAGATAAGAGCTTTCCTCTGTAGGCCAGGATCCAGCATGACCCCCCAAGCTAATCAAAGATAGGGTAATGAGTCTCTGTAATATTTTAAAGAAAAAATGTTTTAAAGTTCTGAGAGGTAGTCCATTCTAGAGTTATTTTAGAGCTACATCTCTTCCTTGAGATGTGGTATGAAATGTCTTAGATCTTGTGGTGAATTTCTACTTAAAGAAGGGGGTGTAGTTTTTGCCAGTTTACCTTTTATTGTTGCGAACATCCAGGTAATCTTTTCTGCTGTTTCTGAGGTTTCCTTGTGCCCCAGGAGTGGAATTCTTGTTGCACTTTGGGCTGCGACATGGTGCAGAAATGTCTCCCATTACTAGAGATTCACAATGGGATCCAAGCCAGTGTTCCATTTATACTTGTAAGCATAAGCTCCATAGCTTTGGAACCTTACCGTTAGGTGGCACCAAATTTATTATGAACCTGTCCACTTGTCAAGAAGTTGGATTGTGCTTCAAAATACCACCCTCCTTCCATCTAGTATCTGGAGGACAGAATGGATGCTGAGGGTATAAAAGTTAGGGATATAAAACTCCATCACCATAGGAAGAATAATCTTTTAGTCCAATGTAATATTTCTATTCGTCCAGTATAATGTACTATATTTCTGATTATACATACTGCAGAACTCTCATAGCGCTGCCCAGTGCAAAGTTACTCCAGTATAAACCCACTGAAATCAAGATGAGTAGCCATGTTAGTCTGTAGCAGTAGAAAAGAGTCCGAGAGCACCTTAAGGACTAACAACATTTGTGGCAGGGTGTGAGTTTTTGTGAGTCACTGCTCACTTCAGATACAGCTGTTGTCATTTACCTGCTATTGTCATTTGCCTGCTGATGTTGCTTAGCATCTGAAATCACTCCACTCCCCAAAATATAGGATGGATGGACTCACATTCTAGCTGTATCTGAAGAAGTGAGCAGTGACTCACAAAAGCTTATACACTGAAATCAGAGAGCTTAGACTGGAAAAACTGCATAGGAGTGTTCTGTTTGTGTCCTTTGAGGCTTCTTCTTCTTCTTTTTTTTTGAGGCTTCTTAAATGTGAAACACTGGCTTTTTATTGGTGGGATTCTAACCCAATCTATTTGCTTTTTCCATAGGTTCTTTTTTAGATAGTACTTCACCACTTTTGGCAATAGCTGCTTGTACAGCACTGGGGGAAATTGGCAGGAATGCCCCTCTGCCCATCCCTAATGAAGGTACCGGATTCACAAAACTCCATCTTGTAGAAAGCTTACTAGCCAGGATTCCTTCTGGCAAAGAAACTAATAAGGTAAGATTTCTTCATATGTGTGCTTTATGGAATAAGTTTTATTCATGTGAAGCAGATACCAATAGCTTTCCTGTGGCAAAAACTGAAGCTTACAAAACTGTAAAAAAAGAAAAAGTTTAAAAACACATTTATTATAATGTCGCATTTTAGTGTGAACACAGGTACTGATGATACATCTACAATGAAAGTACCTGGAAATACAAGGCAGCTTTGGACTGAATCAGTCCAGTTCTGAATGTTGGCAGACATGGTAGTGTAGGCAGTCCCTATGGCTCCTCCTTTCCCTGCTATTAAGGTTGCCAACTGTTTCCTGGAGATTGCCAAGAATTAGACAACAGTGATCAGTTTCCGTGGAGAAAAGGCTGCTTTCAAGGGTGGACTCCATGAAATTATACCCTGTTGAGCTTTCACACCCTCTCCAATCCCTCCCTTCCCCAGGCTCCACTCCCCCTCCCAAATCTCTTGGAATTTCACAACCTAAAGTTGGCAATCTTACCTGCTAGTCATTTGCTTGAGAGCCTAAACATATTGGACGCAGTGCATAAAATCCCAGTCCATGTGATCTGTTTTCTTCCTTTGGAGTTCAATCCTGAATACTTTTGAAAATTTAGTCTGCCTAATGGTGGTTAGTTAAAGGGACATTATTTGAGGCTGGTTTTCAATGGGATATTTCATAATAATTATATCAGGCAGCTTTTGTAGTGATATCCATGTCCCACCTTCATATCCTTCTTCAGAATTAACCTTTTCTAGCCTGATATTTAGCCAAATATGTACATATTCATATCTTTGTAATCTTTTTACTCATCACTTGGTTGCTGTCTGTATTTCTGAAATGTAGTTTGCAAACTTCTCAGAGCATTAACTAGCCTCAGACTTTTATTAATGTGTGCAGTGACAAATATATGTCTATATGACTATATCCAGGACTTTAACAAATTGAGCATTTTGCACTGGATAGAATGAAATTACAAGCCCTGCCTACACACTTACCGTCTGCTCTTGCATTGTGTTCAGTACAAATGAGCATTATAGACAGATACAGTGTTCACAGTTTGGACAAGAGATCAGATGTGCTTCCTAAATCAGAATTGTATTTAAACCACAGTTAGCAACCATGGCTAAGATTGAGTTTGCAGGCTGGTTTCAGCTGACCATGGTTAGCATTAGTAGAATCACAGAGCTGGAAGGGGCCATATAAGCCATCTAGTTCAACCCCCTTTTCAGTGCAGGATCAGCACAGAGCATCCCCAACAAGTGCTTGTCCAGCCACTGCTTAAAGACTGCCAGTGATGGGGAGCTCACCACCTTCCTTGGAAGCTGATTCCACTGTTGAACAACTCTTAATGGAAAAAAGTTTTTCCTAATATCCTGTTGGAATCTTCCTACCTTTAATTTAAACCCATTATTGCAAGACTTCTCCTCTGCTGCCAACAGGAACAGCTCTCTGCCCCTCCTCTAAGTGACAGCCCTTCAAATACTTAAAGAGAGCAATCATGTCCTCAGCCTCCTCTTCTCAACACTTCCCTTAGCCTTATAGGGCTTGGTCTCTAGGCCCCTGATAATCCTCATTGCTTTCCTCTGCACCCTTTCCATATCTATCGTACATAAAAATAAGTGACTATCACCGAAAATGGGGAGATGGGGAAGAATGCACACACAAGAGGTGTCAGGAGAGTACATGAAAAGATGGTAGTAAACCAGAAATGTTATATTTGTGCTGGTTCTTAACTGGTAATGTGCATTAAATGGACTCTTAAGTTCCTTTTTCAATTGCCTGCCATGTTCAAATAGGAAAATAAGCTCCTCTGTCTCTTTCAGATGAAAGAACGAGCTATACAGACACTTGGCTACTTTCCAGTGGGAGATGGAGACTTTCCTCACCAGAAGCTACTTCTGCAAGGACTAATGGATTCTGTAGAGGTAATGATGAAATACCACATTGTATGCATTAAGAAGGGTTTGCCTAAGTTGTGCATATGGTACTGTGTGCTGCCCTTTAAAATGCAACTTTAATTTTGCTTTTCATATGTCCTGGCCTGATTTTGTATGTTTTACAAGTAAACGCAGATGTTTTAAAAGAACATCATCTGCAGTTTAGATTTGTAAGGTTCTGATTTTGCTTCTTGGTTGAGCCAGGAAATAGTGTCCAGGTCTATCTACTTTCCTTCCGCATTCCACTCCCATTGGCAACATGCCTCTTCTTTTAATGGTCTGTTGGATTCACTAAGCAGGTTTTTAGTTCCTTCTGCTTCTCTTCTGAAGCCAACAAATAATAATAAAGTAGCATTTATGTATGCAGTACTTGCTGTGTTGACAGCACTTCATATATATGACTGCAGTACTCTTTCCAATGATAATATAAGGTAAGCCATAGTATTAACCACATACTTTAGTTGGAGGGATTGGGGCAGATAGAGTGGCTTGTAAAGTGACTATGTAAAGAGTTTTTGCTGAAGTTATATTTGAAGCAACATTCCTCAACAGAACTACTCTGAAGAAAGTCCAGCTTTATTCATTGGGGCTCATTCCCAGAAAAGTGCTTTTAGGACTGCAGCCTTCAGCACTGTCTGCATTTGTCTCTGTTAAAATCGTTTGTTTCTCCTCAAGGGTCTTTCTTGCTTTGAGAAGTTAGCTAGATGGAAAATCCTTGTCAATTTCCCCAAACCACACCTGGGAACTGTGAAGTTGTATTGGGGTGGGGGAGACTTGGCACTGAAATGTGGTTGGTTTGAACGTTACGTTGTGTTGACAGCTTCTTCTAAACAGCTTTAAATGTCTCATCCAAGAAGTCTATGCTACCCTTGTTCCTTTGGCATTCTGTAATATCTGGAACTGGTCTCTTGTCTAAGGAGCACTGTCAGTGCTTTCCCTGTTTTCTTTCAGGCCAAGCAAATTGAACTCCAGTTCACTGTTGGTGAAGCTATAACCAGTGCTGCAATAGGAACCAGCTCCGTAGCTGCCCGTGATGCATGGATGGTATCTGAAGAAGAGTATACTCCTCCAGCTGGTAAGTCTGAGAGTGTGAAGATCTAGAACAGGTTTACTTGGTCAGTTGTGTGCACAATGTTTTATCCCCTTTTTTCTTGAATAAGTAACAGATTGACGTCAGTGGGAGCTAATGACTAGGGATGGGCATAAATCTTGTCACGAACCTGATTTCCTGACAAACATTGCCCATCCCTACCCATGACCCTCCCACAATCCTCCATGTGGTTTCAGAGGTGGGTTAACTAGTGTCCCTGTCAGCTGAAGCTGAAATAGATGCAAGCCATTTCTGCGATCCCTCTTGCTTCTCCCCCCACCCCACCCTGTTTCCAACCATTCCCTTTAAATGGCTTTTGTAAGATGTGTGCAAGTGAAGTCCAAGAAGTGAGTTCACCTGAAAGTGGTGAACTCGCCAATTGGACTTCACTCTTATGCTGTGCCTACTTGCAAAAGCCACTTAAAGGGGAATGTTCCTTTTAAATGGCTTTTGCAAGATCTCTCCCCTCCCCCCGGGGAGCCACTCCCAGCAGAAAGGGGAAGGGAAGATCTCAGATCTTTCCCGGAACCAAATAGGTTCGGTAAATGGGGGAGATTCATGAAGGTTCATGATTTGTGTAACCTCATGAACCACAAATTGAAATGTGAACCTTCGTTTTTCCAGATCATGCCATCCCTACTAATGACCTCTGTCACCAGTCCCAATCCTACTGTCTAATTTCAAATGTTTCATACCTTTCCAGAAGAAAACTTGTATCCAATTCCATGTCCTTATGATTGAGCCATGGAGATCTTATTCATGATTGATAGAAGAGAAAAAATTAATATTTGCCAAACATCCAAATATATGTATTTCGATCGTCCAGGTTTGTGCACAGGAGCAGGTGATAGATTAAACTTAATTTTCCAGTTTATTAATTTGCACCTGTGGTGAAAGAAAATTTGGCTTAGGTGAAGGTTGGCTTCAAGCTAAGCATAAGTTTAAGAATTGGCTAAAGATTGAGTGATTTTTTTTTCTTTAATTGAGCATTTGGATATTACTCTGGGTGGGTTGTTTTTTTAACTGCTTGATATTGCACCTGATTTAATGAGGCTTAAGCCCATGTTCAGTTTTACTCAGGAGTAATAACTAAGCTTACATGCTTTGCCTCATCAAAGCCCTCTTTCACCCAACATGCAAATGTGCAAGCTGCCAACTCAGACAGGGCCAAAAAGCATACTAAGCATTAGGGAACAAAGTAGGCATGCCAGTCTTGTGTGATCCAGCCTCATCTTTTGAGCCTGTCAAAGCCCCTGTCAATGATATCCTCAGCAGTTAGAAGTACTCCAGACTACCAGTGGAATATTCATCTGCTCTGGTCCGAGATAGCTCAGGCTTGATTTATTACCCCACTGTAGATCCTGAGGAAATATAGCTTTCCCTATGCCTGGTTGAAGGCAGCCTGGGCAAAGGCCATACGACTGAATAACTTGAAGCCTAATAAGTACTGGTCAAATCCCCCGTTGTTTTTTTTCTTTCTGTAGTAATTGTGTCTCAATTCTCTCTCTCTCCCTCCTCCTCATTTCTTGAATTGCAATAGATGTGAAAGTTAATGATGTGGTTCCTTGGGTCGTGGATCTCATTTTGAATAAACATATTGTCAGCCCCAACCCTCACATAAGACAAGCTGCCTGCATCTGGCTTTTGTCGCTGGTGAAGAAGTTGAGCACACACAAAGAAATTAAGGTAGGAGGATGAGCTGATTTCTCTCGTATTTTTTTTTTGGTAACCTCTTCTTGCTTTCTTCCCACCTCTCATCCTTTGTGTCTTGCCCCCTTCTGTAATCTGGCATTCTGTTGTTCTTGAACCGTTATGTATTGCTGAGCAAAAACAGCAGAAGAAAGTTTTGGCCTCTGAGGCCAACCACATTTTCCCAAAACTCACGTGACTGTATAAGGTAGTTATAACTCTGTGGTTAAGGAGCCATATGGTTCTTTGACACTTGTGGCTCTTCTGAGCATGTTGGGGAACCACGCTCACAACTTGAGTTTGATCCCAGTGGAAGCTGGTTTCAGGTAGCCAGCTCGAGGTTGACTCAACCTTCCATTCTTCCGAGGTCGGTAAAATGAGTACCCAGCTTTCTGGGAGGAAAGCGTAGATGACTGGGGAAGGCAATGGCAAACCACCTCGTAAAAAGTCTGCCGTACAAACGTTGTGAAAGCAACGTCACCCCAGAGTTGAAAACGACTGGTGCTTGCACAGGGGACTACCTTTACCTTTTAACATGAGGTGGGTAAGGTACTTGCAATGTGGGGCTTGTTTTTGACCATTGGTTCCCACCTTGAAACAGCCGTTGCTAGGAGAACAAGTAAGATGCAGGCCTCACGCCAGGGTTGGAAATAAATGTGACTCTTCTGGTTGATTGTAAATGTGAATGTGGCTGTCCACAAGCTACCACTGATATAAAGTGATGGCTAATGCCTCTGAAGAACTCACATTTACACAATGGAGAATGTGTAACATATTATCCTAGAAAACGCTTGCACTTCATGGCACTTGTATATTCACATCTTACAGAGTTAGGTCAACTCTCTTTTCTTCAGTGGCAAACAAGCTGACTTGGATGCAGTGTTGCCTGTCTTTGGGCCTAGTCAGATCTTGGCTTAGTTCTTGTGATGAGTCAACAAAAGGATCGAGGGATCTTGTTCCCCTCTCTCCAACAATTCCATCTGATTCCTGGGATCACAGGACATATGTGATTTAATTTAACCAGGGGGGCATTGCCTTCTCAGCTGACAGAAGAGGGAGAAGAGAGCAATTTTGCACCCTACTCCCTCCCTATTTCAGTCTCCTAGCCTACACAGTTGTCACTGCAAGTCCCATGACCCCAGAAATCAAATTCCCCAGGGTTGTTGGAACTGTTGCAAGGAGAGGAGAAGAAAGGAATGACGGATGACTGTCATTGCCTCCTGCAAAATCTATCCACTGTGATCCCAGGTGGAAAGTGTATGCAGAAACAGCAGGTCCCTTGGATGTCAACTGAATTGCACATAGATGGTAATTATCAAGCCTGCCTAAATGGATATGCATGCAGGACCTCTTCGTTGTGTGAATTGTTCCTTTCTCTTTCAGACTGAAGATGGAATTTGGGGAGTGGAAGTGTTTTCAAACTTGTATTAAGCAACGACAATGCATTTTGATTGTATGAATCAACTGTTAAATTTTTTAAAGTAAATTTGTCCTAGAATGTAAGATCTTTTTTGTTTGTTTGTTTGTTTCCCTCTCCACTCTTGTAGTCTCATCTCAAGGAAATTCAAAGTGCATTTGTGTCTGTTCTGTCTGATAGTGATGGTAAGTAGAATTGTGTTTATTAATTTTACCTTTTGATTGAAATATGCAGTTTCTTATCAGAAATGCAAGTAAACTTTAAGTATCAAAGATGGAAGAAAAGGGGACTTTTAATGCAGTTAGTTATTATTTTAATTTCAGTTTGAACTTATTTTGAAGCTTGTGAAGTTTAATATTGAATTCAGTGATACAGATTTAGGTGTTACTGGAATTCAAATTCGAAATTTCTCCTGGTTACAGGTTTTATCCAAAGCTGATCCAATAATTGTTTAAAAATTTTATTCTCAAATTCAGCCATCACATATTTCATTCCCACATAAAATGAAACATGTTTGACATCTAGCAGTACAATAAATTAAAGCAGCCACTGTAACATTAATGGTTCCTGCTGAGCATTAGTTATCCTAAGTAAAATGTGGTTTTGAAGAATTAGCTATTCAAATAACAATATTCTGTGTTTTAATTTGTCATGAGGGGGAGAAGTATCAATACTGACATACTGTTTTCATCGACTAAAGAGAGTTAAATAGACAATCACTTTTGTTGGGTCAGTGTGTGAAACAGAGACCTTAACCGATCGCCAAAGTCATGCTATAGCATGGTGAGGGAGGGGGATTGTTAACACAGTCAAAGATGCTTTGAAATTTTTTGCTGCTCCCAATCACCTGGTTGAACATCCAAGTATAAAATAGAAAACTGTCTTATCCCATCAGGTGTAAAATTTCAAAAACTTCATGTCATATTTATGCTTCTCCTGTGCTATGATTGTCTAGGATTCTGCTTCCATTATATTCTATGAGAAAGGGAATTCTCTGAAAGGGTTAGAAGGGTAGTTCTAAGAACTTCTTCATTGAAAGAAGAGGAAACCTGACCTTAGTATGGAGAAAAGTGGGCCAAAAGTAACCTAAACAAACACATATGAAACTTTGGTTTCTGACATATATAGGGCATCCTAAGCAAGAGTTAAAACTTTCTAAGCCCATTAACTTCAATGGACTTTGAAGGGATGATACCACCAGTTTATTGTTTCATAATAGCAGGTTGTGCTTTTTCCACTAGCTGGTTTATGGATTTTCTGTTTGAGAACTAACATTTTCTGCAGAGGCCACTTTCAGAAGTGACTACAACATGTTCATGTTTTAAGCAGTGTATTTCTGTGTTCCACTTCTGTGCCTTTCCATTTTGGCTGATGAAGAACACTTGAATAATTTGCTCTCTGTTATATCTGTCCCTGGTTTATAGTTCATTTCATTTCAGCCCTTCTCTTTAGCAGTTCCCTGCTCTGGAGGCTGCACCTAGCCAGTTCTAGAAAGATGCTGTAGATTGTTAAATTTTGAGTTTTCCAGAAAGAACTGAAGGCTGTTGTAGCTGCCTTTAAATTATCTGAGCTTGTTTCAAGAGTTTCTGTATTTTTAGAACCCTGGTTCTTGAACCAGTTATGAATTCAGTCATTAATAATAATTAAACATATTGCCATTTCTTATTAGTACTTGACAGGTTTTCTGGTATGTTTCTTTTAGAACTTAGCCAAGATGTTGCTTCGAAGGGGCTTGGTTTGATATATGAACTTGGGAGTGAAGATGATCAACAGGAACTGGTCACCACACTTGTTGATACTCTAATGACTGGCAAAAGGTATCTACATTTCTTGTTTGTGGGGTCTATGCTTAGGAGGTGTGCAGGGAGTGGTTGAAGCCATTTAAGAGGCAGAACTTTGGACATAACCTCTTTAAATACAAAGGTTTGTTGGGCAGTGCTCTAAAATATATCAGTAGACACCTGGTCTGTAAGAGCAGGGACGAATGGTAACTTTATGTTTATCAAGAATCGTCAAGTCACTGACTTTCAGGATTTTGCACAAGAAAGCATGTTTCTTTCTTTCTTTCTTAGAGTCAAGCATGAAGTGACCGGGGAAACTGTGGTGTTCCAGGGATCTGGTCTTGGTAAAACTCCAGATGGGTAAGCTCATTGATTGAATCACATGTTTTGATTAACTGTTTGGAGAATCCTTTCTGGATCCTTTTCTCAAGCAACAATTCTGCACATTCTGAAACTTTTGTTTTTTTCAGCAGATTTTATTGTGGATTTCCCCCTATTAGCATTTGGGTAAAATGCCATGCTATTGTGGAACTGTTATAACGGAGCCCTCCACATAACATGTCCAGAAGATTACTTGGATACAGTCTGTAATAAATGCATATTCCATTCCCCATCCCGCAAGTTGTCCCTGCAAAAATTAAATCCACTTTTGTCTCTGTTTTCCCAAGCCAGGGTCTCTCTACTTACCAGGAGCTATGTTCGCTTGCTAGTGACCTCAATCAACCAGACTTGGTGTACAAATTCATGAATTTGGCCAATCATCATGCAATGTGGAACTCTCGGAAGGTAATGCTTCTGTAGCTGTTGCAGAATGGCAGAATGAACCAAACAAGAGCAGTGTAGAGGGCTGGATCCCATGGAAGATTACCATGGATGGGAAAGGATTTCTGTACCTGGACTGTGACTTCCTTTGCCTCTCCATTTCTGCTTTAGCTCAAATTGCTATGCTTGGGTAACAAATGAACACATATACCCCTGCCCTGGAACAACTGGAGGTCTGCCACAAAATGGGCAAAAATCCCCACCCCATCCCAGTTCACAGGGTTCCTTTGTGGGAGCCGACAGAATGTGTGTATTCAGAGTCACTTTGATGGCATTTGACCTCTTGTTTCTGAATGGTGGTCTCAATCACATCCTCACAGAATCTAAGGACTTGGAAAGGACCAAAAAGCCTCCCTATCAAAGACCTTACAACAAGACCATTGTGATTCATGCTCAAGTGCAGTGTTCCCTTTAAGCTGAGTTAATGTGAGCTAGTTCACAATTTTTAGCCTCCAGCTCTCACATTTTTGTCTCAGGAAAAATGGCCTTAGAACAAACTAATTTATGCAGTAGCTCACAACTTTAATGCCAGTAACTCACAAAGTAGAATTTCTGCTCACAAGACTCTACAGCTTAGAGGGAACATTGCTCAAGTGTGTTCCCATACACATTAACTGCCAGGGACCCTGTAATATACAGAGAGATCTTTCTACACATCATACTGATGGGGGCTCTGTGGTTATTTCCTAATTATCATCCATTTTCAGTCTTCCATCTAATCTGTGTTGAATGTGTATACATTAATCTAAATGAGACTCTTATTGGTTGGTTTCAGCCAATAAAGGTCTGAACTGAACAATGTTTTCTATTCTTGTGTTTTCACAGGGAGCAGCTTTTGGTTTTAATGTGATAGCCACCAAAGCTGGGGAACAACTGGCTCCTTTTCTCCCTCAGTTGCTTCCTCGTCTCTATCGCTACCAGTTCGACCCCAATATTGGGATTCGGCAAGCTATGACCAGCATTTGGAATGCTCTAGTAACAGACAAATCTGCAGTAAGTGAACAAGAGGAATTTCCATTCCAGAGTTGTTGCCAATCAGTTACATGTTAGAGTTTTGCTTGGCTTGAGATTCTTAAGGAGGAGGGGGAAAACCCTGTTTGGAGAGGAATGAGATCTGCTTATGCTCATATACATATTGAAAAGTTGCCTGGCTCATTGCATTTCATTCTTTGACACCCCCTCCCCTCGATTAACCCTTTTAGAACGAAATATGGACAATACTTTATGTATTCCATGTAAAAATTGTCCTCACCTGAGTAGCCCAGGCTAACTTGATCTCATCAGATCTCAGAAGCTAAGTAGGTTTGGTCCTGGATACTATTTGAGTGGGAGATCACCAGGAAACACCTGGGTTGTGATGCAGAGGCAGGCAATGGGAAACCACTTCTGGACATCTCTTGCCTTGAAAACCACAGGTTTGCCATAAGTCAGCTGTGACTTGTCAGCAAAAACAACAAGTGTTAAAATTAATCAGAAACCTATGCCAGGGTAACCCAAAGTTTATGCCAAGAAATTGCAGTTCTGTCACCTACACAAAAGGAAGCAAATTGATAGTTTGCATATTTTTCATTCCTAGTTTTACTGGTTGCAGAGCACTGAAGCCTTGTGTCCAGCCATTGGAAAACGTGTTCTGCCACCTTTGGTATCTGAGATTTTCAGCTAGTATTGCACAGACAGTTTTGACTGTTTCTTTACACTTATAGCTGATGTAAACATGCTGCCGTGTCTTGTTTTTATAAATGATAGCTGAGATTCTCCAGATGGCACATTGGGTACTTAATACCACATTCCACAAGTTTTGTGTGCTGTTGCAGAACTGCAACCTGCAACCTGCAAGTCCTAGCTAAAAGCCAGAGGGGGGCCCCCACCTTTCACTGTGAGTAGAGTTTATGTTTAATACGAGAGTTTTTGTAGTACTCGTGACCAACTTTTAGCTGTTCAGAACAATCACTAATGTTACAACAAAAAAATTTGAGCACTGCCCCTTTCCCCTTGGAACGAGTCTGCCAGGATGTTCTGAAAATCTTGAAGCGAATTTGATGGGCTTCAGTATAGTGCAGTTAGGATAACTCTTTTGTTAAGATTTGCCGATGCCAACACCGGATTATCCTCTTGATAACACATCACATAGATGGATATGAGAGGCCCTCTTAAAGTTCCATCAGTAAAAGAAATACAAGAACTAGGAACAGGTGCCGTGATGCAAGATGACGTGATCTTCCGTCAATCCATGCCACGTGACTATTTCCATATGATAGTATTACTAACTGGCTAGGAAAATGATCAGCTTTTATGCTTCAAGTGTACTGTCATGCACACATGACTGTTTAATTGTGTCATCATGTAATTAGTTATAGCTTCCCATCTTTGATATCCAAGGCAAAATGTGCATTTCCCACATATGAAGTATATAATTTTTTGTATGTGCAAGCACTGTTGATATAGGAAAATCATTGTGAGAAGCAGCCCTGAGTTGTTTCTTCTGTTGACACATTATTCCATGGTGGTCTCTCCTTTTTGTATAGAATTTCTTAGATTGTCAACTTTTATTGTTCACGTGGAAAGATTTTGGAAGAGTTAATCTGTGAGTTACGATTCCATGCAGTCATAACTTTGCAGTTGACTTGTGATATGTTAGTGCTGAGTTACAGCTTTGGAGAAGGTGATCATTTTACAATTGGTTTCCTTCTTTTCAGGTAGACAAATATATGAAAGAAATCCTTGATGATTTAATGAGTAACCTGACCAGCAACATGTGGCGGATTCGAGAGTCCAGGTATTGATGAAATTGTTTGCTGTAGTTAGACAGTGTTATTTTGGGAAAATTTAAAAATGCACATGCAACTTTCCAGTATTACGTTTTTAAGGGTTTTAATATATAACTAAGGGATAGCAATATAAAAAAAAGAGAAGACAAATATTCTTTAACTGGAATGCCTGCATCCCATTGCAAAAGTGGTTAGTAGAGGAGGAGGGAAACTGCAGATTAAATCAGCTAAAATTCCAACTTTGACACTGAACATTAATACTACAAATATATTTTCTCCTGACAGACCATAGTATTTAAAGGTTTTTTTTGTTTATTTATACCTTTGATATGTTATCCTACCACTCCCAGTTTACCAAAAGCAGTTTGGAGGATACAACAATAACATCTAGACATACTTTTGAGAAAACCACATTTCTTTTTTGATTGTTGGATTGATCCACAACTATACATTATTACAGTATAATAATGATAACATTTCTTTTTGCAGCTGTTTAGCACTGAATGACTTGCTAAGAGGAAGACCCTTGGATGACATTATTGATAAGCTTCCAGAAATCTGGGAGACTCTCTTTAGAGTGCAAGATGACATTAAGGTACTTAAAAATTAAAGTGGTTTTTATAGGGGAAGTTGTTCACCAGGAAATAGGCCATGGCCTTCAAAAACAGTTCCTGACTAAAGACTTGGATATTTTTCTTCTTCCAATACAGTCAATGGGTGTATCCCCCTCCCCTTTACAGATCTAACAGAAGTTTTGGTGGGCACAATCTAGGTCAGAGGCGGAGTGGCATGGGGGGTGTTAAATGCTCCTCCCTAGCTCCATTATGCCTATCAAATTTAGAGTTGTATTAAACTGAAAGCATGAAATATTTATTTGTATATGTATACTATGCTTTTCTGTCCAGTGGGGACCCAAAGCAGCTAACAGCCCCATCTTCTCATCCTTCCATTGTTGGGAGATCCTGTCACGAATCTCATGCATAACAGGTCATTTGGTTCTCAGTGTCTTAAACAACCTGCCATACTATGTTTCTCGATTTTTGAGGGTTGCTTTGGGAACACTGCTGGATTGAGTAATACTTGGTAGGTGCAGGATCTCAAAATCTTGGTTTGCACAAAGCTACATGATTGCAGTAGGATTTGTGCCTATGCAGTAGCTTGTTGATGAGTTTGAAATGGCGCTTGGTAAAAGAAACATTAGGATTCTATCTTCATACAAATCCTATTCTTGAAACAACTTAGTTTTTTTTAGTTTTCTTGTTGTGTGCTACAGGGTGGGAAAACATGTACTTTATATAAGCTGTATGTAGGCAACCCTTATGTTAACTTATGTTAATTTTCATTTGAGTTCCTTTTAGATCTTAATGTAAGAAACTGGAGCAAAGCAGAAAGAGAACATTTTTATTGTCATAAAGTGACTGAAAATTTGAAGCAAAACCAAATGCCTTCTTTCCCTTTTTTGTTTTCTAGGAATCTGTTCGAAAAGCAGCTGAATTAGCCCTGAAAACTTTAAGTAAGGTAACTTTTAATTCGCTTTTTATAAACTAAAGCCACTCCATTTCCACCACCAGATTTTTATCATCCAGTGTAATTCTTCAATTTAACCTAGAAGGATAATTGAATGATAGTACCAAACTGTGGTTTGTGAATGAGTCCTGTGCTTTCAGGTTCCCTCCTTCTCCTTGCCAAACCCTTACTTGTGCATCCACTCCTAATCAGGATGATTTGCAATCCTGACTTGGAGGGAGAGTCCTAGTTTGGTGATTTGAATGTAATATCAGATTGTGGTGATGTGGGCCTGATTCAAGACTATTAATTGACTTGAGCTCCATGAGGAGAGAGAGGAAACTTGTGAGCACAGGGCTCATTTGCATGGCATCAAACTGTGATTTGACATTCCTTCTGAGCAGGGGTTTTTTTGTAGCAGGAACTCCTTTGCATATCAGACCACACACCCCTGATGTAGCCAATCCTCCAAGAGCTTATAGGGCTCTTCTTAAAGGGTGTACTGTAAACTCCAGGAGGATTGGCAACATCAGGGGTGTGTGGCCTAATATGCAAAGGAATTCCTGCTACAAAAAAAAATCCCTGCATCTGAGCCATTGCACAGGGACAAAAAAGTTTAATTCAAGAAGTTGGGGGTTCCACTTGAACATCTTTTTTTTTTTTTAATGTTTTGAGGTATGTGTGAAGATGTGTGACCCTTCGAAAGGAGCTGCAGGCCAGAGGACGATAGCTGTTCTGTTGCCGTGCCTTCTTGATAAAGGAATGATGAGTACAGTAACTGAAGTACGAACCCTTAGGTATGTTCCTTGTTTGCCTCCACAGCTGTTTGAATTGCATATACTGGGACATATTCATCTGAAGGAAGGCTTTTTCACCCATATATGGTCTTTCCTAGCTAAGATGAAATAGGTGATCTCACTCAACTCTGTTTCAGTAAATTAATTTTACAAAGTGCAGCATTTAAAACTCACTGACATAGGAGCCTATGAACATAGTGAGAAGTCTCCATGTAGCTTTAACAGCTGGTGCTGAAACAGTTACTGTGGCGAGATTATTTCCAACCCCTTTTCAGCGCTTCATGGCAAATAGCAGCTTTCTTGTTCCGCTCGGCTGCTTCAAATGTGAGGAAAAAGCAAGCTGTCTCATGGAGGGTAGTGTGAGTGGGAACCAGTGGCAGCACTGAGGTTTGGGAGAAGGTTCTCAGGAATCCCTTGGCATTACCACCACCCCAGAGCTGCCTTACCCATGAACAAAGCTCCATGTAGTTCTTGAGAGAGATGTTATGTTCCAATCTCTCGGGGGTTCTGTTTGAGCAATCCTGGTGCATGGAAAGAGTTACATTGCATTTTGTTTTATCCACTGCCTTTTTTTTTTTATAACTCACATTTTTATTATTTTTAGCACAGTAAAACCAATACTAAGTATATAAAAATAACATCACTTTCAGTTATAAAACATACAGAAAAAGTGCAAAAACAGAAACATAAATAAAAATTACATACAGAAATCATTAGCTCAGGTTACATTTTAACAACATATTCGAAGATCCAGTTAATACAGAATGTAGTCCAGATATTTAGTTGGAATAGATGAACTGGATGATGGTTTTTCATTTATGTATGCAAAAAAACCCCAAACATTTTTCGACAAAGGTATCTGCTAATAATGGATTTTCATATTTCAAAATGCAGGATGCCAATTTATCTTGAATCAAGAGATCCCAGACTTTATTAAACTATTGACAAATACTAGGACTTTTGTCAGATTTCCAACTTTGTGCCACATTAATTTTAGCTGCCATTAATAAAATAGAGAGTAGTTCTAAATTCAGATTAGAACAAGGTTTCTTATTCCACATGTTAAGAAGGATCGACTCAGGTAAGAAAGGGCTATCACAGCCTATTATTTCCATAGCAATCTTTAGCACCGATTTCCAAAATGATTTTATTGCGGGACAGTCCCTCCAACAATGTTTTAGTGTGCCTATTTCCCCACATCCTTTCCAACACCTTGGATTTGGAATCAATTTACTACAAAACATACTGTACAGCATGTAATACCACCTGGACTAGACTTTAAAGTTTTGGATTCTAATGTAAGAGGACCTTGATTTAAATAAAGAGCTTTTCCATACTGATTTCCATTGTTCTTCCGAGAAAACCTTCTCACAGTCTTTTTGCCAATGATTTTGTTGCTATATGCATCCACTGCCTTTTTTCTCTGCCTTTCTGCTACAGCGTTAATACCCTGGTGAAGATCAGTAAAAGCGCCGGGGCGATGCTTAAGCCACACGCTCCCAAACTCATCCCAGCTTTGTTGGAATCGTTGAGTGTGCTGGAGCCCCAAGTGTTTAACTACTTGAGCCTTCGTGCTACAGATCAAGAGAAGGTAAGTGCAGCCGCTGAACCTTGCAATGTGGTTTCATAGCTTCCTTATACGTAAACAAAAGTATGTGTCAGTGGTTATGTGTAATGAGTTTTTTCCAACATACAAATACATTGTATGGGTTTCTAAAATCAGCTGAGGAGAGCTTCATATTATCATGTAGCTTTATTTCAAAATGCCTCTTGAATCTTAAAAGGGCATAAGATGAATCTCAGGCATTTCTTGGTGTTTGGTTTGAGATAACTCCCATTGATTCTTTTTTTTTTAATCCTATCTTTGGGATCTGTACTCCTCAGACTCTCTAGGGATTCATGAAACGGCCCTCCTTGTTTTCTGTTGAACAGGTTCACCTTGACCATCGGGTGCCTTTTAAACTCTAGTTTCTAATTTGTCTGGGTGTGTCTTTGTCTTTCAGGCTGCAATGGATTATGCAAGACTCAGTGCTGCTAAATCCTCTCTCATGATGGAAACAATCAATATGGTAGGAAGCAGGGGCCTCATTCCTTAGTCCAAAAAGGTCCATTACAGAATGCTTTGTTTAATTTAATCTTTCAAATGATAGTGATAGTAGCTGAGTGTGGGGTTTTTATTCATGCTTCTCCTTCAGTGGGGGAAGTCATCCAGACTGGTTAGGTCATGCCTCTTCTTGCTCCAGGAGGTGGGACCTAACCAGTTTGGATGACTTTGCCCCACTTGAAGGGAAGAAATCTTCAGGTACGTCCAGTGCTTCTTTCTCCTTCAGTGGGGGAAGTCATCCAAACTGGTTAGGTCACGCCACCTCCTGGAGTGAAAGGAGGCATGAACTAACCAGTTTGGATTAATTCACCCCACCAAAGAGAAGAAATTGAGCCTACTGTTGCTGGAAAACAGCAGAAAGAAGGAATAAAAATAGTCAATAGTGAAATAGTCAAAGTCATCTTCAAAGAAAAGGAAGCAGATGTTCTTTCTCTGCAAGCTTCCCTTACTTGCAAACAAAGGGAAGGGCTGAGGAACTGTACTGCACAGATGTTCCTCCTTGTCAGTTCCGCATTGTAAAACTGGACCACAGGAGGACTGAAAGAGCACCATACAACCTTCCGGCTTCAGGTAGTGTGATGACAATAGTAGCTAATCCAGAGAATATGGAACCAAGGCCTTCCTAAAGAACTGAGCAGCTGTGTCCTCATTCACAAAGAGGCTGAGGTCTAGCGTTGAGTTTTTATGACCTGTGTGTTGTAGGTTGAAAGAAATGCAGATTTTAGAAGGAGGATCTGAGCAGTTCTTCCTTACCTATCTCAGTACAATAACTAGCTCTTACACGAGGCATCTGAATGTCTTTTCTGTGCCCAAACCAGCTGCACTTAGAGACCAACTGAATCAGTAGCTATATATAGCTTATAAAGCATTTCTATATAGAACACTCTGTATAAAGTAGGTATGTTAATTCCACTAGAGTTCCAGCAGCTGCTGCTGCCCTTTCCCCACTAAAGCCAATTAGCATGCCACCACCTTTTGCTCTGTTTATTTAAAGACCCTGGTGCTTTAAACAAAGCCCAGTCAGACTTCTTTCTTTTTAATATGGCACCTATTCGTGAGAATTTTATTTGTTTGAAATATTTCTGATCCTGCCTTTCTGACAGTATGCCTTTTCTATCGTCACAGGCATAAGAAAGACAACAAGAGCATCTATGCTTTTATGAGGGTTTATAGCAGGTTATTGTAGCAGGCAACTCTAGAGGTCTAAACTTCAGAAAGGCTGTTGAGAAGTCTTCCCCCTCCCCATTTCTCCACAGCATCATTGCTTTCCCTGCCCTCCACCCCTGCCCCCAAGATCTTTGCAGTGACGTTTGAGGAAAGATCACAGCAAAGCCCATCTGGCACCCATATGGGTGGGAAAGTCCAGATCTTCCTAGTCCCCTGTGGAAGCGATTTCACCCCCCCCCTCCCCATCAGAGATTTTTTGTTCTTTTTAACGAGCAAATGGTTCCAGCTTTAAAACATGGTAGTGATCTGCCTGTCAGATTCACTGAATTCCCAGCTTTCAAGATAGTAATTTTCTAACCCCTTTTTGTTGCAGAAGGATACTTTCCCCCCTTGTAACTCCATAATGACAGGGGTTAGAGCAGGAGCAGCCAAACTTGCTTAATAAAAGCCACATAGAATAATCATCAGACGTTTGAGAGCAGCAAGACATGAATGTCAGATGTTCAAGAGCTGGCAGGCAGGAAGGAAGGACGGACGGAAAATAGATGGGGGAAGGGAGGAGAGAGGGAGAGATGGAAAGAAAGCAATTTTAACTTCAAATGCATTCTCCAAGCCAGCTGATGGGGCAGTAGGGGCTTTGAGAACCACACAATATGTGTGAAAGAGCCACACGTGGCTCTTGAGCCACAGTTTGGCCACCCCTGGGTTACAGAGTTATTTTTTAAAGTGAAATTGGGGAATTTGAAGAATTCATGATAAACAGATCACTATAATGTTATAATACTATAATGATTTTTAAAACATCTGAAAAGCCCCCCAAGTGGTGATTCCTGCAAGTTGCTGCAAGTAGAGGACTAGAGCAGAGAAACTTTGGGGAAGACTTTATGTGGAAGCCCATTTGCTGCTGCCCTGTATCAGCAGTGATGATGAATCCATACGAGCCCACCTCTGTACAGAAAGCGCCTTCTTTTGCTGTTGCCTTAATTAGTTGCTTGGCATCTTCTGCTATATTGCTACATAATACCATCTCTGTTCTAATATGTTACTGTATAATACCACCTTTGTTGAAGCTTTCACTGTCACGCAGCTATTAAACATCCAGGAAGTTCATTCAGGCCTGGTATCAATAGCCCTGGCCACTACATCTTATGGAAATGGCACTTTTCAGATGATGTTTTAGAAGTCGTCTTTGAAGCTGAAGCCTGAGGTCCCTGCTTTGGTATTTCCATGACACCCGAGGGACAAGCTTAGAGGGGAGGGGAGGCTTGGAGGGGAGGCTACACTCGGCAACCTGACCACAGCTGAACAGCTGCAGAGACAGCCACCAGAGGGTGCAGTTGGCAGCAATGAAATGGGACAGGAGGATGCGTTTGTTGCAGCCCTTCTCCATCTGTTGCTTTTCCCCTACCCGGATACTTTGGTTCCAGTTAAGACTCTGAAACGTGCATTCCTCATTGTAGGGCAAAGTGACTTGAAAAATTGGGTGCAAGAGCAAAAGCAGCAGACTCCCTTGCGAACACGCCCTGTCCCTTCAGTACTCTGCAGCCGGTCGGCAGTGTCCCATGTCTCCAGGGCCTACCTCTGCCCTGCTTCCGTACAACTAGTTTGGCCCTAAGTTTGGTAGCAAGCAGCTTGTGTTCAACTTTTTTAAAAAACAGAAAATGTTACCAGTCTTTGCGGTGCTTTAATTTTCACCCTCTGTTTCTCTGCAGTGCTTGCAGTATTTAGATGTATCAGTCCTGGGGGAGCTGGTTCCTAGGCTGTGTGAACTGACCAGGAGCGGAGTAGGCATCGCAACTAAGGTAACGCCTGCTTTTCCAGGGAGGCAGTTCTGGGACAATGTACATAGGCAGAATCACTCACAGAATAGTCTCCAGTTCTGACTGTGTGATCTCTGTTTATTATTAGCGTACCTGTAATACTTGTATCTCTTCTTTCTGCCCTCCCTCAGAAAAAAGGGGTACAAATTGCCTTCAGTGTATCTATGAACTCCTCTCAGAAGTGGAGGGGGGTGGGATATAGATTGTGGGCCCCAGAAGCAAGCGAGTCCTGAAAAGTATGGTGAATACACCCTGTGCTATATGTAGATTCCACAGGTTCATATGTATGTGAATAGGTCACTTCTGTAACACCTATTGACCAAGTGGGCCTGGCTAGCACTTTCTGATCCTAGGCCAAGAAAGCTTACAGAATGAGGGACCCACAGCCCAGACCTACACATATTTTCTCTGAAGTAAATCCCACTAAAGTCAATAGGGAATGCTCCCAGGGGAAAGTGTGAAGCCTTGAAATCTGACCCTCAGAAGAACAATTTTAATAACAGGATTTCTTCTCTCAAATCTTTCCAGGGTGGTTGTGCTAGCGTAATTGTATCATTGACCACTCAGTGTCCTCAAGACTTGACACCATATTCAGGTAAGAATTTTTTTGTTTGTTTGCATTTTAATTTGCTGTTTTTATATTTTGTCCTTTACTGGGAATGCATTTCATCATTTAATATCTGGTACTGTTTATCTGGCCTCTGATAGCCTTGTTCTGTCCAACAACTAAAGGTGTTGCATTTTTCAGTCTGAGTAATGGGCTGCCCCTGGTTACTACTTGGATGGGACAGTCCGGGGTCGTTATGCAGAGACAGGCAATGGCAAACTACCTCTGAATGTCTCTGGCCTTGAAAACCTTCCAGGGTTGCCGTAAATCTGCTATGACTTGACAGCAAGTTCCACCACTAATGGGCAGTTCTGAATGTGGTTTAGAAGCTTAACTTGCTTCAGTCAGTGATTTCTGACTGAAAAACACAATCTTCACAAATCAGCCTTCATTTTTATTTTTTTATTTTTTTGGACACAAACCATAACCGATCATAATGAGCTTATTGACTCTGTGGCTTCCAGGCTGCAGACGGGGTGTCTTCATTGTGTTTCATTTACAGCTGCCTTTAATGCTTACCCATCTTGCTGGGGGGAAAGTGTAGATGACTGGGGAAGGCAATGGCAAACCACCCGTAAAAAGTCTGCCGTGAAAACGTTGTGAAAGCAACGTGACCCCAGAGTCAAAAACGACTGGTGCTTGTACAGGGGACTACCTTTTTACCTTTAATGCTTTTGCATGGGGTGAAGCCCGACTTAACAGAGCACAGATGAACTTGGTTCCTGATATAAAACAAGATTTATCTTTTATTATGGGCCAGCTTGTGAATGTCTGATATAACCTGATTATTATTGAAGATCTTTACTATTACCTTGTTTATTGTCTTCACAGGGCAGCCACTATTGTACATTTTCACCAGGCCAGGGCATTGATTGTTTTACTTGTACAGTAGGGGACAATATATAAAAACCAAGAGACAACCTTAGTCCTCCAAAACTTTCCATCTGACCTCTAACCTAAGTCGCTGATCCAAGGATGACCCTCCTTTTTCAGGCACCTTGGCCACTTTCAGCCAAGCTCTGATGCAGACAGAAGATCTTTTGGTTCCTTCTCTTACAGCATGAACAGCAAAGGGCTTTGGCGGAGACCTCATTTGATTGTGTACCTCAGCTGCACACTTCTCTGTAGAAGCTGAGATAGCGGAGAAACGGAGTGGGAAAAAGAGAGGCTCAGAAGGAAGGCCAGTTGCTGTTCATCCTGGGTGGAAAGAACCATAAGTTTAATAAGGGAAGAGGCTGGTATGCAAAGAAGTGTAATCTATTATTCATTGTTGACCAGTGTTGTTGTTCAGACCCTTGCACAAAGAGCAGTAGCTTAACACAAAGGCCTAGAATTCCATTCGCCCTTTGGTCCAAGTAAGTAAAGAACTAAAACTGGTTAGTAACTCATAAATTTATGCCTGATGTCCTTTTTTCATGCAGGTAAACTCATGAGTGCTTTGCTCAGCGGGCTCACTGATCGCAACAATGTGGTGCAAAAAGCATTTGCATTTGCCATGGGACACCTAGTTCGAGTGAGTGAAACTTCGGCACTTCTTTCTTCTGCTTCTGTTTTTTTTATGAGCTGCAAAACTGACTCTTACTAATTTTTTTGTTTAAAAGACTTCACGGGACAGCAGCACGGACAAATTACTGCAGAAGCTGAACAACTGGTACATGGAGAAAGAGGGTATGTGTCTCATAGGTTCAGTCCCGGGCATCACCCAAAGGATCAGGGAGTGGATAATGTTGCCTAGGGTGCCGAATTGGGTGCTCCCATGTGACTTGGTGATGTTATCGGTGCGGGGGGGGGGGGGGCGTCAGAAATTAGGCTTGCCTAGGGTGCCAGACAGTCTAGAGCCTCTAGCTGAGTAATCTGCTTTTAGTCAGAGGAAACAATACTGATCTTGATAGACAAATGATTCAGCCCAGCTTCCTATGCTCAATCAGCTGGTGTTAAGTTTGAAACCTAGGAATATCAGTGTTTGAATTTCATGGCTTAATCATAAACTCTGGTGCATAGTTTTAGGTAAATCACTTGTTTCCTAGGCTCAGTTCGCTGTGCATGGTCGAGAATAAGAGTGACCTGCCTTACAGGATTCAAAGAAATGGGTGTTGCAAATCACTTGGTACATGAAAAGATTCCACTGGTGAACAGCTTGCTTAGCTTCTCCTTCTTCCACACCTAAAAAGCAATAAGGGGCTTCTCTTTTTGCCCAGTTAACTATAGAAACAAATAAAATGCTTGTGGAAAAAAGTGGAGGTAAATTGTCCTTCACTTATAAGCTAAGTTCTAAATTTGCTGAAATGAATTTCTAAGATGAATTGTTCAGGGCCTTCAGTAGGACAGATTACATCTGGCATTCAGATGTGCAGGTTCAGTGATGTTTAGTCTAATCAAGACTAGTGGATGAGGTTAAAAAGAAAGCAACATTTCAAGGCATCATGTGTCAGCAGACTTGTTCTCTCTTACATTTCAGAACCAGTCTATAAAACGGCCTGTGCATTAACTGTGCATGCTATTGGGCGCTACAGCCCAGATGTGCTGAAGAATCAAGCCAAACTGGTCTTGCCTCTGGCTTTCCTGGGCATGCATGAGGTACCAGAGGAAGAAAAGGGTGAGAAAGAAGATGGCAACCGGTGGACTGAAGTATGGCAAGAAAATGTGCCTGGTAAGGTGATCTGGAGAACTATGTGGTTGACATTAGGTGCTGCACATTTGACATCAACTTGTAAGTTTTTAAAATATACCTGCCTACATACAGACAAGGCAATTATTTTTATTTGGGGGGTAATTCAACCCCCCCAATGTTCTTTTTTAATGTCAGATTTTTCTGTAAGCCTAGGGGGTCCCCCAAGTTTGCAGAAACATCTGTTTAGTGCAAGTGTGGCCCCAATCCACAGATTTTTAATATCCTCCGATGGGGGTACACTTGGGAAATAGTGTATAGACGATGATTTGGGTGGATGTGTTCATTTTGCATGTCATTATATTTCAAGAGACCTAGATTTCTGGCCAAGGTAAATGGTTCTGCATGTGGACTATCAGGAGAAAAGCTCTTAAATTCATCACTTCCTTTGCAGTTTAAACTCAAATGGACAAGTCTTTTCTGAATCTTGCTCTTGACTCTGACAGTCTTTGGGTGCTCTAAGTGAAACTGGAATAGCTCACTTGTTTGTCCGTTGCTGAGGCCAGCACTCTTTGTGTCACACCTGAAGATTTTGTGGTAAAGCAGAGATGGTCTCCTGAAACTGTAGTTTAACATGAACCTAGTTTTATTGCTCCTGTTGCAAATTTCTACAGTGAAAGTGTTGTGCATTTGGTATGTAGGTACCTATGGTGGCATAAGACTGTATATGGAGGAGCTGATAACCATCACCCAGAAAGCTTTGCAATCCCAATCCTGGAAGATGAAAGCTCAAGGTGCATCCGCAATGGCATCTATAGCAAAGCAGTCTGGCTCCTTGGTACCTCCACACCTAGGCCTGGTGCTCAGCGCTCTCTTGCAAGGCTTGTCTGGAAGAACATGGACAGGAAAGGTAAAGCTTCCGTTATGGTCAAGTGGATTGTTTGGGAAAAGGTGGTTACTTCTGTAGTTCAAAAATAGGGAGAAGGGGAATTGCATAAACTATTCATTTACCCAAGAATGGGATGAGAGATTCTTCTTCCAAACTATCTTCAGTGCTGCAGAAGAAAAAAGTTGTATGGATGGAATTAGAAAAGCAATCTGGTTTGGAGAGCGAAAGGGGTAACAGGGAGGAGAAAGCTGGGATAAGAAAGACACTCGTTGTTTGTGTGTGTAGCGGAAGTTAAAGAGGGCTCAAAACTATGTTGCTGTGATATTTGAATGATTCTCAATCAATCAATCATTTTATTTATATCCCGCCCTCCCCGCCGAAGCAGGCTCAGGGCGGCTAACAACATCAAATCAAATACAGTAAATTATACAATAAATGTTTAAAAACAATAGCTAGTTTTAACAGTTTAATTAAAATCCTAAAATTAATAAAATTAACATTCTGGTGCTATTTCAACAGATGGTGAAGGTCACTTAGGCAAATCCCTCTATCTTTTTAATCGGTGAAGGCCATCCCAAAGAGGATGGTCTTGCAGGCCCAGCAAAACTGTTCAAAGTCCCGCAGGGCCCACACGTCTTCCGGGAGTTGGTTCCATAGGTGTGGAGCCAAAATAGAGAAGGCCCACATGAGAGTGCTCTGTAGTTTTGCCTCCTTCGGACTGAGGATGGTCAGTTGGTTCTTCCCTGCTGACCTTAGTGCTCTTTGGGGTTCATATGGGAAAAGACAGTCCCTCAGGTAGGCAGGTCCTCGGCCATATAGAGCTTTAAAGGTAATAACCAGCACTTTGTAACGAATCCGGTATGTAACTGGCAACCAGTGCAGTCCGCGCAGCCCTGGCTGTATGTGCTCCCATTTTGGGAGCCCCAATAACAGCCTAGCCGCCGCGTTCTGCACCAGCTGCAGCTTCCAGGTTTGGCACAGAGGCAGCCCCATGTAGAGGGCATTACAGTAATCCAATCTCGAGGTGACTGTTGCATGGATCACTGTTGCTAGGTCCCGACGCTCCAGGAAGGGGGCCAACTGCCTTGCCCGCCTTAGGTGAAAAAAGGCTGACTTAGCAGTGGCTGCTATCTGGGCCTCCATTGATAATGAAGGCTCCAGTAGAACTCCCAAGCTCTTGATCCGTGTCAAAAACCGGGAGAGGTATTTCCCTCCCCAAAGCGCCCCGACCCACGCAAAGGACTTCTGTCTTCGCTGGATTAAGCTTCAACCCACTCAGCCTTAGCCAAGTTGCCACAGCCTGCAGTGCCAGGTCCAAATTCCCTGGGACGCAGTCAGGCCGACCATCCATTAGCAGATAGAGCTGGGTGTCATCTGCATACTGGTGACACCCAAGCCCATGCCTCCGGGCAATCTGGGCAAGGGGGCGCATATAGATATTAAATAGCATCGGTAAGAGAACTGCTCCCTGAGGCACCCCACAATCTAGTGTGCACCTCTGGGACAGCTCACCCCCGATTGCCACCCTTTGTCCCCGACCCTCAAGGAAGGAGGAGAGCCATTGTAAAGCCAACCCCCTAACCCCTACGTCGGCGAGGCAGCGGGTCAGTAGCCGATGGTCGACTGTGTCGAACGCAGCTGACAGATCTAACAGCATTCTGCTGTTTTCCTGGTGTAGATTGCTGTATCAGTCTAAGATAAATGTTTTTATGCTGTAGGAATTTCTCACCAAAATTATTGTTTCAAATTTAGGAGGAGTTACTGAAAGCTATTGCCAGTGTCGTCTGTGCGTGCAGGTAAAGAAGTTGTCTTTGACTAGCCTGGTGTGGAAACTTTTCCCACTATGTGAATAGAGTTCATTACTGTTTTTATGTTCCTCTTGGATGTGGAGGGAGGATCCAAACATAAACTCTCTTTAACCATTGCAAAGAACTCTTACTAGGATATGTCTGAGAAAAATCAAAGCCAAAAAGAAAAAAGAATTGGGGCTTGAGGAAGAAATCAAGAAAGAGGGTTTAGATAAAAGTGGTGAGTGAATTTGTTGTAGTGAGTTTGTAAGAAAGAACAGAAAATGCCTGAAACAAAGATGAGGAAGGGAGGAGGAATGTTTTGGATGGTATTTGCCAAATGTCTCCAGTGATCCACAAGTAAGCATCCTATAAATAGGCAATGAGAGTATAGTCCTCAGTTTACTTGCCCCATTCTGTGTCAGTTGAAGTCACTAAGACTATTTACTATATATTTTGAGAACAATCCTAAACGGGGCCGCACTGAATTCTACTAAGGTCTATTGGGTGAGACTTACCCTCAGGAAAGTGCTTTTAGGATTGTACTGTAAGGGTCTTCAGGATTGCTAAACATTTTACATTTCCCTAAAAATATGTGCCATTAGTGTCCTGCTTGTAAAATATGTGCCATTAGTGCCCTGCTTGTAAAATATGTGCCATTAGTGTCCTGCTTGTAAAGTAGTGTTACTATAGCTGCCAGTACAGCCTGTCCCAAGCACACATGTGCCGGTGCAGCGAGTCTTAGGATGATGTTGCGTTTTTTAAAATAAAACAAAAAATAACAAACTGTGCTTTGTGGTGAAGAACCAAAATAGATGGGAGAGGTTTAGTGGTAGAGCATCTGCTCTATGTGCAGAAGGTCTCAGGTTCCCAATGCCTCTCCCTATAAAAGGATCAGCTAGTAGGTGATGTGAAAGACTTTTGCCTGAGATCCTGGGGAAATGCTGCTGATCAGAGGAGACAGTATTGACTTTGGTAGACTAATGGTCTGATTCATTGTAAATGTAGCTATATGTATTCAGGTGCTGGAAGTATGGCTCCGAGTTGGGAAATACCTTGAAATTTTGGGGGTGCAGCTTGAGGAGAGTGGGGATTGGGGAGGGGCGAGACCTCAATAGGGTGTAATGCCATAGAGTCCACCTTCCAAAGCAGTCATTTTCTCCAGGTAAACTAAACTCTGTGGTCTGGAGATCAGTTATAATCCCAGAAGATCTCAGCTACCACCTGGAGGTTGCAACTGTGGTGCTGGGGTAGTGTAAGTAGGAAATACAAAAGCTTACTTATATTGCAGGGAAGCAAGGAGAGAGAGTAGTGAACTCACACAGAAGTTCTAAATGAAAATTGGACAATATTTTATAAAGACCAATCAGCACAGCACAAAACAGTGTGCAAACTTTCATGTTCTTCAATCACAGTTTTGTATTTTTCTCTGCACTACTGTGGCTATCTGCAGCTTCACTCAGTATTTTATTGTATTTTAAACATATATAAATAAAAGAAGTGTCCCCCCCCCCAAAAAAAAGTTTAAAGCCATTTACATCAATACTTTGGTTGTATAAGGCCATGAGTATAAACAGTTTAATGAAACAGTTACAACCCCCCACACAAGCGCTACTCAGAAGTTACAGGAAGTTCATGTATGTGAACATACAATAAGAACATAAGAGAAGCCATGTTGAATCAGGCCAATGGCCCATCCAGTCCAACATTCTGTGTTACAGAGTGGCCAAAAAAACCAGGTGCCTTCAGGAGGTCCATCAGTGGGGCCAGGACACTAGAAGTCCTCACAGTGTTGCCCCTCCCAAGCACCAAGAATACAGAGCATCACATACAATACATACCCACAATTACCCGTTTTGCAAACTCTGTCCTATAAATTTTTGTTTATGTGGAGCAGGGGAGTTGAAGGATTAAATTAGCTGTCCAAAAGAGGCTTTCGTAATTATCACTTCCCTTCCATGTGCTCTTGGTGCTTTCAGTGCTGAACTACACAAGGCTGTTCCTGACCAGCCCAGCATCAGTGATGTCCTTCAGGCTATGCTTAAGGAGTGCCGCAAAGAGAACCTTGGGTACAAGATCGTGGCTCTCCGGTGCACAGCTGATGTGCTGAAAACCACACAGGAAAATCGGTTCCAGGAGCTGGCAGACATCATCTTTCCAATAATAAAAAAGGTGAGCCTTCAACCCTTCTTGGTTTGACTATGCCACTGGCAATGGACGATTCTTACACCCCTGAATATTATATATGTTATTGTGCTGACCTGAACAAGACTGTTAATGATAGGATGTTTTGGAGGCCATTAAATCACAGGGTCCCCATAAGTCAGAAGCGACTTGACAACACTTAACACACATTTTCTGGGGTTTAGATTTATTATTTATAAGCTTGGATGTTTCGGGACATCTTTAATTAACAACAAAGCTATGAATTACTGCATGAACTGCTATTAGAGATATGAGGACACTGGAAAAATTGGCCTCTTTAGGGAACATTGAAATAAACTCAGGGTTTTCTGAAGCATTAGATAATAACAAACAGGGAACTTGTGAGGACTGTTGGGGATTGGAGATCTCATTCATCCCTTTCCTGCAGTACCCTGGGCCCATGCCCAGGTGATCACCAGTGGCTTGGGGCTGAAAGTGCTGCCTATGCATTTTTGACTGCAATCCCACCATAGAAGATTACATTATTTAAGGGACTGGTGGTGGCTCTCATTCCAGTTGCTTGCTCTATTTTCATCCCCCCCCCCTTATGTCTTCCCTCCCCTCCACATTCCTGCTTTTCCTTTCTACTTACCTCTTTCCATTCTCAGGTTCCATTTTTGGGTTGCTCCCTGCCTCAGAAATGCCAGGGTTGCTGATCTGATTTGGGGTTTGTTTGTTTTTAAAAAAGCACTTCCTAACATAAAAGAGCTCAAGTGAGCCCAATCTCATCAGATCTCAGAAGATAAGCAGAGTTGGCCCTCATCCATATTTGAATGGGAAACTAGCAAGGAATATGAGGATCACTGCACAGAGCCAGGCAATGGCAACCACCTCTGAAAACCCTACATAATTGCCAAAAGTCGAATGTGACAGCAGCAAGCAAAAAAAAGGGGGGGGGGGAGTTCTGCAAATATGGGGGATACATTGGATTTATTTCCCACATCACTGTGTGTCCTGTTAGATGGTTTTCTGTTGTGCATCTTGGAGTCAGGTTAGGAATTAGGTGTGTTGTTCTGTTTAAACTGTAAGTACATACAACACTGACATTAAAGATGCGTTTCTGTTCCTAGAGAGTGCTATCATCTACAAAACAGGTACATATAAGGCCTTTTTTGTTTGCTGGTTACTATATCCATTTGTCTGGTGAGTTTGATGTAGTTGTTTGGAGTTGCTGGCAGAGACCTGAATCTCCTGTCATTTTGATTTGGGCCCGCCTGCTCAACTTTTTCATTTCTCTTCTCAAAAGTTTCAAGTTTATTTAAATGTATATCCCGCCCTTCCCACCGAAGTGGCTCAGGGCGGCTCACAACACATAAAAATCTAACATAATTTTTGAATTTAAAACATCTCACACAATTAAAACAGTAAAATAATAAAACATATAACGGCGGTCTATCAGAACTACACTCAGCTTCCAATGCCAGTTAATTGTGAAAGACTGTGAAATGGACACTCTGCTACAGAGAAATGAGCGACACCTAGTTCTCCCTTGCTGAAGGGATACAAAAGCCAGAGGGAAGTGAGGGCTGGAATGTGCAGAACACCTGGTTGGTGGGTAGCAAAGCTTCCAAGGCCAATGTTTTTGCCATTTGAGATTATGCTGCTCTGTGGACAAGGCAGTCCACAGCTCTGGCTTATGTTCATTTTCTCTGACATTGTGTATATATTTCTGCATGAGTAATTTTTTTTAAACTTTCAAAGTTCATTAATCTAATTTTATATGCTAAATTATCAGTGATTTTTACATTCTGAAAGCAGTAACATAAGCACTGGTGCAATCCTTCAGAAAGTTACTCTAGTCTGAGCAACCTGTCTGAACCTGTTAAAAATCAGTGACTTTAAACTGGAGTAACTCTGAAAAACTGATATTTCTAGCTGGGATATCTGAGCTGCTGTAGAAAGAAAAATGTAAGCACTACCCGTTCTCGTCTCTCTATTCTCTCCCAACATCACACCCTCTGCTATTTCTGCAGAATTCTCCTGAGACGATGGGACTGAGTCCACTGCAGAATGATGACGAGGACGAGAATGAAAATGAGAAGGAACTCCAGATGGACTCTCTTCTCTGTGCCTTTGAGAGCTTGGGCAAAGCGTGGCCTAGAAACCCAGAAACACAACGTACGTTTATACCACAAAAGCCAGTGGATTTTGGATCGAAGATCTACTTTCCCTCTTTTTTTTTTTTAAGAGACCTATTCAGGAAAGGAAGGCCATGTGTGATAGATTTTATGAGTAGCAGTTATTATGTAGATGCACAGTTGCATTTTTCCCAATGGGCATTATTATTTTCATGGTGTTCTGAGGGTTATTTTTTAATTTTAGGGATGTTAAAGTATTGTTGTTGTTAGTATTATTATTATTATGAATTGTCGCAGTCTGATATTTGACTGGTGAATGGTATTCTGCAATTCAAGATCTAGCCTAGTTATTGGGAACTGCAGACTGCTTTGTTTTGTCTCAACATGTTGCCATTCTCCTGCAGTCCTCATGATGAGGGGACAGTGGGGGACAAAAACAAAGGAGTAGTAATTTTGTCTTTGTACTTTGTTGTAACTACTGAAAGAACTAAATTCTCCCCAGAATTACAGCTATTCTATAGACTATAGAGCAGTTGCCATGGAGAAAATTGCTGCTTTGGAGAGTGGACTCTGGCATTGTACCCCACTGAGGGCCTGTTACATACCCCAGGCTCCACCCCAAATCTCCAGGGGTTTCCCATCCTGGATCTGGCAAACCTGCCACCCGATCCCCCACTGGTGACCAGGGAGAACCTGGCAATCCTAAAAGTGTTAAAAAGCGCCAACTCCTCTGTTAGAAAAGCCACACTTACACCTAGACAGCTGTTTTTGGATAAACAGTGTTCATAGAATTGTTCCAGACAGTTGTGAGGTAAACCTGAATGCAATTTCCTCACCGTTATGGAGTAATAGCAACTATTAAGTGTGGATCTTTGCACCCTGCGTGATACTCATCAAGGAAAGAAAGGAAGTTGGAAATACAGATGAAATTATGAAAGACAACTTGGCTGTCTCACAATTGCTTTCCCCTCAGGCTGCTACCGACAAGAGCTGTGTAACCTCATGTGTGAGCGGCTGAAGCTCAGCACCTGGAAAGTACAGCTGGGCGTGCTCCAAGCAATGAAGGCTTATTTTCAAGGGTAAATTGACTGCCTGGTGCTGTTGCTGCTTCTGTGCCTCGCCCACCCCCAACTTACACATTTGCCATTGAAAGGGGCTTGTCCACAGGTGAATGTAGGCTCCCCAGTGCTCCTGCACAGTTCTACCAAGTAGTGGGGAGAAGAGTTTTACCACTCTGACAGAAAACTGGGGAAGATATTAAATTAACAAGGCAATTGGTCTTCTTTGATTGATTGATTGATTGATTATTTGACTTATATTCTGCCCTCCCCGCTGAAGCAGGCTCAGGGAGGCTTACATATTCATAGAACATCACATAAAAGCAGTTAAGCCAATATACTCCTAATACATTAAAAAAATTTAAAAAACCAATTTCAGGTGCTAAGACAATCTTATAATGATGGTATATTTAATGATGGCGGATAGCTGCCTATGCATTCTGTGTCTAATTCCACCATCAGCTGTTACTACTACCAGATGTTCCTTAGAGAAAGAGAAAAGATCTTAGGGTTGGGCCTGTGTTTTGAGGTGGTCTAAATCTCTTAAGTTTCTGTTGCAGTCTTTGATTTTAGTTTTAGCAAGATACACATTTTTTAAAAAAATTCTCCTAACTGCTTGACAGGACAGACAGTTGACTGACAAATTGGAGTGTGCATACAGTAACAATTTGACTGGCTGTGAACTAATTTTCTTCTCCTGGGTCCAGCACATTTATGTGGCAAGTCTCAAAATTGCTGTCCAGATATGCAAATATCCCATCCTGGCCACACACCTTTTCCCTCAGTTAAGGCCCATGAAGGCTGTGCAGTGTTGGTAATTAGTGGTTCTCCTCCATGATCTGCCTCAATGGACGTAGGCAAGTTAAAGGGTGGAGGAAAGGTACTGTTGTTTCCTGAGACAATTCCCACGCTTCCTGCAACTGCCTATTGTAGCTCTGGACTGGGAGCATGGGCAGCTACCATCCTGATGGTCCCTCAGAGAGCAAGCTTGCTAGACCCTGTTTGACAACATGAGTGTAATGCTGCTGTTCCCTTTGGTAGGCTAATGCTGCTTGAAGCAGAACACGCGGACCCTGAGGCGTTGACAGGAATCCTGTTGGAAACTTGCTCTTCTATCACTTACTCTCTAGGTAAATATATATCTAATGCTGTGCTAGATTTAATGCTGTCAAGATTTATTGCGGCATTGGCCTGAATGGAACTGTTAGCAAGGTACCATGTTCTCATCTGGACAACTCAGATTTTCAGTTTTTAGAATCCCATACATTTAAAAACAAAACAAATGTACAAGGGACACTTGAGCTTTGTAGAGCTCCCTAACACTGGATTTTCATTTTGTGACACATGAAGTGGGCACATGTTCTCATTCATACTTGTATGTTACCACTGAGGATATAAACCTGGGGATGCCTAGTCCATTCTCCCACTACTCCGCTAGACTGGATGCCAAGGCAATCCATGTGGAGTGCCTGGCTTATACAGTGGCTAAGAAGTCATTTCCACATTGCGCAGAGTGAGGTGATAGAATTCTGGGCTGTACTACTGCACACTAGAGGGTGGAATGGAATGGGTGTTGTGCCATTTTTGTTTTTAAATTTCCCAATAACCTCCACAAATATGCACAGCTAGGGCACCAGGAAAAAGCAATGAAATCCTCTGTCTGATGTACTAGTTTCTGCATGTGGGAACCTTTTTTCCTATGATGGAGAATTCAGAAATATCTCTTTCCACCCGCAACCTAGTGGTACAGTCCAGAATCACGTGTGATCTGAAAAAGTTCATATGATGCATAGTGCTGGGAGCAAATATAAAGTGAGTGTGTGAAAAAGTTACACTTCTGCAAAACTGTCTATTTCGTTACGTTCCTCTGAGCATAGAAGTAATGCTTTTGCAAAACTGGGAGGGCTAGCTATGGGTTGCCAATTGTAGTATTATTGTTCTGATCTTCTTCGTGGTCTCTGTGCATTCACACATATGGGTAATCCGCAGGATTGGCCCCGACCTCGGAGAGTTCAAAGCAATCTTGATCGTAGATCTGGCGCGCCTCCCACTTGTCCTGGGAGGAGGCAGCTACTGCGCATGCCTGGACAAGGGGGAGGTGCTTAGCCACTCAGTTTCTTCCTTACCGCCGACCGGATCGCACCTTCCTCGTTGATCTCCAACTTCTTCATTGCAATCTCCAACAATTACCTTCTCTTCGCTTCAATTCTTCATCTTCTACTCCTCCTGGTATCGTATAAAAAAAAAAAAAAGCCTTCTCTTACTATTCTTTCTGGACTTTCCCCTCCCTCCCCCCCCCCCCTCCCCGGGCGGATGGAAGGAAGGGACAAGATAATCTTTAAACGCTGTACCAGCTGCTCATCCAAAATCCCCTCGTCCGACGGCCACTCTCTTTGCTTGTTCTGCCTTGGAGAGGCCCACCGTCCAGACTCCTGCGTGCACTGCAGCCAATTTGGCAAACAGGCCCGCAAGAACCGCGCCGCGAGACTCAAGAGCCACCTCATGGAAACCACACTCCGACCGGCCATGCCGCATGGCGGACAAAAACAACCCGCGCCATCTTCCCCACACCTCGTGGGAGAGACGCAGTCGGCAGCTTCCGTGGCACAGAGTCCCTGTAAGCCTAAGACCGGCAAACACTCCAAGAAGTCGGACGACCCCAAAAAGCGCCGCCGTTCCGATTCCGCCCACTCGGACCCGACGGGTAGCGTTAGCTCGAAAAAGCACAAGAACCGCCCTCTCGACTCGGCCTCGAACCCGACCACCAAACCGAAGGCACCGAACCCGAGCGCCACTGCCTCCGGATCGATGCCGAAGACTCCGACGTCGAAGTCGACGGCAACACCGTCAGTCACTCCGTTGGAAATCATCCGCATCTCATCGAAGTCGCCGTCCATTCCGAATTCCCCACCAGACCAGCTGCTGGATACGCACTCTACCGCATCCGTTAGGACCCGGCCTCTCGACCCCACTAAATTCATAGATCTCGCACAGCCAATAGACGCCCACGCGCTCATCAGAGAACCCTCGACCCCGAGAGCTCTCCCGACTAGACCACGATCTCGCAGTCGCAGACGCACCAGGTCCCGCAGTCGCCGACACACCAGGTCCCACAGTCGCCGCCGCACCAGGTCCCGCAGTCGCCGCCGCACCAGGTCCCGCAGCCGCCGACGCTCCCGCAGCCACCGCAGGGGGAGACACTACTATTACTCTCCATCGAGATCCAGGTCTCCATCCCCACGGAACCGAAGACGACACCGACGATCACCCTCCTACGATCGCCATTACCACAGCTACCAAGAGTCTCCTCGCTACCGAGATCACACACACAGACTCCAAACTGCATCGGTCGAACCGCTTCACCACCATGACGACCCTACGAGTCTCGGCGCCGAACCGAAACTCCCATCGCCACTGGGATCCTTACACGCGGCTCCCAAGACAACACCTCAGCCCGACCTGCACCAAGGAACCGACGACGGATCCGAGGAGGAACTCTCCGACTCCGACCACTCTTCGGGTTCGGACCTACAATCCCCAGACTCCGACATAGCCAAGCCAGCAGACCTATCACCGTCTGAGGGCCCGAGATCCTACCTCGACCTCGTAGCAAACATGGCAAGCTCGCTAAATCTGAAACTCAATACGGACGCTCCCAGAGTCTCGGACGTCGTATTTGATCTAGTGCATGCGGATCTTCCATCCAGCTCCTCTCTTCCCATGCTCCCCGTCCTCCTAGAAACACTCAAAGAAGCATGGGACAAACCGGCATCAGTACCGCCAACATCCAAGAGGGTTGAAGCTCTGTACAAGATACACGCACCTGATTCCAAGTTCCTGTTCACCCACCCGGCTCCGAACTCGATCATTGTGCATTCGTCTTCGAAGTCGAAGCAGACTAGACACCCGGTACCACCAGAACGGGAGGGCAAAAAACTCGACACGATTGGGAGAAAGATTTATGCCCTCACTACAGCCACAACCAAAATCCTCAACTACATGGCATGCTTTTCCGCATACACCCACAACCTGACCACTTCCCTCGCCGCATTGGTACCATCCCTGCCCGAGGCATCCCAAAAGTCAGCCACCACTACCCTGCAAGAGATGGCCAGAGTGAGCAAACAGCAAATCAACACTGCCCGTCACGCTGCACAGTGTTCCTCCAGAACCTTGGCCTCAGCCATAGCACTCCGCAGACACGCGTGGCTCAGGTCCTCCTCCCTCCAACCAGACATCAAATATAAGGTTGAAGATTTGCCCTTTGATGGCCTTGGCCTGTTTAGCTCATCTACAGATGACATCCTCACATCAGTAGACGATGGCAGGAAAAGGGCGAAACGACTGGGAGTCTCCCAACCTCTGACCCAATCCAATCGGCAAAGGAACTGGAGGTCCAGCCAATACAAAGGGACCAGATCCCCACGGCAACAGGAATCATGGAAGCGCAAACCACCGCAGTCCAAACCTTCCTTTCAAAACAGATGCCAAACAACCAAGAAACCTTCAACCACATCCAAACCGTCTCTCTGACCTCCCTCCCCCGAGCCGTCCAGTCTCCCTCCATCAGCCAAACCGATCAACACGACTACAACCATTCTACACTGCCTGGAGGACCATAACATCAGACGCCTGGGTCCTCGCCATCATTCAAAGAGGCTACCTAATAGAGTTTACCTCCACTCCAAGGCACCACCGATTCCTCACCACACCCCCGTCCGCACCCCTGCAGACAGAAATCGCGTCTCTGCTGGACAAAGGCGCGATAGAACCAGTCCCACCCCAATACCATCGCACCGGCTTCTACTCCCGGTACTTCCTGGTGCCAAAAAAGGACGGAGGACTCCGACCCATTCTCGACCTCCGCAAACTCAACCTACACATAACCTACAAGAAATTCCGTATGGTCACGCTTCAGGCAATCCTCCCGCTCATCCCAGAACGAGCATGGATGGCGTCCATAGACCTCCAGGATGCCTACTTCCACATTACAATCAATCATCATCACAGAAGATTCCTCAGGTTCGCCATAGGGAAGCAGCACTTCCAGTTCTGCTCCCTTCCCTTCGGCCTCTCCACAGCACCAAGGGTCTTCACCAAGTGCATGGCAGTAGTAGCAGCCACATTACGCCAACAACAGATATCAATCTTCCCTTACATAGACGACTGGCTGATCGTCGCCCATTCCAGGGAGCAACTACAACTGGACGTCTCGACCACTCTCTCCACCCTGGCCACCTTAGGCCTCCTAGTCAACCTCTCAAAATCCAAACTAGTCCCTACCCAGAGGATTCAATTCATAGGAGCAGACATCTCCACGCTCTCGCAAACGGCTTTTCTACCTCAGGACAGGGCACTCGCCATACTGTCACTGGCCAACACTATCATCGCCCAGCGCTCCCAAACAGCGCTCACTTTCCAGAGAATGCTAGGCCTCATGGCAGCAACCACAGCAGTTCTGCGGTTTGCGAAGCTGCACATGCGTCCCCTCCAAATGTGGTTCGTAAGGACTTTTCGCCCCCACACACAACATCAATCCACACTACTCACCCTTCCACTACACATTGTGCCATCCCTCAAATGGTGGACCAAGGAACGTCACCTCTACAAGGGCATGCCATTCAAGCAGACACCGCCCCCGGTGATTGTAACCACAGATGCCTCCAAGTGGGGATGGGGAGCCCACTTGGAAGACCTCACGGTGCAGGGCCAGTGGACAGACTACGAACGCTCTCTCCACATAAATTGCCTGGAGCTCATCGCAGTGCACAAGGCTTTGCGGTCCTTCCTCCCATCGCTAAGGAACCAGCACGTCCAGATCACCTCCGACAACATCGCCACAGTCTTTTACATCAACAGGCAGGGCGGCACCGCCTCCGTCAGACTCTGCAAGAGAGCCCTGGCACTGTGGCATTGGAGCATAAGCCAGGGCATCTTCCTCACGGCCGTACACCTACCAGGGGTCGAGAACACCCAGGCAGACGCCCTGAGTCGCCACTCTACCAACAACCACGAGTGGTCCATCAACAGCCGATACATCCGACAGATCTTCAGCATCTTCGGACAACCGAAGATAGATGTATTTGCTTCACCGTCAAATGCCCAATGCACCCGCTTCTACACGAGAGGTCCTCCATCCCACCTCTCCAGGGGGGATGCCTTCCTACAAACTTGGAACGGAACACTCCACTACCTCTTCCCCCCCATTCCACTTATCACCAGAGTTCTACAGAAGATTCAGGTAGACCACACAAACTGCATCCTCATAACTCCATGGTGGCCCCGCCAACCCTGGTTTACGACCTTGCTGCTCCTGTCCAACAACACCTTCATCCAACTCCCTCAAACACGGGATCTCCTCTCTCAACAGGACGGCAGGGTCCTTCACCACAACCCGGCATCGCTCAAATTAACAGCCTGGAGAATCAGTTTCTAGACTTCCCCCCGGAGGTCCGTCAGGTCCTAGTGAACTCCAGAAAACCATCTACTAGGAAATCCTATCTACTGAAGTGGAAACGCTTCTCACACTATGCCTCACAGCACAACTTCGACCCCAACTATGCCACTATACCTCAGGTACTAACTTACACCTTAACGCTCTCTAGAGCGGGTCTGTCGTATTCTTCCCTGAAGGTACACCTGGCAGCCATCTCTGCTTTCCACCCCCGCATCGATGGCACAACGGTATTCTCTCACCATGCGACCAGAGCTTTCCTCAAGGGCATCATTCGCCTACACCCACCAATCAAACAAGTTCTACCCACCTGGAGTCTGTCTCTAGTCCTGAGCCAACTCATGAAACCGCCCTTCGAGCCCATGGCTTCCATCCCACTACACCTGCTGTCATGGAAGACGGCATTACTTACGGCCCTCACCACAGGTAAGAGGGCCAGTGACATCTGCGCATTCAGAGCAGACCCACCGTATACGATATTTCATAACAGTACGGTGATCCTCCGACCTGACCCGACCTTTCTACCCAAGGTCGTCTCTCCTTTTCATCTAGGAAGACAGTCCACTATACCAGCCTTCTTCCAGCACCCCGCGGACGCGGGACAAAGGGCGCTCCACAACCTGGATGCACGGAGAGCCCTAGCCTTCTACATAGACAGAACCCGCCAAATCCGTAAAGACCCTAGACTTTTTGTCACCTACGCTACCCATGATAAGGGCAGCAGAATATCTACTCAGAGACTCTCCAAATGGATTGTTGCTGCCATCGAACTCTGCTACCAGCTGGCAAAACAACCCATCCCTCAACATATACGAGCCCACTCAACCAGAGCCGTGGCTACCTCGTCCGCCTTCATGAAAGGCATCCCTATAGAGGACATCTGCGCCGCAGCCGTCTGGTCCTCCACATCTACCTTCGCCTCGCACTACGCTCTCGACGTTCGTGCCCGGCGAGATGCCTCCTTCGGACAAGCGGTGCTACGGTCGATCTTCGACTAACCACTGTGAGTACCACTATCATTACGTTACGCTCTAACTTTACATATTCTTACAGATCCAGCACCCACCTCCGAAGAAATGGCTCGCTAATCACCCATATGTGTGAATGCACAGAGACCACGAAGAAGATGGACAGGTTTCTTACCTGTAACTGGTGATCTTCGAGTGGTCATCTGTGCAATCACACAGACCCACCCAGCCTTCCCTGCTGCTGGAAGCTAGTTAGCACAGTTATTTCCACCTATCCGGCGGCGGGAAGAAACTGAGTGGCTAAGCACCTCCCCCTTGTCCAGGCATGCGCAGTAGCTGCCTCCTCCCAGGACAAGTGGGAGGCGCGCCAGATCTACGATCAAGATTGCTTTGAACTCTCCGAGGTCGGGGCCAATCCTGCGGATTACCCATATGTGTGATTGCACAGATGACCACTCGAAGATCACCAGTTACAGGTAAGAAACCTGTCCTTTCCCGGGATCTGTGGTGGCAGATAAAGTTCATAAGAAATTATTTCAGCTGTTATTAGAACTGGTTCATGCTTGCTGCTGAAGAAACTTTTCAAGGACATTAGAACAGTGAAAAAGAAAAATGCCTGCTCTCAGTTGTTACAGGAAGTCAAAACAAATTCAGTGAGCCTTAACTGATCCAGGAACTTATTCTAACTAATGATGCAAGGCCTATAGGAATACATACATTCTATATGCCGTGCATGGTTTTTTTAATTAGATTCCATGATGTTAGGAATCTGTGAAATGCTTGGCAAGTACATTGGAGCTGTGTTACTGCCTGTGACATAAAGCTGCAATGTAGAAAGCCTGTGTGTCATTCACCTTTATATGTGAGCATTTTTCTTTAGAGAATAAAAGCTACACCTCCATAAGAACAGAAGCCTTGTCGGTGATAGAAGTTCTGCTCACAAAACTTGAAGGTAAGCTTTGTGGTTCTGGATGGTATCTGATCAAGGCTGAAAAATGCTATAAAGCTTGTCTGGGACCTAATTTTTTTTATTTTATTTTTTTATTTATTTAGAATTTATATCCCGCCCTTCCCACGGGTGGCTCAGGGCAGCTTCCAACAATAGATCCAGCATAAAATTAAGCAATATTTAAACATATAAGGGAATAAACATTTAAAACAGATAAAACAGATAAAACCATAAATATTAATAAATATTCGAAATATATATAAAAGAATCTGGCAGTTGCATTAAGTTCTCAAGCTAGGTATAGGCTAGCCGGAAGAGGGTCGTCTTACAGGCCCTGCGGAACTGAACAAGGTCCCGCAGGGCCCTCACCTCTTCCGGCAACTGATTCCACCATGTAGGGGCCATAACAGAGAAAGCCCTTTCTCTGGTGGATTTCAAGCGGGCTTCTTTCGGCCCAAGGACAGTAAGGAGATTTTGTGTTCCCGACCTCAGTACTCTCTGGGGAACATGCGGGGAAAGACGGTCCTTCAGGTAGACAGGTCCCAAGCCATATAGGGCTTTAAAGGTGATAACCAGCACCTTGTACCGGACTCGGTATATCACTGGAAGCCAGTGCAGGGTCCGAAGACCCGGCTGGATGTGTCCCCACTTTGGGAGACCCAGTAACAGCCGGGCCGCGGCATTCTGCATCAGCTGCAATTTCCGAGTTCGTGACAGGGGCAGCCCCATGTAGAGGGCATTACAGTAGTCCAACCTCGAGGTGACCGTAGCATGGATCACTGTTGCTAGGTCGTCGTGCTCCAGGAAGGGGGCCAACTGCCTTGCCCGCCTAAGGTGAAAAAACGCGGACTTGGCAGCGGCTGCTATCTGAGCCTCCATCTTTAAGGACGGCTCCAATAGCACCCCCAAGCTCCTGACCCTGTCCGCCGCTACCAAGTAATGGTAATGGGGTACCATTACCCCATTGAGGGTAATGGGGACAGACTTATGGAGGAGTTGGCTCTGACTAGAAATGGAAGGAAATTTGAAAACATCCCCCGCCCCCCAGAGTCCTGTATTCCCTTAGTCATGTGACTGAAACGCTTGGGACTGCTCATGTACTAGCTTGAAAATCTATGTCTTTTGTGTCCTGATAACCTCAATATTAGGCTCCTGCAATGTACTCTATATGGAAGCTGACTTTGAAGAGTATTCAAAAACAGCTGAAGAATCCAGGATTCAGTAGCCAGGCTGTCTGGGAACCTGTAACTCAGATGCCAAGGAAGCTATGTTTAAGTTTATTTCAATTTATATCCCGCCCTTCCCACCGAAGTGGCTCAGGGCGGCTAGACCCTGTTTGACAACATGATGATGACTAATCATTTCTGAGTTCAGTTCAAAGTTCTGATCTTCATGTTCTTGAATGGTCTCCTTGGTCCTGCATATCTGAAGAAACACCGACTGACGAGACCCCATTAGTATCTCTCTAAACTTAAATCAGGCAATTCCCGTTGGCAGGGTCTTCTCTTTTGCTGCCCCTTCTCTGTGTATCTCATTCCTGAAGAAGGACCATCTAGACAGCTTCCTTTGAATTTTTGGAAAAGGGCTAAAAGCATTCTTTTTAAAAATACGGCTGTTCTTGTCAAGGCTCCATTGCAGAGAATTTCATTGTATGTTTTGTCTTTCTCATTTTTTGTTTTGGTCAGGGCTTTTTTTGTAGCAGGAACTCCTTTGCATATTAGGCTACACACCCCTGATGTAGCCAATCCTCCAAGAGCTGACAGTAGGCCCTGTAAGAAGAGCCCTGAAAGGATTTTGGAGGACTGGCTACATCAGAGGTGTGAGGCCTAATATGCAAAGGAGTTCCTGCTATAAAAAAGCCCTGGTTTTGGTAATTTTCAAATGGTTAGTTGCTACTGCCTCTTAAAAAGCTGCTGGAAGATCTGGATAGAAATGTGAAATAGATCAAAATAATTTCCTTCTCCTTCGTCTCCATTTAGAGTCCAAACAGTGGGAAAGCCTGAATGCGGATTGCAGAGAACTTCTCATAGGCTCCCTGACTGCGCTGACACTGGACAGCAGGCCTGAACTGCAAGAGAAAGCATCTTTGTTAAAGAAAACCCTTGAAAAACTTGATTGATTCCCCCCCTCCCCCCAAAAAGAAAAAAAACAAAACACAACCAAGTGCCATGTGAAACAAAGCAAGCAAAAACCGAAAGCACGCAGTGTGCTCTGAATACAAAGGAAAAGTGAAGATGGCTTTGTAGCATGCATCATTCCTTGGCTAAAATAAAGAATGCCTTGAAATTTTGTTCCCCAATAATTTTCTTTTCTTTTTCCTTTTTCAAAACAATTTCAAGCCGTTTGGGTAGTAAAGGAAGCCATGAAAGTATTAAAACAAGCTGTATAATGGATAATTTGAGACATTGTTCTGATCTGTGTGGGTAAGGAGGGGAAGAAGCGCCATGTTTGCAAATTAGACCAGGCAAAATCTTTTAGCATATGTAAGGTTGAGGAGCCCAATAACCTCTGGAGACAAAGATGATGAAGGGAGCATTGGCCAGCAGAGTCCTTATTCAAGCCTTGCTTTGTCTGTTCTATATGGCATGGTGATCTCTTGGTGTTGTGCTGGTAGCATCCCATTAGGAGGACGAAGACAAATCATGGTATGACAAGAGCTCCTTTTCCTTGCTGGCGTGGTCTGATCTCAGCTTCAGGCATCCCTCCTCTCCGAGTGCTGGTTGGTCTGGGCTGCCTACTGTCACTTCTTCTGGGCAAGTTCATGCCTTTCTGTATTTTTAAAATGGGTGGATCTTCCCACCAGGTAAGAATGCACACTGGAAAAGCACTTTAGCTAGCTGCTTCGAAGCAAGAGTGTCTTGGGAACTGGATGAAAAAGAAAGCTGAAGCTCTGCTCTTCCCCACAATTGTTTGTGTGACACTCAGAAGCAAAAGCCTTGTCTAAAATACGTCCTTTTGAGAGTGTTACACATTTTCCCTAAAACTGATTTGACACTAGATTTTGCTCCCTTTAGGTTTGTAAACCCTTTCTTGTTTTGGAAAGCTGTCACATAAACCACATATTCTTATCAGACAGAGGTGTTTTCTGGTTTCTAGGAAATACTGAAGAGCTGATTTTTAAACCTCCGTTGACCCATGGTAAAAATGTGATTGTACTTAACAGCCATGTTATGTTGTTCCCTTATCTGGGAAACATAAGATGTGATACTTGCTCCAGTTTTAATAGATTTCATAGATGGTGAAGTTAAAATGTTTAATCTGTACAACTTCACAGCCATCACTTTCTGCAAAGTTTGTTCTCTGATGGAACTTTGGTGTGGGAATCAGTGTGTTCTAACCACACTTAGATGGGTGTGTATGTATGTGTGATGTCGTTACTTGTAAGTTGCTGGCTGTAGAATCAGATCTAGGTGAAGACAGTACGTTAATTCCCACATGGAGGTGTCTTCTGTATATGAATGTTGCAACACCCCAGATGATCCTCAGAGCAGGCAATATCCTTTTGGCTTGTTCCGACCATTAGGTACAGGAGTCCAGCCCAGCTGGAATTGTACAGATGCACCATTTACAAGAGCAATTGCCTTCAGCTGGAGGTGATGTGGGAGAAAGATGCCTTTTAGAACTGGCTTATTCAGTATACTGCTTCCTGTAAGGGAACTTAACAGTAAGCAGAATTGGAAGACTACTTCACGTTATGACTGGCCAGAAATTCTAGCAGTTTCGTGGGGCCCTATAATTGTATATATGCCTTGTGTGAAAACGGGGAGGGAGTCCCTCCCTGCATCCTTCCATCTAAAAAGGGGTGGGAGGTACAGGGGCATAATGTATACACATACCGAGGGGTGTTACATGCAGTACTTCAAATTGCAAGTGTTGATGGAGAAGGTGCATAGTCCCAACACTGAATTTGCAAAACTGGTACCAAGAACTGGCTTTCTCATCTGAGAAACTGTGAATGTGCGTATGTATGTATATATGTGTGCGCGTGTGGTCAGACTGTTGAAAAGCCTGCCCTAACTAGCACCCATCATGCTGGGATTCTGAGATGTTGTAAGCGTCTCTAAAGGATTTTAATGTATTACAGAAAGCTGCTTGTTTACATGTAGTTTGAATTTGCCAAGCACCTCTGTAAAACTGAATGTTTGTAGGCAGATCTCTGCATAACTTTTACCAAATACACCATTTTGTCCTGCAAAAGCTTTTTTTCTAAAAAAATAAAATAAAATTAGGCAGCAGTTTCAAATTGATGCTTTTTAATTTTTCTGCAACAGTTATGGAGTGTTTTATAGAACCCACAACAGCTGTGTATTAAACATGCAAAGTCTCTGCTATGACTTTCCAGCAGGGGCTTCAGAATTCTGAGAGGGGATTTAAAGCTTATGTTTGGAGCAGCTGCTGTAGAAGTTTCCAAATGGGATTTTTTTTAAAAAAAATTAACTGCACTGAAAAGAATTCCAGGTTCAGAACAACAGTAACAGCCACCTGGAACATGCAAGCTTGACAAATATCTTCTCTGGATAACTTTTTTTTCCTTCTAAAATTTGAATTTCTGAAACATGTGCCTCTATGAGAGAATCCTACCTGCAAAATGTTGACTTAGAGGTCAAATATCTGTCCCTCTTGAATTTGTTGACTTGATAGAAATAAAGTGGCCTTTGGAGAGTTATGTTTTCCTCTGAAAACAATTGCACTACAAAACACTGTTGCCCACGATGGGCCCTTGTGCTGCTGTTTAATGCTGCTTTGTATACCTGGATTGAAATGTGTAAATTTGACACTATAAGTACCCAGCAGAATTTACAAATCGTTTTATGTTGAAAGATTTCTAATGTTGCAAAAACAAAGGTCTCCATTAAATTCACTACATTGAATTTCTGTATCTGGCTGTCAAGTTATGTACAATGGATTGAAACTTTCCCATTTAAAGGGTTGACGAAATAAAGGCGCATGACCTCTTCTTGGGTAGAAGTGGTAATTTCATCCTTCCGTCTAAGTATTTAGAGTTCCATTTTGGTTTGCAAGGTTGCATATAGAAATTTAGGGGATTAAGGTAGCGTGAAGTGGATGGGGAGGACAAAAACTTGTTCTTTGTGAACTTTCATAGACAATTTTGCATCACGCTAACTGTTCTTTTGCTTTAATGTGGAGCTATCTTGTTAAATTAATCCTCTGGCCAGGCTTCGGTTTTTCTCCCCTAAAGGAAGCATAGGAGTATTGCTGAAATCTTTCAGCTCATCCTAAAGGTACACTCCGTGCAGTTGAGAGTAAGGTATGGAACTTAAGTAGCAGGCTGTTTCTATAACAGCAAATGAATGCAATTAACTCCAGTGAATGGATGGAAGCTGGATCAATTTCAGTCAAGTAGAAGTTACAAGGATGATAAACACAAAACTGAGTCTCACTTCCATGATACAAAGAAATGTCACCTCTTATGAAATGCTGTGTGTAGCAAAATGGCTGCTTAACAGGCTGGGCTTTAGACTGCACCACTATGTAGATTAATTTTGTTTGCTATATAGTCTGAACTACACTCCATTCTGCCACTTCCAACTCTCTCCCACTTCATTTTGTGTAGATCCAGCCCTTAGAAACAGGTAACTCCAACACACCATGCGTCTGGAGCAGGGATACAAGTCCAAGATTTGAATAAATAATTCTACAGTACCTAAAGAGAATTGAAGTTGAGAACTGAAGAACTGCATTAAATGTTTTCTTTGAAAATGCTTCCAGGATGACTACCTTACTTCTACTTTGAAATAATTATGTAGAGTTGAGAAAACAATTCACTTCTTCCGTGAAACAGGGCAGGGGATCTCGGTAACCAAGGTAGCTGCGGGTCCTTACTGAAGTATGCAAGACTCCAGGCACTGACTCTTTTATCTGTGAAGTTCCTCTGAAGTTCTCTTCTTTCTAAAATCAGTGTGCGCGTGTGCGTACATATGTAATTCCCAACTGTGCCCCCTCTGTGCAGATTCTTGTTACACAGATAGGGAGCAATGGAAGGTGAAAAGATCTTTCTGCACATTTGGGGCACTCCCCAGGTGTGCAAAGAAATCTTACATCTTAAAAAAAGGATAAGGGAGGTACTTAACCCCCCACAAAAACAAAGTACAATAGCTTTCTCTGTGCACATGCAGAGGACACAGCCTTCTCTCCCTCTCTCTCCCATAGTTCTGATTTCATTCAGTCCTCCCCTGTGACCACGCTGCCTCCACCACCCATGGTTCAAGACTCCCCCTCATTTACATGTAATATTTAAAGTGGGAGCTGTGATGGGCCTCTAGCAGTGACAATAGGAGTCTTAAAGCAAAGAGAAGGGATCACCTCTGTGAGTATTCCCAGTCCCCACTTAAATCCTCTCCAAAGCATGAGGGGTTAAGTGAGGTCATTGGGGAGAGGCCAGGAGATTGGATGCTGCCATTGGTGTATGTTGTGGGAGGAGCTGACCCATGGGTGAGCAGTGTTGGTGGTGCTTTTCTGTGGGACTGGAAGCTGCCAGCAGGCACCAATAAGAGTTGGTGGGGCTGCTGCTCGAGCTAAACTGCCGGGTGGGTGGCCAGGAGTGTTGGTGCCATTGAGGCAGGAAGAATGATGTAGGTAGAGGAGGCAGAAAGTGCGGCAGTAGGTGTACAGAAGTGAGAGAGACAGTAAGAGAAGGGGTGGATGAGGGAGAGACAGAAGCCGGGGAGAGGGGAACAAAGGTGGAAAAAGAATAAGATGACCATTTCTGCAAGTTTGTGAATGTGATAAAAATATTTCTATACCCATCTTTCTCTTGAGCACCTCAGAACAAAAGTGAACTACCAAAAATAGACTGATGCTGGCTTAATACCCGACAAGATCCCACTTGTAAGCAATGTGGGCATAGTGGCTCTGGGGCTCAGTAGCTAGCAATCTTTTGCTCGGGGGAGCCCAAGTGGGGCCTGCTATTATATGTCTGTGTGGAGCTGTCACACCATGCTTATACTTATAAATAATAAATACAAGTAGCTTATTTCATAAAAATGTTTCAGGGTTTTTATTATTATTGCTTCAAATAAAATATCCTCAAGTCCTGCTTACAGGAAAAGAGATAATCAAAAAACCGAACTGGTGCAATCAATGGAAGTAACAGAAAAACCACCGGAAGCAATGAAATTTACAGAAATGTGTATAAATACGTGTTAGTGCAAGCTTAAATAAAACTTCAAACCACCACTAAGGAACACTGAGCTTTCAACATATGAATTTTCCCACACAGTCTTTCAGCGGCCCTGTAAACTGTTTTCCTTCGAGCAGACTCAGTTGTGAACGCTTTTTTCCTCAGTGCCCGACTCCTAACGTTGTGGAGAGAGTAAGGAACTGCTTATGAAGACTCCTCACGGTTTCAATCACTTTGTCATCCTCCTTCTCCCAACGTTACACGGAGTCTCAGCTCAATTTTTCAACATAGGTCTACGCATGCTCTCATCAGTTGCTGCCGGCTCTTTTTGCTTGCACTAAAACGTATTTATACACATTTCTGTGTAAGTTTTATTGCTTCTGGTGGTCTTCCTGTTATTTCTACAGGAAGAGAGAGGCTGGGGGCAGCCCTTAGGAAGGTCCATGCAGAGCCAAGATGCATTAAGTAGAGCTGAAATAGGACAGGTCGCTAAGACCAATGAATGGCAGCAAATTAACACATAAATGCAACAGGTAACAGATGTGAGAATGAAACCAAGGTCCTACAGAACCCCCAAGATAAACCAAGTTCCTCCATTTGGGAACTGTATTTGCAGCCACCAGTATTTGAACAAGTCTAGTAGCTTGAGATCACGTAATCTGAATACAGGCTCCCTGCAGAGGTGGGTACACAAACAATACATTGACATACATGCCCCTGTATAAATCGATGGTGCGGTCTCATTTGGAGTACTGTGTGCAGTTCTGGTCGCCGCACCTCAAAGAGGATATTATAGCATTGGAGAAAGTTCAGAAAAGGGCAACTAGAATGATTAAAGGGCTGGAACACCTTCCCTATGAAGAAAGGTTGAAACGCTTAGGGCTCTTTAGCTTGGAGAAACGTCGACTGATAGAGGTGACATGATAGAGGTTTACAAGATAATGCATGGGATGGAGAAAGTAGAGAAAGAAGTACTTTTCTCCCTTTCTCACAATACAAGAACTCGTGGGCATTCGATGAAATTGCTGAGCAGACAGGTTAAAACGGATAAAAGGAAGTACTTCTTCACCCAAAGGGTGATTAACATGTGGAATTCACTGCCACAGGAGGTGGTGGCGGCCACAAGCATGGCCACCTTCAAGAGGGGGTTAGATAAAAATATGGAGCAGAGGTCCATCAGTGGCTATTAGCCACAGTGTGTGTGTGTATATATATACATATATATATTTGGCCGCTGTGTGACACAGAATGTTGGACTGGATGGGCCATTGGCCTGATCTAACATGGCTTCTCTTATGTTCTTATGTTTAGCTGCAAATCCCTTCCTTGTGATCACAAGCTGTCAAATGTCAGCTAAAATGTATTAGAGTTCCTTGAACCAGCTCTTTAGACCACACTCTCTCACCTTTGCTAGCTAAACTTGTGGTTGTGAAATACAACTCAAGTATTCCAAGTTAAAGCCCTTCCTTGGGAAAAACTGTCTACTTATCAGACTCACCAGAGACTAGGAATTATAAGTTTTGTTATCGAGCGTAGGGTTAACAATAATGTCCAATTAACTGGCACTGCTCAGGAGGCGAGCTCTTCCCTCAGTCCTCCAGGAACGACAAGGGGAAGCCTCCCTGGAGCCACACAACTACTGTTTGCCCCTGAAACAACAGCCAACACACTCTCAGTGGGTAACTCCCCCCACATAACCCCAGCCCTTTTACATCAAAGAGATCTGGGGACAGCACAGACTCTCTTAAAGCATGTCTTAACTTCATAAAAGGGAAAGGTGCATGCAATTGTATGGAGAAAAAAAGGAAAGTAGGAAAATGTAAAACAGATAAACCACCACAGTAAGCCAATTCCACTGGAATAAACAGGTTCCCTGTGTTAGTATCCTAAGCCACATTAGTCTGAAAAGGGCCTACCCTGCAATGCTTGCTTCTCCAAAATGCAATGGTAACACTCCCCTCAGTCATCAGGCTTTCATTCCCTCACAATAGGAGTGCTTTTTCTACTTGGGTGGTGTGAAGCTCTCTATGGGACTTTGTGATTTGCTGTCCTGGACATGCTACCAAAAGGGATTGCCTGATTTTTGAGCTTAACAAAGGAAACTGCAGGGACTAGGTTGATGTTCTCCTTCAGGCACTTGCTCTACCCTTGCCACTGGCCACCTTGATGACTATTGCCAGCCTTCTGACAGCCAGATAACAAAGCTTTTACTATAAAATATTCTAGTGCTTCAAGTTTCATACGTTCCTTTGCATGAGAGCATCCCAGTCTTCAGCCTTCCGCCCTGACTTTTAGGTACTAGGTTGTGGACCAGATTTTCCTTCCCACCTAGTGGACATTTTCTCCATACTCTTTTATGTGCCATTACAACAGCATCTCTCAATTCAGGTGGTCTGCCTTGGAGATCTTATTCAGAAACTGATCCTTCAGCCAGGTTCAAGGAAGCCAGTTGCTCCTGGGAGGCACGGTGGCTCAGTGGTAGAGCATCTGCTTGGTAAGTAGAAGGTCCCAGGTTCAATCCCCGGCATCTCCAACTAAAAAGGGTCCAGGCAAGTAGGCATGAAAAACCTCAGCTTGAGACCCTGGAGAGCCGCTGCCAGTCTGAGTAGACAATACTGACTTTGATGGACCGAGGGTCTGATTCAGTAGAAGGCAGCTTCATATGTTCCTGTCCCAAGGCCCATAAAGCCCCTGTTAATGAGCTGCACAACACAGCATAAAAATATCCTAACCTGTTCCCCAAATTCCTAAAGTCAAGGTAAAAACCAAAAGAAAAATTATATTCCAAATGCTTTATTAATAGAAAGCTGCACTTCATAAGTTACATTTGAAAATCAAGTTTCCTTGAAAAGCAAGAAGAGACAGAGCTGACTTGGCTGGTGTTGCCATTATTGAATGCTCCTGCCACATCCCTTCTTCCTGCCTTAAATGGCCTGCTTGGTGGTTAATAGCACCTCAGCATTATGTTTGCCGCCTTGTCATAAGCAGTATACTTCCAGTCAAAATACTAAATGTATTTCAAACATTCTTGAAAATATTATACAAAAAAGAGAAGAAACACTACTAAGTGGTTTGTCTGGCTTTGACTGACAAACAGAAGCAGGTGATCTCAGTTTCAGTCTATACAAATCATTCATTGTAGCTTTATAATAAAAACCAGCTAGTTGAGGACCATCAGTTGATTTTAGTGAGGGGAAATAATAATATGTACAAATTTTCATGAAAAATAGGGGAAACCAGTGCCTTAATAGTTTGTGGGAGATGGCAGCAATTTTACTTGAACTCACTGAGAACCAGAAGAGAAACATTTGAAGTTATTATACAAATAAAAGTGAACAATATCTATCAGTTTGGCATCTCTAGGGTCCAACAGTGAAAGGAGGATAGGGCTTTAGCTGTACAATATGATCAACACAAAGTTAAACCAAGAGAGGGTGTATATTTTATAACAGGCTAAGAAAAATGGCACGCAGGTGGCTATGGTGTGACAGAGTTTACATCCATGTGGGTCCTCTACTTCTTTTGCTTTGTTTTTGCCTTATGGTCTTCTCTGCCATGCAGCCCACTGTTACTATTCTGCAGCTGTGCAAACCGTGTCACAGTAGAAACACCATCCACAAATTTGGTTTTGTAAAGCACGTTAGCATTGCTGAACATGCCATCCTTGAGCGATACCACGATGAACTAGGAATAGAAAAGCAGGATTTAAGTACAAGAGGTGCAAAATCTGTGTTCCCACCTGCCCTTGATTTCATGAAGTGAAGCTATTAGGTGAATGTACAAGTGTGCTAGCCACAGACCTGTTATCTGTTCAATAAAAATGGAATAATTTGTTATCCAGTTCTTCATTTTGAGGCAGATCTTTTATTAAAAAGCAAAACAATGGAACAAGTAAGATATTATCTTGAAATTTAGATTAGAAAACCAATTGGCTAAAAATATTTTTTTTTTTTTGGTCATGGCCAGGAAGAAGCGTTACATGAATTTAACCAAGACAGACAACTGATTTTTCTCATGTTTTAATCTGCTTGCTCCAAACCATTCTGGAATCATCAATATGGCTATGGCAAGAGAAGTTCTAGGTATCTGAAGAAAAGGTCTTTTGTTTATTCTGAAGAGAATGGCCAGTACATTTGCTTAGAGTCTCAGATATGGAGGGATGCAAGTTCTCTCTTTCAATACCATCTTCCCAAAGTGAAAACTTTGTGTTCCTTTCTTCTTGCTACCCAGGTAAGACTAAACAGTGCATGGGGTAGGCCTCAATTCCATTTCTCTTTTATTAACATTTATACGCCACTTCGAAAACGCAGGCCCATGCACTCAGCCCAAAGCAAGGACCCAACAAGGGGTAGGCCTTAGAATGATCTGACCTGGCATGAAAGCTCACATTGCTGTGCTAGGAGGTTATGCCTGAAAGGGCTTCCAAACAACCAGACATTTCAGTATTTGATCTGTCTAGCTTTTACCCTTTATCCCTGATGTTGCCTATTACAATACTTTATAAATTGAGCAACTGAGGCACGGTTCATATGCCTGGGAGGACCCAAGGAATCTATGACTAAGCTAGGGTTGGAACATCACTTGCAACTGTTGATATTCCCCATAAATTGTAGCCGCTGCTATCAGGTGCCTCTTACCTGGGAATGTCTGAAGTGGGTACGAAGCATCTGCCCAATATTCTGGGTATGGGAGAGATCGAGGGCAGCATCCACCTCATCTAAAATGTAAATTGGAGCAGGTCTGAAGAGAAGCATAGCCAAGATCAGAGACAAGGCCACCAGAGACCTGGAACAGAAAAAAAACCCTTAGATGTAGCTTGGGAATTGAATTGGATGAAGTTTTTTGCTCTCTAGGTAGAAGAAGAAGAAGAAGAATTGCAGATTTATACCCCGCCCTTCTCCCTGAATCAGAGACTCAGAGTGGCTTACAATCTCCTATGTCTTCTCCCCCCACAACAGACACCCTGTGAGGTGGGTGGGGCTGAGAGGGCTCTCACAGCAGCTGTCCTTTCAAGGACAACCACTGCCAGAGCTATGGCTAACCCAAGGCCATTCCAGCAGGTGCAAGTGGAGGAGTGGGGAATCAAACCCGGTTCTCCCAGATACGAGTCCACACTCTTAACCACTACACCAAACTGGCTCTCACTACACCAAACTGGTAGGAAAAAAAATCTTTTATCTACAGAGCATAGTTCGTTAAAAATACTCACTAATATGCAGATAGACTGTTTAAATGGATAAATTGAACCTCATTAGTCTTAAAATTCGAGTATGGATTCCTTCCAATACCCTTACAACCAGTGTGCTAAGAACTCCAGGCAAAACCAGGACATTTGTATTATATAGATAACATTCTGTATAAAAGGTTATTACAATATAAGTACTGAATGGATGGCTGTTTTTCCCTTCAATGTAACATTCAAGACCTCCAGTAATATAACTTAGTACAGTTTGGGTGATGGATGCAGTTTTTTTTGTTTGAGAGCATGCTGCAATTTACATTCTCTCAGTAACCCTGGTAACAGTAGCTGATCCAGGGTATGCAAAACTGATAGTTGTTTTCTTAAACCAGGGGTCCCCAACCCCTTTCAGCTGATCGATGCCTTTGAAATTGACACAGGCTGGTAGGCGCAATTACAAAATAGCTGCCATGGGAGGTCAAGTCAACCACAAAGTATCAGGAAGTGAGAATATGCGTAACTCAGATAGTAGTTCTTCAACACTTCAGGCAGAAGTGGTGTTTAAAAGGACACCTTTTAAAACTAATGTTAAAAAATATTTTTGTTCATACACACAAGCACTCAGAAACCCTTATCTGGCAGTATCTGTCTTCATTTTACTGGCATCTATACAAAATGAAAACAGGAAAAAAAATGTTTCTTCACCTGGATATCCCTTTACATGAGCTCTTTTCTCATGTGTTCTTAACCTGCCTATTACATGTAACAATGACAGCTGGTTGCTGAGCATGTTTATATAGAGATTCTTTTCTGATTTTGACAGAAACATAGGTAATTTTCGAGAAGTGACCAAAATTTGATGTAGTGATGTTATTGTCAACTTCCATCTGAATTAAAACCAAGACGATAGGAAGACTCTATAGAAGTTTCAGTTAGGTGCATTAACTATTTTAGGTGTACGTCCCAACTGTATAGTCAGAATCAAATCCCACTGTATTTTTAGAGCATCACTCTGCTATTTGCACAGGTACCTTGCACAAAGCCACTGTCGGCATTATGACATCTCAAAAAGCCCCACTAAAAGTGCATTTTGAAAGTTCCAAACAGAACCCAGAGCAGCTTATTTTACCCCAACTGCTACTTGGGACAAGCCCTTAGCTTTCTTACTCCCCAAGGCAAGAACATTCCAACACTGGACTGATTGCACTGCTAAAAGAGAATAGGTCCGAGCTAAGACCAATCACCTATAAAAGTCAGCATCTAGATTGCTATGCAAAATATTTGCTAAAAAGAGATGCTTCATGAGAACTTTAGGATAAGAGAAAGATTATTTAAGAATAGTGAGAGGAAACAGAAATGTCTAACCTATGCCATTCAGTCATTTTCCCACTAGAAATGCACTAACCTTTGCCCCCCACTTAATTCAGTTAAGTTCTCCTTCCAGGTGTTTCCCAGGGCAACTCTGAACTCCAGACCATCTAGGACAGTTTGCCCTTCAGGAGGGGATAACATAGCATTGGCCCCTGGCAGGAGAGTTGAGAAAATTGAGCCAAAGTCTTTGTTTACCTAGAAAAAGCAGAACACAAATCTGTCATGTTTCCAGACTTTTAACAGTGCTTAAATGCAGTAGATTTTGCCTGAAATGGTCATAAGTACATTTACTGCAAGACAATGTTCAAAAGTGTATTTTTATTTTGCAGCTCTTGATTTCTAATACTGCATTTGTCCATACTGGGTAGGATCCAGATACAATAGTATATCCTTGAATCGTAACAGGCTCACACAATTAAATGCATTTTTTGTCAATGCACAAGTACAATCAGACTAATAGGCACATGCTGGAGGTAAGGGGACCTACCTTTTGCCAGGCAATGTTTAAAGTTTCATTTTTCTTTAGGTCAAGTTCTGCAATAGTTGCTAGGATTTTAAACTTGTCGTTCTCAACAATTCTTTTCTTCTTCATTAAGTCATTGTACTAAAACAAGAAGATCAGCAAACATTTTCACACAAATCGGCAAAGGACAAATTAAACTTCTGTCTTAAGAGTGGTGGTTTCACTTTTTTTTAAGAAGTCTGAGTAAGTTCACCAAAGCAATGCTCTCGCAGGGTGCGTTTTACCCAGTTTGTCACAGTCATATGGTGGAGTGCAAGTATGAACAAACATTGCAGTAGTTTTTAAATGCAAGACTGATTCTTTGGAACTGTAGAATTGTTTTGAGATTAAGAACATGCGGGCAACAGACCTTCCTTCTGTTAGTTGACCAGTTCTGCTCATGCTGCCATAAATTCATCATATGAGTAGGCATTCCAGCACCACGTAGGCAGATGTCACTAGAGACTGACTGTTGGAAGAATTATCCCTCCCTTAATGGCATTACACCATGAAATCTGAAGTGACCCCTTGAGCATTTCAGGACAGACAAAAAGAAGGACCTCCTTGCGCAACAAGTAATTAAATTCATGGCTAGTGGATGTACTATTGGCTACAAGCACAGCTTTAGAAGGGGATTAGACAGATTCATTAACAATAGGTCTGTGACTACTAGCCATACTAACTAAAGGGAACCTTCATCTTCAGAAACAATAAACCTCTAAAGTGCTACGAGGCAGCATGAGGGGCCCCTTACCCCCGTGCTGCTGGGCAACTGGTTGGTCACCGTGTGAAACAGGATGTTGGACTAGATGGATCAGCAGGATCTCTCTCCTGTTCTCATGGTTAACAGAATCGAGTAGATTTCACAGCTAGAAAAATACTTTTGCTAGAAAAATACAGGCACTTGCTCCTTATATATGCACCTAAAGCAAACCCAAGGACAGAATATCTGCAACATGTGGTTTGGATGTTAAAAAACAAAATCTGCTGCATCCACATCCGAGCAAGACAATGTAACAGGGCACGATGGGATACACCATAGCAGGAGAAAACGGGCTTATGTGCCACTTACTCGTTCTTCTGCCTCAGAAAGCATGTTCATTGCTCTCATGTTCACATTCCTGCTCAGATTCTCTTTCTTTTCCTGCAGCTTCTGCAGCCTTTGACCAGCTTCTTTCGGGTTATTCGTTTTGAAGTCGTAAGCGGTGTTCAGCTGGCCAAAAAGGTGCTTCTCCGCAGCTATCCATTTATAGTCCTTAAGCATTTTAGCCACCTGTTAATACACACATGAAGAAACCAGTGGAGACCATTTACTGCAGCATCCCCATACACTGAGGAAAGCATCCTGCAAACATTTAACATGGCTGCTACTCAAGCCTGCCACAAGAGGGTTGAAAAGCTTTTTGCAGATTAAGCCATGATGTATCCACTTCTCTATGCTTTTCTAAGCATAAAATCTGCCAATAGCCAAGCAGCGGCATCATCCCAAGAGTGGAAGTACTGGAATTCCCTGGTGTATGAACATGGAGTACAATCAGCTTCCAATTTCTATGCAGATAGATAAAACTCTGTACCAGGTTATTAGGAGAAAAGTAAAGAAAATACTAGCAGCGTAAATCAATTCTGATCCTCATTTAAACCTTCACAACATCCCTGTGGGGTAGGTTAGGCTATTGTGTTGCATTTTTGATACGAAAAGCAAAAGTTTCTTTGTACGGAGGGAACTGATCTAAGGACTGAGATATTACAGGGAGTTTCTCTGGAATTTTCCATTTTCTAACAGAATCACAAAGTCTTGCAGGAGAAAAAGCAGCAAGAGTCCAGTAGCACCTCAAAAACTAACACAATTTGTGTCACGGTATGAGCTTTTATGAGTGACTGATCACTTCTTCAGGTAAGTTTTGTAGTTACAATACTTTAACAAGCTGCAACAGAGAATGGGAGACAGAGGAGAAAAACATTCCTTCGGGTTATCTAGGAGTTCTTCTATCCCTTACAAAGCAACTCTGCCCATGCATGTTTGTTTTCAATTATAACTTATTGGCGTGCTATTACGAAACACCTGAACTCTTTCAGTACCTCCCTAATCTCATCAAACAGGCCATACAACACAACTTCAATCAGGCTTAAACGCCTTGAAATAAAAGGGCTTGAGCATAGCTAATGCACTGAACCATGGTCAACAGAGTGCAGGTGCTACAAAATCTTTTCCCAGCCAAGCCTGTGCCTGCCCCACCTCACTTGCGTCCTGCCCAGTTGTTTTGCAAGTCATGCTGGGCAACGATGCCAGCTGCAAGCATGGCACCTCTATTAACTCAAACTGGTGCAATGAATCTTCTGCTTTCAGAGTGCCTGGAAAAGCAGCATACAGCTGTATTCAGTTTTTAAAAATGTACGGGCACATGAGCTGATGTAATGGAGTCAGTTATAGATGGGGGGGGGGAGTATTTACTCACACAAAATATCAGGAGTAGAAATCTACAGTAGCATACATACCTTAGCAGAAGCTTCAGAAGCCTCCCAGTTGTGCTTACTGATGTTATGTTCTAGTTCTTTGATCTTAAGCTGTAAGTCATTATTTTTCTCTTTATACTTTGCGGCTTCTGCACATTTGGCTTTGATCGCTTTTTCCTGGGCCATCACTACCGCCTTTTGCTCAGCCAACTCCTCCTGAGCCTTCTTCACAGACTCCTGAACAGGTAACAAGACAACGATCTTCCTTCGAGCACCATAGCATGAGGGCTGTGTAAGGTTCACGGTGCACGCAAAAAAACTGCAGAACAGGGCACACCAACTGGCTGACCCTTGGGGAAAGCCCCAAACCTAGAAGTTGCCCCAAGGTGTGACGAAGGGCCTCTGACTTACATTATTAGTAGTCAGGATGTCAAAGATTTCAGGTTTTCACGGCTGGTAACATCATTAGGGTTTGTAGAATCTTTCGGGCTCAAGTGCCATGTTCTACTGGAGAAAGTTTTCCTTCCAGAACGAAACGTCTGGAAGGAAAACTTTCTCCAGTAGAACACGGCACTTGAGCCTGAAAGATTCTACAAACCCTAAGTAGTCAGGATGGTTTAAAGGGAATTTCTGGGCTCAAAATCAGCAGGCCACTGAGTTCCAGTTGCCGGGGAGAGAACAGCAAAGGGAAGGGTATTGTCTTCAAACTCTGTAAGGGCTTCCTGCGGGGCCACTAGGGCACTTTCACACACAATCAATAATCCACTCTCAATGCCCCTCAGCAATCGTTTGCAAGCAGATTTTACTGTTTCACAGGGTAAAATCCAGTTGCAAAATGCATTGAAAGCACATTATGTAGTGCATTGCTACAACACATTTGAAAATACATTAACCAGTGACAGTATGTAGCCTGGTGCTTCTAGGGTTTCTCTCCCACCCACCCCTTACCGGCTTTCTAGAAGCTTGATAATAATAATAATAATACTTTTTATTTATATCCCGCCCTCCCCGACGAGGCAGGCTCAGGGCGGCTCACAACATATAAATACAATGTACAGTAAAACCATAATATGCGATAATTACAATTAGATAAAACCATCATTAAATCAACTTGTATTAAAATTAACATTATGGTGCTATGACTCAGATCTTCTATAAAATTCAGTGGCTAAAACATTTCCAGCGACTCTATCTTGGCTCAGCATTAAGTGAAGGCTATTTTAAAGAGGAAGGTCTTGCAGGCCCTGCGGAATTGGTCTAAACCCCGCAGGGCCCGCACCTCCTCCAGGAGTTGGCTCCACAGTAGTGGAGCTGCAATAGAGGAACTGCAACCTAAATCTAAATTGCCATCGGGAACTGTTTTCATTATAAACTGTATTGCATTTTAATATTAATTTAAATTAACTGAAGCAGGTTGCGTTTTATCTTGATGTAAGCCACCCTGCTCACAGGGAAGGACAGCCAAAAAGTCTAAGTAATAAAATTATTCAGCGTGTGTGACAGCGTGTGGATGAGATGGCTTTTTAGTTTGATCTATCAAGAGTACTGGAGGAGTCATAACCACAGCAATGAGACTTGCAACCAAGCCATTTTAAAGAAAGGGGCCTTAGCCCTGCCACCCCACCCCCGCCCCAAAGCAGTCCTCTTTGCCAATACAGAATATCCCGAAAGGTCCCAAAGACTGCTTAGGTGAGAGTGGGCAAGCGAGAAAGGCTAGATATGAAGATGGAGTCCGCTGGTTAATTTGAGTTGAGAGGACTCACCTTGTTCTTTGCTACCTCAACCGAGATTTCCTCAATCTGCTCCTGTAAGGATTTAATAGCTTCATTCACAGCATCAATCTGTTGGTTGTAAGAGGCCTGTTCTTGTTTCAGCTCTTCAAGTTCTAACTTCAGTGCTTCAACCGCCTAAAGAAAAAGTATTTCACACACACACATTAATGATTGTACTTAACTTAGTTTTGATCACAGAGTAGATCTCCCTCTTGCACAGTATCCAGAATTTTTTACCTCCATGGAATTGCTGCTACATCAACTTGTTTTAAGAAACCCGTATTTGTGAGAAAACTCTTTTGCTTGTTCAAGAGGATTTTCAGGCTTTAGGAAATACAATTGTTCGTTTTTGTGTTCTTAGTTCACATGCCATCAGGTTGTTTATGTCTCACCAGAGCCCCACATGAGCTGAGCACATGAACACAAACATCCCTATGCAACGGAAGTGATGGAGTTTTTAATGGAAGCTTGCCTGCTATTATCGATCTCATCAACTATGAACTCTGGAATAAGCTTCCAAGGAAACTCAGGATTTTCTTAAGCCCAGTGGTTTATAACAATATCAGAATACCACTGTTGTCTTAAAAGACAAAAACATCACTGTTGTCTTAAACCAAGTCTAAGATAAATAGATAAAATGCAAAGTTTCATGTTGCTGTGCATGACTGAGAAATCCCTCCTTGCCTGCAAAGTGCTTTTCTCACTGGGCATCATAAAAGCTAATGCAAAATCAAAATTCTTTTACCAATATCAAGTGAAGTCTTCTGTAGAAGCAATGGGAAACACCTCCAGTGTGATGTTGCACAGACATAGCTGCACTGGCTTGTGCATAGCACATATCCACTAAGCTTGGTTGTAAAACCCATTAGTTGGCTTTAGCCAAGACACCATTCTCCACCTAGCCTAGCCTTACAACAGCTGTGTAAGCAAATGCAAAACTCTGAGCTCCATCAAGGGAAGATTCAAGCACCCATGGTTAGACTAGAACTGGAAGATCCAAGCTCAATGCCCCACTAAGCCATGAAGCTTACCTGGTGAACTTGGGCCTGTCACTCACTCAACCTAACCTACCTCACAGGGCTGTTGTGAGGATAAAATGGGGAACAGCATGGGACTGCATTGATAACCATGTATGCTACTGTCAGATCCTCTGAGGAAGGATGGGAGAGGACAGTCAATGAACACACCTCTTTTCAATGCTGTTTAAAGGCTTCATTACATTAGTATTACAGAGTTTTACCTGTTCGTTTCCTTTCATCTTTTTGCTGGAACTGTCAGCCTTTTTCTTGGCATCATCCAGCTTTCGTTGGGCATCTTTCAATTCCTTCTCCCGTTCTGCTTCTGCATTTTTCATTTTGTCTTCGAGCACTTTTAGCTTCTCCTCTGCTTTTTTCTGAACTTCTTTGGTTGTCTTCAAAGTCTCCTTACTTTCCTCTGAAGAGAAACACAGTGTTGATCCCAGGTTTTGATGAAGAAGGGACTTATAACAATGATGTAGTAAGGGAAGGGAGAGAGAGAAAGAGAAACCACTACACACATTTGAAAGATTTCGTTCCTGAAAGCCAGGACAGAACAAAATCCCTAGTTGGTTTGTTTAGGTATTTATACCCAGCTTTTCTTTCCAGAGCGGATAGCAGTGTCTTACAAAGTACCATAATCAATTTAAGCAGACAGTCACCCCAAAGAATATCTAAGCTGCATCCTGTCTCAAGAAAGGGTCATAGGCTGCAAGCCTCTAGGTTTCTGTAACTGGAAGGCTATACAGAAGTTCAGGTCAGAACTTAAGCTTCCCAAAATTCCTATCCTTTGCTTAGCTATGGTTTTTTTAAGCATTATAATTAAAACTAAGCTTGGCCTTTATATACTAGGACCACTATTGTTTTCAACTCTTTACATTGTCTTGCTAGCCAGGTCCACCAGCTATGCACACTGGAGGGGATCATAGGACCACTATTATTTTCAACTCTTTACATTGTCTTGCTAGCCAGGTCCACCAGCTATGCACACTGGAGGGGATCAGAGGGAATTTTTAGAAGGAGTCATCAGGCACAACTCAGCAGCAACCAAGCTGGAAAGGGGCACTTCCTTATTGGTTGATGTTGTTTACAGGCAATTGCACTACAGAAGTCTACAGCTGCTGAATGGCCAGTAGGGCCCAGCATGAATGGATGTGGTCATCATCCTGCACTGGAAATTCTTAGCCACTCAGCTGTTGGAGGCCTACACTGTGAAATCCTGGTTGCTGCTGTTCCCTGATGCCTACAGGCTCCTTCTCCCCTATTTGGTTGCTACTCAGCAATGGAAGCTGATATAATAAACAAAATGATACTATTTTGATCACTTTGTTCATTGGGTTTGGCCCATTAACTAAGTACAATAAGGGGGAAAAAACTGGTTAGCTGACCCCTAAACACAATTACAGCCTTGACAGACAAGCCAAGCTGTTGTCTTCTTCTTACCAATGGTTCTCTTCAGCGCATCCAGTTCTTCTTGCTGCTTGTGGTAGGCACTTTGCTGTAGCTTGGTTTGCAACAACTCTGCTTCTTCAGATTTCATCTCCCATTGCTGCTTCAGACGACGATACCTTAATGGAGACAGTCACAAAACATCTCAACTCGTCAGCTCAACTTTCTATTGTTGCAGGGGCTTTGAAAAAAATAAACTGGATGTTAGTAGTAGTTTCTAATCAAGACTATCAAACTGAAAAAAGTGTTGTTTTAATAAGTTAAGTTTTTCTTAGTAATCTAATTGGCAGTGCAACTTATGTAATAGCATGGACTAGGGCAGAAGTAGCATTACTTCAGATAGCTTGTGTGGGAACTTGAGCCTCTGTAGTGTGATTTTTCTGCCTGAAGACCTGAGCTATTTATGTAGTACACAGGGGTGGCCAAACTTGCTTAACATGAGACACATAGAATAAACATCAGAGGTTTGAGAGCCACAAAGGAGGGAGGGAGGTAGAAAGAAAGCAACTTTAAATGCATTCTCCAGGCTGCTGGCTAGCTTGGCGAAGTGATTTTAAAGAGAGAAAAGGCCAAGTTGGCTGACAGGGTGGTGGGGCTTTGAGAGCCACACAATACGTGTGAAAGAGCCACATGTGGCTCCCAAGCCACAGTTTGGTCACCCCTCTTAGTACATTTTATCCCACTCTTCCTCTAAAGAGCTTATGGGTAAAATACTTCTGTTCAAGAGAACCATGATCAGGACTTACTTCTCAGCAGTATGTTTCACATCAGACAATTCCTTTTCTATGAACTGAAGCTCAGCCTCCCTTGCTTCAAGCTGCTCTTGTGCATCTCTCACCTCTTGGAGCTTGCACAAAACTGAGGCAGACTGTGATCGTGCACCTGGCTCAGAATAGAAAAGAGGCAGAAATATTTGCTTGAATGAAGGGGCCAGTTCACTTACACGATTACTCTGAAAAGGATCAGAAAAGTCCATTATAGGGCCAAACAAGATATAATGGTGGATGATATCTGTTGGCTTACATAGGGCAAAGAGCTCCAGGAGAATTTATTACAGGAGAACAGTGAAGTTAGGGAGATATTATTAACCCCCACCTTACACTGTACCCCTCATCTACTTTTCCCATCCTGTGCAACTGCTGTCAGCATTACAACAGCAATACCTCAAAGAGCTGTCACAGATCTTCTGCTGTCTAGATTTGCTATCTGCACAGTTAAAAAAGTTCAATACAGTATTTAAATGTACAGTATCACCAAATGATGAAGTTACCTCCAGTCAGTGTGCCCTGAGGATCAAAGGTGTCTCCCCCAAGAGTGACAGTTTTCGTCATTATCTTCTTGTCAAAGGAGACTTTCTTGGCATTGTCCATGTTGTTACAAACCAGAGTGCCTCCAAAAACATACTCCATCGCCTTTTGCACTTCAGATTCATATCCCACCAGAGAAAGAGCCAGATGGACATTGTCCTCCCCAACCTAGCATTCAAGAGGAAAAGTATTAAGACTGTACAAATAGATGGGAAGGCAAAATGATCCTGCCTCAAGAGCTCTCTCTCCCGTTCTTCAAATCAATATGTATGTTGGCGTGCAAAACTGACAGCAGATCAGAGCAATCGTTCAATGACCTCCCATGCGGAGATGGGACCAAGAAATTCAGAAGATGGCCAAAGTTATCTACACCTAGCTCAGGGTAATTCTTGTAAAATACACACCCAGACTGTCATAGGGCTTTTAAAAGACTAAGGAAAGTGCAGATTACAGAAAAGAGAACTTCAAAAATATATGGTAAGAAAATTAGCTAGCTATACACCCTATCCACGATGTAACAAGACTGTAGAAAACACTTAGCGAATTTTGTGGCTAAGAAGGAGGCCTTACCAAGTTCTTAGCTGCTTTGATAGCTCCTTCCCCAACACACCTTGCTGAAATTTTGTTCAATGGAATAAAGGTATATCGACGTTTCAGCTCACCATTTTTTAGTAGTTTTTTGACAGTAACCTGAAGTAGGAAGGTTAGAAAGATCCACATTTAAGTGCCAAGCCATTTAGAAAGATCCACACTTAAGTGCCAAGCCATTTAGTTTATGCCTTCTGATAGATTAAAGGCTTAAAAATCAGCCAAACTCTTTTAAGGGTTAAATCTTGATCTGTATGTATACCATGAACTACGTATCTCACTTGGGATCTCACTCATAATGGCTATGGTCATGAAAAAGAGATGATTTACATATTACATTCTCAGGGGTACACTCAAAACTGTTAATATGTGACTGAGACAAACCCACAAGAACATTGTAAAAGTACATTCATCATGGCTGCAACTTCCTTTCAAGTCAGTGGCAAACTCAAGCTTACTATGAAACAGGCAGAAAGTTCTCAGGGGACTAGATACTTTTTGTTTAGTTACATCTATGAGAAACATACCTCTGTGTCCACCACAACATTGTAGAGTCGACTCCCAGCAACCACTTCTAATGCTGTTGCTGTGGAGGCATCTTTCACAGTAATCAGAGATGCAACAAGCCCTTTCACATGGCCAGGGTCCCAGTTTTTTTCTGGATTCCTTAAAAAGAAACAAATACTCATTTAGCAGCTTGTGGACGTTGCTGTGAGGCTGAGGTTTGTGAAACAAATTTAAGAGGTGCATACATCATGAGAACTATGGAAGTGTGACAAGACTTTAGATCAGGAGACCTCAATGTGTTGCCCATGGGACCATGGTGCCCAAAGACATCTCTCCTGGCACCCACCAAGTGTATTTAGGGAGTGGGCAGGGCCAGGTAGGGCTTTTGCCCAGCAGGGTTTCTGACTGGCTCTTCAGATTTAGGGGAGGGATGGTGGCTCAGTGGTAGAGCATCTGCTTGGTAAATAAGAAGGTCCCAGGTTCAATCCCTGGCATCTCCACTAAAAAAGGGTCCAGGCAAATAGGCGTGAAAAACCTCAGCTTGAGATCCTGGAGAGCCGCTGCCAGTCTGAGTAGACAATACTGACTTTGATTAACCGAGGGTGTGATTCAGTATAAGGCAGCTTCTTATGTTCATTCTTTTAAATCTTACTTTGGCAACAGCAACCACCACAGCAGAAGGATCTGCACTGAGTGACTGATGTTAAGCCGTGGCAATCATTTTGCGGCTGGCTCCACCTCCTGTGGCTGCCATTTCATTGTAGCCCCCACCATGACGTGCCACACCACAATTCCAAATGGGCCTGCAGGCTCAAAAAGGTTGGAGATCCCTACTCTAGATGCCCCAGTTAATCCCACCACTTCATATCTGAGTTGAGGGAACAATCACACCGTTTATGCCCCCAAACACTCATTTTTTACTACCTGTCCCAAGAGCTAGGATCATACCAGGTAGTAGAAAAGATTATTAATCACTTGAAGAATCCCTGTTAGAGGACCCCTGAAGATCTGACAGATCTTAACAGGGTTAATCTTCTGAAACGCAGGTATACATTTGGGTGAGGGGGTCAGTTAAGTTGGGTCAGACATCAATAAACTGACATTTTTTTGTCTGAAGTATCTTGCCAAATGAATAATTTCTAAACTACAACAGAGATCATACACGAAGTATCAGATCGCTGAATTTTCTTTTCTACTCAGCTTCAATATTTTAAACAACAAAGGCAGACAGTTCTGAGTTTTACCTGTATTCAAAGCGTAAATTGGGGAATTTGGCCATTAGTGCTTCGTACGACTCCCTTAGCTGGTTCACTACACGAGACAGTTCTCTTAGTTTTTGGAGAAGGGTTTCCTCTTTTTTGTCTAGAACATCCAAACAAAGACAAATCACTCATCATCTTTTTACAAGGCTCACCATGGGATCGTTAGGAGGGAATGCTCAATATTACATTGGCTGGAATGTATAAACTGACAGCAACTTTTATTTAAGCACCACAGGACATGAATCATAGGACTCAATGTAGATGTGAGCCTTGGATAAGAGCACTTCCCTGTGTAAGAATTCCATGTGGCTCTCATGTTTCAAGTGGGCAATATGTGTACATCTGTGACTACTGTTATCTTTGCTAATCACTAGCATAACATTTTTCTATTTCTTTTCAGAGACACAGCTCTAAGTAAATCAAAACCCCTGCTTGTAAAAAGCCCCCATATATTTTTGTTGTGACTCCTTTTTCAGCATCCCTTTATCCATGGCAAAGCCCTAGTTTCTCAGAATCACAAATCCCTTGCTACCTGTTCCAAGAGCCATGATAATACTAGGTAGTAGAAAAGAAAAATTAATCACTTGAAGAATCCCTGATAGAGGACACTTGAAGATCCAAGACTTGGTATTCCCATTCCCAATCCTCAAACTACAAGTTGTCATTCAGTTGATGAAACAAACCTTCGTAGTTGAGCTTCTTCATTTCATGCTCTAGTTTCTCTTTCTGCTTTTTGACAGCTTCAAACGCATCTTGATCTTTCTTGTAGCCAGCATCCTTCGTTTTCACTTCAGCCTGTTTGGTCTTAAGCTCTTGCTGGGCATGTTTCAGCTTCATCTGAGCCTATAAAGGAAGTTCAACACAAATTTTCAGATCCACTTCTTTCCTAATGAACATACAGTTACTATTCAAAACCAGGTAGCTTATTTGGCATTACAAGCAGAATAACCACGGGGATTAGACAAATTCAGGGAAGAGAAGTCTATCAATGGTACCACTGCTAATTTAGAGTTCAAGTTGGCATGCAAGGGAGAGATTTTTATATGCAAAGTGTTGAGGGAAAAGGCTCACAGTAGGCCATAAAGCAGTTGATCTCCTTCTGTAGGCCATATCCCAGCAGGCCTCTCACCACCTGGAACAGCCAGGTCTATACTGTGCAGACACAATGGAGGCAGAAACTGGGCTCAAGGCGGTTTAGCCTGTGTCTTCTCAGATTAATCCTGAGTCTTCCTTCACTGTTGTGCTAGTTGCCTCCCGTTTTTTCATCCCTGCAACCTCTCAGTAAAAAACAGGTTGGTTACCTGTAACTGATGATCTTCAAGTGGTCATCTGTGCAGTCACACACATGGGTCTTGCCGCTGGCAATGAATCCATACCTCGGAGTCTCCAATAGCTCACCTAGAGGATTTTTTGGCACGTTCTCCCGCTTGTCCTGGGGAGCAGGCATCGACTGCGCATGCCTGGAGCGAGCAGGAGGCGCCCTTCCCACTCAGTTTCTTCCAGCCGCTACTGACAGTCTATGTAGGTAAAAACCAGAGCAGAAAAAGCCAGCAGAGGGGAAGGCTGGGTGGGCGTGTGTGACTGCACAGATGACCACTCGAAGATCATCAGTTACAGGTAAGCAACTTGTTTATCTTCATCATGGGGTCTGTGCAGTCCCACACATGGGTGACTAGCAAGCTGAAAGTCAGAAAGGAAGGTGGGTGCTGGCAAGAAAAATATTTTTATACTTACAATGTACGTATGCACTCACCTGGGGTGATTTCAGTGGAAGATGGCCCTGAGAACCGTTTGGCTGAAGGAGGCATCTCGTCTAGCACGAACGTCCAAAGCGTAGTGGGAGACGAACATGGATGGAGAGGACCATGATGCAGCAGAACAAATGTCTAAGGAGACGCCCTCCAGGAAGGCCGAGGAGGCTGAGACTGCTCTCGTCGAGTGAGCCTTGAGACCCTCAGGTAAAGGTTGCTTAGCAACTTCGTAGCACAACCGGATTGCAATAGATATCCACTTAGAGAGTCTCTGGGTAGAAATTTTGGGGATTGCTGTAGGCCACAAACAAGTTAGGGTCCTCACGGAAAGGTTGTGTACAAGAGGTAAAAAGACAAAGCTCTTTTGATGTCGAGGGTGTGTAGAGCTCTTTGTGCAGAGTCCTTAGGATCAGGGAAAAACGTGGGCAACGAAGTAAAAGTTGAAAGATGAAATTTCGACACAACTTTGGGTAAGAAAGCCGGATCTGCTCTCAGGACCACCTTGTTCCTGTGAAAAACTGTATAAGGTGGGTCAGAGCGGAATGCACACAAGTCACTAGCTCGCTTACCAGAAGTGAGCACAACCAGCAAGGCAGTTTTCCAAGAAAGGAAGTTGAGCCCCCCAGTGGCCAAGGGTTCAAACGGAGGTTTCATAAGTTGTGCAAGAACTAACGACAAACGGGCACAATTAGTTTGATAGGAGGGTGAAGGTGTAACATACCCCTGAGGAATGATTTGGACAGTATATGGGAGAAAACAATCTGACCATCAATAGGTTTATGGAAAGCCGAGATGGCTGAAAGATGAACCTTCAAGGAGGAATAGCTGAGACCAGAAACTTGCAGAGACAGAAGGTATTCTAGGATCAAAGGGAGAAGTACAAACTCTGGATCAAGTTGCTGAGAAAACGCAAACGAGCAGAAACACTTCCACTTGCATTAGTATGAACGTCTGATAGAAGGTTTCCTGGCATTTAGGATAACTTCTGCAACATTTAATGATAAATGTTTGGCCGAATTCTCCATGCTGTGAGCCAAAGGATCTGTGGATTGTGGTGCCATACTTGGCCGTGATTCTGAGTGAGGTCGTCTGCCAAAGGAAGATGGCGATAGGTATGATTGGACATCTGAAGGAGTCTTGTGAACCACGGTTGCCGTGGCCACCATGGCGCTACCAGGATGCAATCTGTACTGTCCCGAGCGATCTTGAGTAGGGATTGAGTAATCAGAGGAGTTGGGGGGGAAAAGGTAATGAACTGGCCCCTTCCAAATGTGAAGAAAGGCATCATTGCCTCTCCTGGAGTAAAAGAGAGGGCATTTTGAGTTGTCCTTTGTTGCAAAGACATCTATCCGTGGAAACCTGAAGCATGCAAAAATGCAATGCAGGTAGCAAGGATTGAGGGACCATTCGTGGTCGTCTAGGTGAATCCTGCTGAGGGAGTCAGCCAACACATTCTCTATCCCCGGCAGGTGAATAGCAGTCAGGTAGACGTCATTCTTGATGCACCACTCCCACAGGGCTATGGCTAGCCGTCATAGACAGACAGACCCGAGGTAGCACATGAGACTCACGGTACCGAGAAGGTTCACAGTCTCTAGAAGTATTCAGCATCTTGGGTTCGAGAATGCTCACGGTACCGAGATGAAGGATAAGCAAAGTCTCAGGTTCGAGACGGTGAGGATTCAGGGTCATGAAGCCGAGGAAGAGAGATTTCGAGGTCTCTGTGGGACGCGACATCAAGCTCACGGTACTGAGAGCGTCGGAAAACCTCCTTCAAAGGAGAATGGGAGTAACAATAATAGACTCGATGGTGTCGAAGAGATGGAGATCTAGAGACCGAGGAGTACTCATACCGACCCCTTTGGTAGTAATCATGGTGGTCACGGTAGGCTGGTTAACGGGAACGAAAGTCACGGCGGCAAACAGGTGAGCAAGAGCAGACATGTTGAGTGGATACTTGAGTCAAAGATTCCCGGTATAGAGGGGAAACTCTGATGTCCTGAAAGGATCCAAGTTGAAGTAGGGACCGGGCATGTTCTTGAGAAAGGACCAGAGGATTTGAATGAGGGTCAGGCTCAAGAATGTCGAATGGCATCACATTGTGGACAGAGGGCGATCGAGACCGAATCGGAATGACTTCGACCGGAGCTGGAGTATGAGGAGTGAGTTGAGGCATGTCCGAAATGACGTCAGAAGGCGCTGAGAGCTCTGGAGGAATCAGAGGTTGAGTCAAGACAGAATGGGTGGGAGCCGAAGTCATAGCTGTCGAAGTGGTAGCCGTCAGAGAAGTCATGGGAGCCGACCTTGTCGGGTTGCGAGGTTTCTTCGGAACCATGGCCGATGAGTCGGAGTGGTGAGACTTCTTCGAAGACTTATGGCCAGAGTTGAAGTGCTTCTTAAGAAGTGCTCTCTTGTCGGACTTATGCTTCTTAAGAGGTTGAGCAGCAGCCGCCGCCGAATCTCCCGCTCGATGTGGGAGAGGCAGGGAATCAGAACCGGGCATGGCCTGGAGAGACTTCTCAAGCAAAAAACTTTGTGGAGTCTTGCTGCTCGATTTTTGTGCACCTGTTTTCTGAAGCTGGCGCAGTGGGGGCAGGTATCCACCCGATGAGCCTCACCCAAGAAAAAAGGAAATGAGAGTGTCCGTCAGAAGTAGGGATTTTAGACGCACACCTCCGACACTTTTTAAAAGTGGTTTTCCCTTCCATATGCTCCAGACAAGGGAGAGGAAGAAAAGGGGGGGGGGGAAATAAAGGGGAAAGGAATGCACAGAAACACGGGCTTTTTTTTAAAAGGTTTTTTAAGGACGAAAAAAGCAGAAATGAAGATGAGAAAAAAGAATATGATACCACAAGCAGAAAAAAGAGACGAGCTAAGGGAACGCAGCAAGTTAGGTGTTGTCCGGGCGGTAGTAAGGAAGAAACTGAGTGGGAGGGGCGCCTCCTGCTCGCTCCAGGCATGTGCAGTCAATGCCTGCTCCCCAGGGTGAGCAGGAGAGCGCGCCAAAAAACACTCTAGGCGAGCTATTGGAGACTCCGAGGTATGGATTCATTGCCAGTGGCAAAACCCATGTGTGGGCCTGCACAGAGACCATGATGAAGATCAAAGCATTTCCTTGAACTCAGAGAGGGTGTCTAGGAGCAATTATATCAACCAGCCAAGTCATTTTCTCATTCCATAGGTCAACCAGGGCATTGACAGAAGCAACAGGAAAATCATTAGGAGCCATCTGGTTCTGGAGGCAGATCATTTTAACAGATCTCCAACTCCTGCAGAACATTAATATCTCTATAGGTCTAAACCCAAGCAGATATTCACCTGCCCATAAGAAAGAAACTGAATCTATTCCTCCATTTTCAGATCACTTATTTCTGCCTCTATCAAAATACCATATCAACAGTGTGACCCCCACAGTGTGTGGGGGGCCATTTATTACTTGAGACAGACCCATGAGCCACTCTTGATTAGGACACCCACCCCTGAGATCCTGATGGAGACATCAGCTCTAGCAGGGAGATGACTAAGTTACCAAGACAAGCCCAATCTTGTCTCACAGTCCCAAAACTAGGTACATAGCCTCTAAACACAGCATCATCTTAGGAAAACAGTCCCTACAGCCCACAGTAACACCAGTTCCCGACTCTCCCTATGCTGATGTATCCTAGAGTATTCCAGGAGCCACAACTGGGAGAGGCTAACTCCACTATGATATCAGATGCAACCCTACAAAAAGCTCACCACACAATGACCTTTACCCTTTAAGGCAGGGTTCCCCAACATAGTGCCAGTAGGTGCCATTGCACCTGCCAGTGCCTCCTTTGGCACCCACCAAGCTTTTCAGAAACTGGGTGTGAGCACTGTAAAATGTAACTTGTTATTGGCTGCCCTCATTAAAAAAAAAAAGTTTTCCACTGGAGAATCAGGAGGACTGGTAAGCACTTGGGCTTTCCTTAGTCAGTGTATGGTTCCATTTCCCTTTCAGAATTTTCTTCTTCCCGGGAGGTATGAGAAAGGAGGTATTCCATTTGGCTCTGCCTCCTGTGGCAGCCATTTTGAATGTGACTCCGCTTTCTGTGGCCACCTCACCACCACGTCTTGAAATTCCAAAGGCTCTAAAAAGTTGGGGACCCCTGCTTTAAAGTGTCATGGGAAAGTCTGTACCTGTTTAGCTTCAGTTTCTGCTTTGCTGATATTGTTCTTACAAGCCATCATCTGTCCAGCAAGAGTAGCATCCTCCCCATCTTCACTGCTGGACAGGCCAGCAGACACAGCTTTGAAGTGTTTCTCTGCAGCAGCCAAAGCCACTATGTCTGTATCGTTAGCCTCCTGAAGAGCATTCAGATCATCAGTTATCTTCTTTATTTCTTTTTCCTTTGCCACCAAAGCTTTAGAATCCTAAAACAAAACAAAAACAAAGAACTCGCATATTAAGCCATCTGTTTAAGGTAATAATTTAGCAACCTTATTAAAAAGAAGCCAGACAGCCATCTATGTGACAGGCAAACAGCTTGGCATACGTACTGATATGTGGGCCTTTAGTGCACATTTGCAGTACATCCATGGGGCTCTGCTGGTTTTTAGTTCGCCATCTTTGTCAATTGGATGGTTTTTAGGTATTAAATTCTGATGTTATTGATTATTGTAGCCTGCCCTAAGCCCACCTAGCCGCAAATTAAGATATCAAAATGGGCGTTTGAGAAAGAACTTGGCTGGAGTTTTCAGTTGACTTACGAGGAAGCTGCAGGAGCAGCGGAACGCAATCAAATCCGGGATTTGCGTGAAGGCTAGAATTTGTCCTTCAGAAGTCAACAAACAACGGAGGGACTCCTGTGGAACATTATTTTTGAGTCTGTGTACTCATTTTGGAAAACTCAGTGACTGTGTGGGATCCTCCTTGGTATATTGTTTTGAGACTGTTGTTTTCTATTTATACTGTATGAATGTATGCCCACTGTTGTAGGCTGTTCATTTCATTATAATAGAACTTTACATACACCAGTTAAGAGTGTTTGTTTGTGCACAATAGTTTGTATTGTTGTATTTTTGGATTTCATATATTGTGCTGCCACTGTTCTTTTGCACCTGCAGGGGAGGGCAGGACAGAAACCTCAACTATTACTTCTACTACTACTATGGTTTAAAAAAAATAATTCAAGATCCCACTCAACTGTACTACAAGCATTCCTTTTAAGATGTAACATGTATTGACTTTGATAGGAATTATTTCTTAAATATATATGCGTGTGGGAGACCAACCATTAAAATATCGCCAGAAATAGCAGGCAGTCTTTGATGCATAAATACATTCACCTCATTTCCACAAAGTAATGTCAAGAGTTATTGAAACTTTTTGTCTAGGAAGCTCCACCTCCAAGAATTAAAATTTCAGCTTGTGAGGATTGGAAAAAATCATAGTTTGAAACTATGTTGATATTCCCTAGTTTCATTAGGTGATTAAGAGATGCAATAAAAATATATATATCTGAGCAGGACTATAGTATACCACACCTTTTAGCACATACAAAGATGGCAAAAGAAACACGCTTGTGCAATCATCTAGCTCTACCACTTGGAATCCAAAGGCACATTACTTATCCACTGTAAGCACTTTCTTTCATAGGATGCAGTTCAGCAGACACACATATACTGGCAGAAAAGCCAGTAATACAGATCTTTGTGTGCATTTCATAAACGCAGCAAGAAAACAGGATTTGTTTCACTGCTCTAAGGTTAAGTTTTGTTAGATCTTCTAGATGTTTCACTAAATGCTTCATCAGGGGATTTTGTTTAAAAACTACTCTGGCTACTGCCTTGAAGATCCACTGACAAAGCATTTAGCGAAACACAGGGAGCTAGAAGATCTAATAAAATGCTCTGCCTTGCACCTTGTTCTTTTTTTCTCCCACCCATGAATGCGGCTTCTAGTTTCACTGGTTACAGCAGTTAGTATCTATCTCCCTTATAATTACGCAGACATGGATACTTTAGGATATATACAACATATCCACAATATAGGCAATCTCAATTTCTTTAACAAGACCTGCTTTTTTTCTTTGTGTTTAAAATGCTATTAAGTAGCTCTAGAAAAATAGCATTCACTATGTTGCATACTATGAATATATTTAACCATGCACTGCAAACCTGCTTATTTGAGTGTATGCAATGAAGTAGTTTGAAATAGCTACCTTATAATTCTTACCTCTTCCATATTTTTAACAAGCTCTTTATGCTTTTTTTCTTCATTTTGCAGATTCTGTTTTTTGATATCCAGAGTGCTTTGCACTTTGATATCCAGCCTCTGAACTTCTGTAAGAGCATTATCCAGCGAACGCAGCATGCCACCAAATTCCTGCAAATATTTTTAAAGCAAAAGTCAAACTTTATTTTAAAAAACTGAAATGCCTCTATAAATGTCTACCACCTTCCCCTGATACATTTCACCAGCATGTGAGATGCGTCAGATGAAAAGATCTTTTTCTAATCTAAACAAGAAATATTTAAACAAACCTACAAACGGAGTTGTCTTGGCACTGGTAAAAGTCAGATTGTGACATTTTATATGGAAGACAGATCTAATACATCATAGCGTAGAACTGTGAACAGGTAATTTCTCATCCAAAATAGAACTTATCTTGAAAAATCAACATGTGTTATGTCTTTTATATTACTAGGCTACTTAAGACTTTTGGAAGATGACCAGTTGGTCAAATATATTTTCAAACTTTCAGAACACTGCTTTAAAATGTGGAACTCACTGCCACAGGATGTGGCAGCAGCTGCAAGCATAGCCAGTTTCAAGAGGGGTTTGGATAAAAATATGGAGCAGAGGTCCATCAGCGGCTATTAGCCACAGCATATTATTGGAACTGTGTGGGGCAGTGATGCTCTGTATTGTTGGTGCTTGGGGGGCAAAGTGGAAGAGCTTCTAGCCCCACTTGTGAACCTCTTTTTTGGCCACTGTGCGACACAGAGTGTTGGACTGGATAGGCCATTGGCCTGATTCAACATGGCTTCTCTTATGTTCAAAACAGTGTTGTGATGCTCAACTTAGGTTGCAAAAGATCATTCCAGTCCACTTTGGCCAAAATTATAAAGTAGTGATTTATGTCAAATCAGTCTGGCACCAGGCCTAACTATACAGCTTAATTCTTCTTCAACTCTGAGTATCCTTAAATAGAGAACACATGTACAATTCTACTTCTAAGCTGCTGCAAAAGAACTACTCAATTAGACATGGAGTGCATGTTCCTTACCAACTGTTATCCCATCTGATGAACTGAGGTAATTTTTAAATTATATGGCAACAAAACATACATTATTGTCTGATGCATACAAAGAACTCCTATACCTAATCCAGAAGCAAAAATTATTCTTATTATTTGAATTCGCATTTAAGAAAGTTATAACTGTTCTTACTTGATCCTTCTTCTTTTCCATTTCAGCTATTTCTTTGCTGAGTTCCTTCACTGCCTTCTCGTTCTCAGTTATTTCCTCTTTATATTTTGCAGTGGTGCCCTCCATTTCCTTCAAGACATCAGCAGAACGGGCTTGGGTTTCTTCAGCTAACACAAACTGATATGCAACATACAAGCGGCTTAAGTGCTCTGTCTCTCGCATCACTTTTTGGTATTCCAAGTAGGAGGATCGTTCCTGAAGAAGACAACCAATACATGTCAGCTATTGTTTGTTGATAAGACAAACCAAACCAAAGGAACACAGAGAAAGATATGGCCAGCAATACTCAAACTATGTCAACGTATTTCATTAGAAAGTTCAGATTACTGGCCCCAGTAATGGTCAGGTAAGCATTTGAACTGTTGTCCATATGCACAGTCCATCAGGAAGTGTGATCATTTTAAGGACAGGACCTCCTTGATCTCACACTGTAACATCCAGCAACTGTTGTCTGCATGTAGTTCTGTCCCTCATGGAGCAGTTCCATGCCATACTCTTTGTGCAGACACAAGCAGGACTGAATCCATGGAACTCTTGCTACACATGTCAAGGATATTGCTAATAAAAGTTTAACGAAAATACTTTAACACAGGCCTTGACAAAGTTCTTTGGCTCTAGGAGCCAGACCAATAATGTAGGAGTCAGGCCCACTTTTCAATCTTTTGTATTTTGGACTCTAGGCACAACAGTGAAATTTCCAAGTGCCAGGACAAGCTGACGCCTGGGATTTGTCAGGCCTCACGCTAACATGATGAGTTTCAAACCTTTATCTTATCCAAACAACAGACTTTCTCAGTAACTAAGAACTTGTTAACACACATTCAAGTTGTAGAGGAGGGAAAGACCAAACCATTTAAATTCAAATAAGAAATACCTCTTTCAGTTTCTGCAAGGTGGGCATGATTTCTTCCTCCAAGACCTGTCAATAAAGAGCAGAATGTGCTTGGTTTTGATTCACAAGCACTCTCTTAATACTTTAAACAAGTAGGCAGCAATACAGCTTAACAAACAAATTAAAACATTTTTTCAAGATGGCAGTCAGTTCAAAGGAGGAAAAGGTCACACAAAGTAACTTCTGTTCCTCTTTAAGAAGAATCACGCAGGTTCTTAAACAGCTAGTACAAGAAAGGGAGGGAGAACAATTAAAGTCAACTCCCATTTTAAGGAATTTAGGAGCCATTTCACCAGTGCAAATTCAGCACAAAATACAAGGGGCTGATATGGCAAACACTGAGTACCCTGCAAATTTCTTTGACTTTTATTTCTTTTTTCTCAATGGTTTTCTGAGCAGCTATTTTCTTGCACTCATACATCCTTGTGCCGGCTGCTTCTTCAATCATAGACAAAATCTATAGGGGAGGGGAGAAAAACATATTACGACCTGAGGCAAGATCAAGGCCAATTGCCAAAATGTTATACAGACATATACAACTGAACAAGAACATTACCTCTGGAGGTTTCATATTGAGAACTTTGGTTATCCGACCCTAGCAACAGAGAGGCAAAATAACCATCTGTTAATATCAAGCACTTTAAAACCTTTTTCTTACATGGTGAGATATGAGACTCACATTATTTGTATATGAAAAGATACGTCTGAGAACCAATAATTAACATAATGGACTCCAGGATCTCATTGGTAGGTAGGTAGGTAAGGCACAATCTTATAGGAAGGGACAGGATCCCAAAGGAGGAGTTCTAGTAGCCAAGATGTAGGTAGGCAATTCTCACTACTATATTAGAACTGTTGAAATCACTGCACCGCCCCCCCCCCCGCTTCAAATTTCTAATATGCTGATAAAATGCTGCTCTTATGTTCCTGCCTATAGCTTTAGAAGGGACTCAGAGACAGGCGTGCTGGATTAGTGCCTTCTGTTCACAGCTCCTTGAGTGAACTGGCAAGTTGTATGCATCTGACTGTGAGCAAGGTCTTCTAAATGTTCACCTGCAGAGAGGATTGGATGCATGCCTCCAAAAGCTAGTGTAAGTTTAAGATGACCTCCACTTCTAAATGAATGATTAAAAAGCAGGTTAATTTTAGATCTAAATTTAAAAGGGAGTTGAAATGTTGTGTTACTAAAATGAGTTTGTGCATTCAAAATATATTTCATATTTTTGTTAAGAATTAACTGGCAGTAGTGTGTCACAGTATACCAGTCATACAAATGCTTTTCAAACACCTGCCAAATGATGACTGAGTCCCTACCGGCAAGAAAATCCACATTGCACAACTGTATAACTATTTTCCTGTAAGCCCCACTAATTTCAACCGTGTTCAATAGATGGCAGTCAGAGAGCAGACCTGTTATTGAACTCTTCATTATAAAGCATCCTCAGAAATCAGTATTGAAACTACTGATGCTCTCCCAAAACACCCAAGAAAATGCATGTGCTCAGATCACTTTATTCTCTAAGTACACCACCAAAGAAAGCAGGTATAAAGCTCCTTCCTGCAGATTCTTAAACATTTAAAATAGAAAAAAGAGGGAGAACAGCAAGTACTGTACATACTGTACCTGCATTATAAGAAAATGAGGATTATTGACATTCAGTCCGACAGAGCAAAAAAGATCCTGCACTCTAGTGCTGTTTGCATTCACACCGTTGATTAGATATTTATTTCTGCCACCAACCACCACCTTGAGGAGGGAAAAGAAAGGGCTTTGTTTTGTAGGAAAATGAAGTAAATATGTGACATGCATGACTGCAAGATATAATAATTCTGCAATCTCTCTCTCTCTTTACATGCAATTTTCTGTTCAGGATACGAGATGCTCACCTGTCTTGTGACTATAATCTCATCATGAATCTCAAATCCTAACGGACTCTGCTTCTTGTCAGAATTATCAAAGCTGATGGATACAGTAGCCTTACTAATTCCAGCCTGGCCATTTTTATAAACAAGATCTTGCAAGTTGGAAGCTCGCACCTGAAAATATTAAGGAAGCCTTATATTAAGGAAGCCTAAGGATCGACAATCCTTAGGCTACAGAGCTGCACCTAAAAAGTCTGAGAAATGGCTCAACTGATGCAATGGTCTCAAGTACTCTTACTTGGATATTAACCCAACAGCTAAAAAAAAAGTTTTAAAAAAATCATACAGCCCATGGGAAAGAAGATGACAATAAAAATAATGTTTTAAAAAGTGGTACAATACCTTTTAATAGACCCAATTAAAATATAACCAAGTATTTTTATTTAGTTATGCTATTTATAGTCTGCCTTTCTCATTGAGACTCAAGGCAGATTATACAAGGTAAATCAATACAATTCAGGGGATGAGACACCCAAACAATTTTGGATTGCGGAAATCCTGAAACAGAACTAAAACAAAACGTAAGCATTAATGTGTGACATGTTAAATGAGCAATAGGCTACATTGTTCACTGAATATATAATTGGGGTACCCATAGTTCATGCTGCTGATCCTTGTCTTCTTTTTGGAGACACCACTTTCTATTGGTTGCTGGGCCTTAGGGTACCATTGCAGGCCAGCAAGAGGGTGTGTGTAGCAAAACTATCCCTGGAGCCCACAAAGAGTTTGGAGGCCCATGAGCTACAGATTTTTACTGTGGCAACTGTCTGGACCAATCCTCACCATGGTGAAAGTGAGCAATGAACTTGAAAGTTGCAGAGTAGGAAGCAAGCTTTCAAGCTTCCCAGACCACTTCCTCGGGCTGGATATTAAGTATAAAAAGAGGCAGGGGGGAGGGGAAAGAGTGAGCATGTGCATATTTCATATTGTATATCTCAAACTGCACCAAGGGGTGAGGTACTGTGCTGTTTTGGTTGGCCCTCATAAAATTTACCACACTGTAGCTGTTTTTTGTTACCTAATAAAGTGTTAAGTACAGCCCAATAGATTTTTTAAAAAACAACATTTTAAACACTGCAAGGCCAAGAATCATTCAACATAAATAAAAACGGGGGGGGGGGGGGGGGGTTGTCCACATCCCACACAATAAGGGTGCCATCCCCTAAAATCAGATATGATAAATGATTTTCTCTCTATACTGCTGAGATACCTTTAACTATATTTATTTATGGAGTAATTTCCTCATCATCTGCACTGCACCAGTTTAAGACTGAACAGTAGGCCCTTTATCAGCCACTGCACAAGCAAAATGTTTCTATGAAAAGGCGACAATGGGCACATTAGCATAACACAATAACTGCCATTACTCTTCTTCAAGTGCATGCTTGCACCTCTCACCCATCATAACATTACAAATGACAGTATCCTCCTTAAAACTAAAGGACTAGTTTTTTTGTTTATCTGAGTGGGATGATGGAACACCCTCTTTTTTTGCAGATTTGTCCATCAGGTAGCAACATCTATGTCATCTGCAATCACACTGCTATGGTAAGAGGGTGTTTGTTTTTGTTTTTTTTAATTATTAGAAACCTGAAAATAAAGCTTGCCAGAGGCATCTCAAGGAATCCACGGCAAAACTGGGATTTCACATTTTCTCCCTCGCCCAAGTACTAACACTGCCCATCTAATGGTTTCATATTACAGTTTAATAACACATATCTTGAATGATCAATGATTGTAACATTTCCCAATGCTTCTCTTTTTCAGAATAGAAGTAAAACTATACCAAAGAACATTTTACATCGAAACTGAAGCTCACAATAAAACACAGTTATTAATGGAAATAAGGACTGATGTCAGTATATGTCCAAGGTATAGACCTACCTGAGATAGATTGCTAATGCCCAGTAAGAAACAGATGGAGTCCAGGATATTGGATTTGCCACTTCCATTTAAGCCAGTAATGGCATTGAATAGTGGGTCAAAATTATTAACTTCTGTCCTTTGAGCATAGGACTTGAACCCGTCAATGACAATCGACTTGATATGCATCGTAATTCAGTATCCTAAGAGGATACAGGCAAGGCTTCTTTTAAATGCTGAAAAATACATACAACTATATAATTCTGTGGGTTAAAAATGTGTAAGTATGAAGCAAAATGCTAATTACATGGGGAAAAGCCATCTCATGCTTACTTATTTGGGAACTATGCCCACACTTGGATAGTTTCTAGTAATGCTGAACAGCAGGGCTCAGCACTTCTTGGAGAAAATGGAATGAACCTAAGATGCAATCCTATGCATGCTTACTGCTCACTGAACATTATGAATTCACTTCTGAATAGAGATACCTAGAAACACACTGCAATCCTAAACACAATAGTGATAAACATTTTGTTCTTCTCTAGAGCCAATATTTACAAATGCCATTAAAGATTACAGAAATCTGTTTTTACTTTCCTCTGCTTTTAATAAATTTCAGTTACCACTGCTAAGATTTCATTTTGTTGTCTTTTACTTTTTCCACAATTGTGAGATTCTTTTAGTGCTGCTTATCATGCCTGATTTTTTAATCATTATCTGATATACATCATATGCCATCCTAAGAGTCAACTTGTGAAAGATTTTTCAAAAGTATACATTTATTTCAAACATTTATGTCCCAGTCTCAGCTATCAAGGTGGTTCACAACAAAACTATAATTTTTGAAGATAGTTTAAGAATTCAGTTACTTTTCAAACCTTCCAGGAGCTGAAGAAGATATCCAAAGATTCCAGCTAGCTGGTAGGTAGTTTATAACTTTGGAGCTTTAAGCATGATTTTGAAAGATACTATCGTTTTTACTTTATCAATTCTGCATATACTGAATTATAATTGTAATCTACTTTGAACTTCTTAACAGTAATTAAAGAAATATATACAAAAAGGAAATACATTTTGGGTAGCTGGGAAAGGCTTGCCAGGGAACATATGGCTATAGGAAAATTAAAGATTTACCCTGTGGAACGAAGCTACTGTATACCCATAACAAATCAAAATTGAAAGCAATATAATTCTGTGCGTTACAAAACACATACATAGGGAGAACAGTGCTAATTATGTGAGAAACAGATTTCTCATGCTTACTTACTTGGGAACAATACCCACACTTGGACGTTTCTAATAAAAACGAACAAAGCAATCACACTTGGTTTATTTACTATTAATAGGTTGTTGTTAAAAAAGCATCATTTTAGGAACTATCAAAAGATGCTCTTCACCAGCAAACACAAAAACCATGATTGCAATTAGTGTGCTTTAGCCAACTGAAAGCTAACCTTTAAAGCAAGAAAATTTTAGATGGGAGCACCCAGCGGATAAAAATTTGGGGGGGGGGGGTGAGCAAGAAAAGCGGTGGGTGGGCGAGAAAGGCCGCTGGCAACTGAGAAAAGCGGTGGGTGGACAAGGAAGGTGTGTGTGTGTGGGGGGGGGAAGCAGGAAAGAAAGGAAGGTGGCCCGTGACCAAGAAAGGCAGCGGGCGACCGAGAAAGGCAGCAGGCGGACAGGAGAGAAAGGAAGGCGGCAGGTGGGCAAGGAAGGTTCCCCCGCCCCGGCCTTGCTTACAAGGATTGCATTTATCAGAAAATCCAGCGGCAACAGAGATCCCAACCGTTCTCTTCTTGTCCTCCTCCTCCTCCTCCTCTCCTTACTTGAATTCTGGCGCGAATCAAGGAGACCGGCCCCCGCCTCCAAGCCCCATATAGGCCTGTCTAACGCATTGCCTGATTTTTATTCGTCGAATTCAATTCAGGCACTTGAAGGCTAATTCTTGAGAACCAATGAAATGAAGCCCCTTCCAACTCGCCTCTCTCTTGCCCTCCCCTTCGGAATTAGGCACCCAACAGGAGGCGAGGCGGGCGGGGTCCTATAAAGGGCATAAAAGCGGCTGAGGCGCCCATTTTGTTGATGGAAGGGAGAGGGTGGGTTAGTGGCGTTGAACGATGGAGTCTCATTTTTCCTCCCTCCACCCTAGTCTGCGTATTATTGTGTTGTTTTTGCGGGGGGGGGGGAACCTTGTCGTTAGGGTTTAGCTAGCAGCTATTAGCGTTTTCATGAACTATTTGTGTTTCTAAGGTGGTTGAGTAGTGCACGCTACGATTTTTCATTTTTAAGCATGCTAAGATAACTCACTGCAGAAGTTTTTAAAATGATTTAACATAAAGACTGGAATTGAAGGGGAAGCGGGGTTTTTTTTAAAAAAAAAAATTTCAATTTGTCCCCTGTTATTGTGGGGCTCAGAGCCTGCTTCCAATATATAATACAAATATTTACATCAGATTAAGACATTTTCATTTAGTCTACTAAGGAAGAATGGATTCACATAGTTGGGCTTTAAAAGCAAATGGTCTGGCTCTTATTGAAAAACCACTTGAGCTGCAGGTTGTCTGGATTAGTATTCAGAGCAGGTCAAGATGTGCTACATAAATGAACTCACCAAATTCGTGGGAGTGCAGATGAAATTTGAAGATGAGCTTATTTCAAAAGTTAACATTCTGAACTGGCAAAGACTAAATGGCAGTTTGGTACTGATCACTGAACTTTGTTCCCTAACTTCAAGCAGAATTTGAATTCTGAATGTTTAACTTTACCATCTAGACCTGAACATGTTTCTCTAGCTTGGAAAATACTGCCTACATAAAAAACCAGCAGTCTTTTTTCTTGGAGATTTCACTTGCAAATAAATGACTTCAGGATTTTACCAAGAAATCAGATGGAAATTCATTAAAAATTATTTCAGACATGAAGAGACTACGTATGACAAAACCTGACCTAGTTTTTAGAGGAGGAAAACAGGAAAAAAATATTCTGAACCAAATAGTGTAATAAAATATTTAATAAACTATAACAGAATAATATTTGAACCATGTAAAGTGAACAGCAGTCAACAGTGGGATTTAGAACCATTATCACTGTCATTAACAAATGGAGAGACTTAAAGATCTGAGTACTCTAGTTTTCTGGAAACCCCAAGAACTCATCATTGGTAGAGTCAGAATTTATGAAGCTCATTTGTTCACAATCACTGACATCACTTTCTTCATATAAGATACCGTCTTCACTTCCATTTAAGGCATTGCTAATGCCACATTTTTTGAATGACTGTACAACGATCTCCTCTTTTACTGAATTCCATGATGTTTTCACCCATTCACAAACTTGAATGATGGTTGGCCTCCTCATTCGTCCAGTAGATGTCAGATCATGATTACCAGCAGCCATCCATTTGTTCCACTCTTCTCTTATTAAGACCTTAAATAGCTTGTTGATGGAAACATCAAGAGGTTGCAACTGGCTGGTAAGACCCCCGGGAATTATAGCTAGATGAGTCTTCACTTCTTTGAAGCACTTTTTTGTTGGTTCACTAATATGTGCTCTAAACTGGTCAAGCACTAATAAGGCAGGTTTTTTCAGAAGTCCTCCAGGACGTTTGGACCACACCTTTTCAACTCATATTCTCATTCCATTTTCATCCATACATCCTTTCTCATGTACTTGTACAACAACTCCTCGCGGAATCACTTCTTTTGGAAATGTTTTCCTTTCGAAAATCAACATGGGTGGCAATTTGGTGCCATCAGCACAGCAGGACAACACAGCTGTGTAATGGGTCTTCTCATGGCCTGAGGTTTTCACAATGATGGTTTTGGCACCCTTCAGATCTACAGTCCTATTAGATGGCACATCAAAGGTTAGCGGAACTTCATCTATATTCCCAATCTAGCCAATTTCAAAGCCATTTTTCTTCCTAGCATCAATAACAAATTTATGAAAGGACAGAATTTTAGATTCATATTCTTTTGGCATTTTTTGGGCAATTCTAGTTTTGGTACACATAGCAAGACCACATCGCCTCATAAATCTGTAGCACCATGATGGTGATCTTGTAAAATCCTGAATGCCTTTGTCTATAGAAATGCGTTTTGCTTCAAATATGATCATTTCTGTCAAGACAGAAGCCATTATTCCGGTGACGTATGATTCATTCTTTCATGTCCACCTCCAACTGTGGCCACTTTGCAGCATGCCCACGGAAAATGTGCTTACTTTTATCTGCTTTTTGCAACTGATCCTCCTTTTTCCTGCACTCTCTAATCATTTTTTTCAGTTGGAGGTGGCCCAAAATTTCTCTCTGCTGCTCTGTTTCTATGCTCCTTAGCATATTTTACTACCTCTAGTTTAAAAGGAATTTTATATGCTAGCCTTCTCTGCTTTATCATCTTTGCACTGGTAGAATGAGGTACTGTAGTATTTTTCTGCAAGAAATGAAGGAACTGTCAGTATCATTTCTTCAATGTTTACCATTGAGCACTAACCATTTGCATTGCCACTAAGCGCTGAACATTTGCATTACCATTGAGCGCTGACCATTTGTGTTACCACTTGCATTGTCACTTACTGCTGGCCTGCGCATTATCACTGACCAATAACCTGCAGTAACCTGCACTGAGCATTGTCTTAAATCAATGAGAACAACAATCAGCCATATTAAAATTTATAACATATTTAAGACCTAAAAACAAACACAAAAATGGACTTTGTGCATCATGTGTGCAGTATAAATTAATAATTGATTCCAGTGACCTGACTTTGTACATCATAATTACGGTAATACTGACTACTAAAGTTTAATATTTAATGCACAAAGTGGCACATCCTATGTATGCGGTAAATCAAGATTTAATGAGTGATAAAGTTTATTTTTTTAATGAATTGTGCCCTCTGCAGCCAGCATTCATAGTACCTCAGACAAGTAGGGTTGCCAAGTCCAATTAAAGAAAAATCTGGGGACTTTGGGGGTGGAGCCAGGAGACATTGGGGGTGGAGCCAGGAACAAGGGTGTGACAAGAATAATTGAACTCCAAGGGAGTGCTGGCCATCACATTTAAAGGGACAGCACACCTTTTTAAATGCCTTTCTTCCACAAACACAATTAAAGATTTTATTTTTATTTTTTTCATCGGATTCAGCTGTTATTTTTATTACTTCTGCTGGCACTATCCATAGCGGTTTTCTCTCATCCCCGTATTTCTTGTATTTTATCCAAGTACTTAGTAAAGTATTTCTGACATAGTGGTGAGAGAAAAAACCATCCATTTTATTCTTCCCATAGTACATGTACGCGTGCCAGCCGAATTTATTTCCGTGAGCTTCTAACCATAAAGGTTTTTTGTCTAACAGCATTATCCAATCTTTTATCCATGTCAAACAAACTGCATCATGATACAATCTTAGATTGGGAAGTTGAAAACCTCCTCTCTCTTTGGCATCCGTTAAGATCTTCATCTTTATCCTTGGTTTCTTTCCGGCCCAAATGAAATCAGAAATTTTTCTTTGCCATTTGTTAAATTGTTTTGCATCTTTTACAATCGGGATGGTTTGAAACAAATACATTATCCTTGGCAAAATATTCATTTTAATTGCAGCTATCCTGCCCAGTAAGGACAAGTTAAGCTTATTCCATTTCATCAAATCTTTGTCCATCTTACACCACAGTTTTTCATAATTGTTTTTAAATAAATCAATGTTCTTCATTGTTATCTCTATTCCAAGGTACTTAACTTTGGTTGTGACTTCACAACCCGTCACCTTTTGTAGTTTTTATTTTATTTGGTTGCATGTTTTTACATAAGAATTTCGATTTCTCCTTATTTATGTATAATCCTGCTAATTCTTCGTACTCTTTTATCTTAGCTAACAGCAATGGTGACACTTGAATCGGATTCTCCATTATGAAGACTATATCATCTGCAAAAGCTTTGTATTTATAAGAGAATCTTCTGATTTTTAGACCTTCTATTTCTTCATCTTTTTGAATTTGTTGTAACAGAATTTCAAGGGTCATTATAAACAACAATGGTGATAACGGGCATCCTTGCCTTGTTCCTTTACTCACTTTCAATTCTTTGGTAAGATCTGCCTTTATACACAGTTTTGCATGCTGATCCGTATATATTGCTCTTGTAATTTTTATAAATTGTTCCCCTAGATTAATTTTTTCCATTACCGCAAACATAAAGTTCCAATTCAAGTTGTCAGAGGCTTTCTCTGCGTCGACAAAAAATAAGGCCGCTTCTTTTTCTGGGTGCTTCTCATAATATTCCACGACATTAACAACAGCTCTTACATTGTCCCTTATTTGTCTTTTAGGAAGAAATCCCGCTTGGTCTTTGTTTATAAAGTTGATCAAGTATTGTTTCAATCGCTCTGCTAAAATTCTTGTATAGATCTTATAGTCATTATTCAACAATGAGATTGGTCTATAATTTTTTACATTTGTGATATCTTTATCTTCCTTAGGAATCAAAGAAATTACAGCTTCCCTCCAGGTCTTTGGAATTTTCCCTTCTTCTCTTATCGTATTTAACAACTTCAACAGTTTGGGTGTTAATTCATCCTTAAGAGATTTGTAAAATTTTGATGTAAATCCATCTGGCCCTGGGGCTTTACCCTCTTGCATTGCTTTTATTGCTGCTTCTACTTCAATTTTCTCTATTGGATCATTTAATGTCTTTTTCATATATTCCGTCAAAGGTGCCACCTGGATGTTTCGTAGATACTTTTCCACTTTTTCTTTACTTAGGTTCACACCTTTGAATAAATTTGCATAGTATTTAAAGAATTCTCTTTTAATTCCTTCTTGATCCACTATTGTTTTCCCATTTGCCATAATTTTATTTATAGTCTTATTTTCTTTCTTTCTTTTTAGTTGCCAGGCCAAATATTTACCAGGTTTGTTCGCACTTTCAAACGATTTCTGTTTCAAATTTTTTAAATTCCATTCTAATTCTTTATTCAGCAAATGCTTAATTTGGGATTGTAATATCGTAATTTCTTTTATTAATTTTTTCTTCCCTGGTCTTTTTTTCAAGTCCCTTTTTTATTTATTTCATTTTGCAGTGCTGACAACCTTTCTTCTTTTGCTCTTTTGTCTTTATTATTCAATGTAATTAATATATCCCTCATTACTGCTTTATAAGTGTCCCATACTGTTTGGAATTCCATATCCTCCGTTTCATTTATTTGGAAGAATACTGCAGTCTCCTTTTCTAATAATGACACGATGTCTTTATTTTGTAGTAAATCCTCATTAATTCTCCATCTTCTTGATTTCCTTTGCAATTTTGTAGACCAGCATATTGGATTATGGTCCGCCCAAACCTTTGGAAGAATCTCAATTTTTTTTGTTATGAGGCCCAAGCCTTGGGAACCCCATAACATGTCAATTCTGGAAAAAGAATTATGCCTTGCTGAGAAAAATGTATAGTCTCTTACTTCAGGGTTGAACTTTCTCCAAATGTCTTCTAAATTTTCCTGTTTAATCAACTCAAAGAAAGAATTGGGTAGCTTCCCTTCTTTATCATTCTTCTTTGAACTTGATCTGTCAAGATTATTTTGTATTGTCCCATTGAAATCACCCATCATCAATACCTGATCATATGTCTTTTCACCCATTTGTCGATTTATGTCTTTAAAAAATTTGTCTTTCGCTCCATTGGGTGCATAAAGTCCTAGTAGTAACGTTTTTTTCGCCTCTATCGTCACCTCAACAGCAATATATCTTCCTTCTTTATCTTTAAAAATTAATTTTGGCTCAAGTTGTTATTTGATGTAAAAGACCACCCCTCTTTTCTTTTGCTCTGCTAGTGAAAAAAATTCCAACCCCAAATTTCTATTCCACAAAAATTTACTGTCTTTGCGTTGTATATGAACTTCCTGTAAACAAATTATATTACATTTTTGCTTTTTAATCCAATGAAATGTTCTTCTTTTCTGTGGTGAATTTAGTCCGTTTATATTCCAAGATAGTAATTTGTACTCCATTATGATGTTGGTTCTTTATTTTCTTCAAAAAAGCTATGCATCTCTTGTTCACTTCTTATTGTAATCCGCTTGCCATTTTGTTCAAATCCAAGACCCTCCGGTATTATCCATCTATATCTTGTGCCCTCTGCACGTAGCTGGTCAGTTAGCCTCTTGTATTTTTTCCTATCACTGATCACTTGTCTTGGTAGCTCTTTCATTATTTTAACTCTGCTCCCTTCTATTGCCCAGGCTTTTTGGTACCCTTTGCTCAAAATCTTCTCTGCCACCTCTTTTGATCTTAGTCTTATGACAATGTCTCTTGGCAGGCCTTTATTTTTCGCATAAACTGAGTTGACTCTATAGGCACCCTCCAACATACTCTTAAATTTGTCAGGGTCTTCTTCTATTTTTTTTTTTTTTTACTGTAAGTCTCCTCTTATTCTTTATAACAGTAAATGTCATTAAATTCAAACAATGTGTTATCATTCTTTTAAATATAATATTCAATAATATGAAAAATCAATATATTTTTTTGGTATATATTTTTGAGGATCCTCTTCTGAATTTATATACGTAAAAAACGGAAACCATTTTTTAATAAAATTATTATTCTTCCTTTGTGTCTCCATTTCTTTTATTTGTATTGCTAGTTTATCCAAAGCTGCTACCTCCCATATTTTAGTCAGCCAGTGTTGTGCTGTAGGGGACGCATCTCTTTTCCAAAATTGAGCAATCAGTAACTTTGCCGCCATTATCAAAAGACTTATTAATTCCTTTCTCAAGTTAGAAAGTTTTGAGTTAGGCCAAAAATTCAAAAGGAACGATTTTGGAGTGAAGGGGATATCTTCTGCTGCAATAATATCAATTACGTGTTTAATTTCTCTCCAAAATTTATTAATTTCTGGACACAGCCACCAACAATGTAAAAAGCACCCTTCCTGCTTACAGCCCTTCCAACAATCTGGAGTTGGTTTTATGTGAGCCAAAAAAAGATTTTTAGGTGTCAAGTACCATCTTGCAAACAGCTTGTAGTTTTGGAGTTTCACATTTAATGAATAGGTGGTGTAAAGTGGAGATTCCCAAATGGATTGCCATTGTTCCAGGGAGAAGGATATACCACAGTCTTTCTCCCAAGCTTTCTGTTGGGTTGTAATATCAGACCAATCTTTAGCATTAATTAAGTTGTATATAGTCGACGTTAATGTTTTGGTTCGTTCTGTATTCTTTTTCAACAAGTTTTCAAAAGTTGTTAGCGGCCTGTCTATCACTTCTACAATTCTGGGGTTATGTAAAATGAAATGTATTTGTTGATACTGAAACCATGGGATTGATATTTTAAATTGCGTTTCCAATTGTGTTTTGGTAAGCATTTGTCCATTCTTAATAATATTTTGGAACTGGTATATTCCTGTCTCTCTCCAAATTTTAAAATCCCCTGGTTCACGTCCTGGTTTAAACCATGCTTGGCCCAGAAAGCTTGCCATCGGTGAAGTGGATGGTATTAAAGTTTTTTTGTGTTTATCCCAAAGTTTTAAAGTCAGAGCTAAATAGGGGTTATTGTTTGCGGCAAAGTGTCTGTCATTAGGATTGTTCCAAATGGCTTCCCATAAGTAGTCATCTGGTAGATATGATGCCTCAATATTTACCCACGGTTTCCTGCAGTGCTTTATTGCATACATTAATATGTTTTTTAAGTTTGCAGCTAAATAATAAGCTTCTAAATTAGGTAGACCTAGCCCTCCCTGTTTTATTGGTCTTGTCATTAATTTAAATTGAAATCTTGGTTTTTTGTTTGACCATAAAAATTTGGAGATAAACTTTTGTCTATCTCCAAAATCCTTAGTTGAAATATAACAGGGTAGGTTATAAAATAGAAATAAATATTTGGGAAGAACAAAGGTCTTAATCATATCAACCTTTTCTAACAACGTCAGATTTAATTTACTCCACTGTTCCAATTGTAGTTTAATGGTACTATCCATTACTTTGTAGTTGACCGCATAGAGGTCCTGTAAATTTAATGGTATTTGTATACCCAGGTGCCGAATAGATTTTTGAACCCATTTGAACGGAAAGGCGTTTAGTAGATTTGATTTAGTATTTGGAGACAGTACAATAGGGTATAATTCAGATTTTGTATAATTTATCTTAAAACCTGATATCCCACTAAATATTTGGATATGATTTAATAATGATGAAATCGATTGGAGGGGGTTTGTAACATAAAAAACTGCGTCATCGGCAAATAAACTCAATTTATACTCTTCGTTTCCTACCGATATGCCAGTTATCGATTTCTCCTTACGTACTGCAAAGGCCAGCGGTTCTATAGAAAGTGCGAATAGTATAGGGGACAGGGGACAACCCTGTCTCGTACCCCTATGCAACTCCAAGTCCTCAGATCTATAATTATTAATATAGATTTGTGCTTTAGGTTTTGCATATAAAGTTTTGATGGAAGTTAAAAATTTCTGACCAAATCCCATATATTGTAATAAAGTAATTAAATAAGGGACCTCCACCCTATCGAAGGCCTTCTCTGCGTCGATGGCCAAAAGGACTGATTCTTCCTGTCTTTGTTTCCCTAAAAATATTAAGTCCATTGTTTTACGGATATTATCCGTTAACGTTCTTGAGGGGATAAAACCTGATTGGTCGTTGTGTATGTATTCTGTGATGACATTATTCAATCTGTTGGCCATCAAGGCAGAGAATATTTTAAAGTCATTGTTTAGAACTGAAATAGGTCTAAAAGATGCTGGGTTTTGTTTGTCTTTTCCAGGTTTAGGAATTACTGTAATTCTTGCTTCGGACCATGTGTTAGGCATTTCTCCACTGTACAAGACCGAATTGCAGGTGTGGACCAAGGGGTCCAGCAGCTCTTGCTCAAAGGCCTTATAGAATTCTGTAGGGATACCATCCCTGCCTGGAGCCTTATTGTTTTTAATATGCTTTAAGGTTTCAGAGATTTCCAGGGGAGTTATATCTTGTTCTAAGTATGCCTTATGTTCCGAAGATATTTTAACATTGTAATTTATTGAAGTAAGATATTCTTTAATTTTGTCAGGTTTTGGGTTCTCTGATTCATATAACTTTTGATAGAATTTCTGAAAAACTTGAATTATATCACTTGACTTAGTAACTAGGGATCCCTGTTGATTTCGCATATTATGGATAAGATGGGAGGCCCTCGTTTGTGTGGTCCTCTGTTTAAGTAGCTTTATCGATTTAGGTGTTTTAGTAAAATATTTTTGATTAAGTATCTGTAAATTCTTTTGTATTTGAGATGTTTCCAATAGTTCCAATTTTTTTCTTTCCTGTTCTAATGTTCTTAACAGTTTTTTCCCTCCTTTTTTTGCATATTGCAGTTCCATACATTTGATATTATTAGTAAGTTCTAATATTAGTGATTGTCTTTCCTTTTTATGAGTGGAAGCTATTGCAATTAATTGCCCTCTAATAACTGCTTTAAAAGCATCCCACAATGTGCCTTGTGTTACATCCTTGGTGGTGTTAAATTTAAAGTATTCCTTTATCGCTGCTGAATTTTTTTTACAAATCAGTTCATCTTGTAGCAATAATTTATTCAGTTTCCAATGGTATCCCTGTTTGTCTTCAGATTGAGTGGTAAGTGATCCCGTAACCCAGGAGTGATCTGAGATTGTACGGGGGCCTATATCTGCTTCTTGGATTTGGTTAGCCAACTTTTTGCTCACTAAAAGATAATCAATTCTTGTATGAATTTGGTGGACGGTGGAGTAATAAGTATATTGCCTTACTCCAGGGTTTAATGCATGCCATATGTCCACCAAATTAAATGTATCTAATATATTCTGTATACCTGTTGGTTTCAGTATTTTTTTCCCCGTTTTATATGTTCTGTCTAATTTGGGGTCCAATATGTAATTTAGGTCGGCACCAATTATTGTTTCTCCCTTCTGAAATTCAGACAATAGTTGTAATGTGGTTTTCAAAAACTCTTTTTGGTTTACATTTGGGGCATACAAAGATGCTATTGTTAGTGGCTGGCCGTCCAATTCTCCACTAATAAAAATATAGTGACCTCTAGGGTCTGCTTTTACTTTTTGGCAATGGAAAGGTACTGATTTCGATATTAAAATTGCTACTCCTCTAGATTTTGATGTTCCTGCTGCCAAATAACTTTGATTAAACCAATTTGTGGACAATAGTTTTCCATTTGTGTTTTTTAAATGCGTCTCCTGTAGGCATACTATATTTGCTCTATCTCTTTGCATGGTGTTAAGTAGTCTCTTACGTTTTACAATATTATTGAGGCCTCTACAGTTCCAACTGAGGAGCTTATATGGGCGTGTCATCTTCCAATCTAACTAACAAAGGTAAATAAAAATAAAAAGTGGAAAAAAGGGGAGAATAACAAAAAAATATTAATGACAACAATTTTCAGTAGTGTTACAACAACCCACCACCTCACACAACAAAACTTAACTTAAAAAACAACTTTTTAAACTAACTTCCCTTATTAGGGGAAACTTTTCAGAAACTCCTCCCCTACAAGTACCAAACAGAGCAAAGAAAGCTGTTACAGTGCTTTCTTATCTGAAAAGTAAAAGTAAACCTATTACCACTACTACTATTATCCGGGGGCGTTGTTCAAACGTCACAACTTTTCTCCATAAACAACAGTACAAAGTAAAAGTTCCCTCCTTCCCTCCTGTAAAGATATAAGCAGACTGAGTGAAACTCCACATTTCAATTTAAACATATCATAAATGCCTTTTCATATTTAATCTACACACAATCGTATCCTCACTCAATTTTAGCTCAATTTACTTTCCCCCCTTTCTTAATATTTAAACCAACTGAAATTTATATAAAATCTTACTTAACTTGACTTTCGCTATACAGTATGTTAGTTAAAGTAGGTACGTAGGTTCCATCTGATTTATTTAACTAGCACTGCCCTCTGGTGGTTTTGTATATTACTGCTTCTAACAATAGAGCCTAATACACACACTTAAAATCTGCATTTTACACTTTAACATGACTTACACTCTTCAGTATGCTAGCTAAATACTTATATAGGTTCTATCTGAATTACTTAACTAGCCCTGCCCTCTAGTGGTTTTGGAAATTACTATTTCTAACTATAAAACTTAGTGACCATACTTAAAGTTTACATAGTATACGGTATAATAACTTCTTCTTGTATCTTCTTCTTTTTTCTTTTTTCTTGTTCTCATATGCGTTGTCAGTTTATTAGTAGTTCATGAGTCAGTAGGGGTTTGTTCTTCTTCTTCTTCTAAGTCTGGAGAAAGGGCTTGTAGCTCTTCTTGTTCCCTTCGAGATAATTTAATGTTCAGTTTCTTTAAAAGCAGTTTTCCCGTTTTTAAATCTGATGCTTTTAGTAGAGCCCCTCCTTTGTACACTATAATGTCAGAAACAGGGCTCCAACGGAATCGAAAGTTCTCTGTGTACAATTTTGTTGCGAAGAATTTCAGGTTCCTTCTTTTTTCCATGGCTTCTGGTGGCAAGTCTAATAAGACTAGTACTCTTTGGCCCTCATGACTCAAGGCACCTTTCTTCCTAAATTCCTGAAGTAGTCTAGCTCTCGTTGTGGGAAATGTGAACTGGACCAATATATCTCTTGGCCTTCCTTTCTTTGCTAAGGCAGGCGGTCCCAGACGTAGGGCTTTTACAATCTCAGGAGCTGTGGTATTTTCTCGGCCCAGCACCTTCAGCAGCCATTTATTAATAAAGGGCAAAATACCCTCTTCTTCCTCCGCGCCCTCATTAATCCCTCTGAGCTTCAAATTATAGGCTCTCCAACGGTTTTCAAGCGTTATAATTCTTGCATTAAGCCTTGTTTCTTTAATTTTTATTTGCTTTATTTCTGTCTGCAATGCAAGCGAGGCTTCTGCATTGCGTTCTGCCATTTTGGCAGTTACTTCCATGTCGTTCTCCATCTCCTCGAGCTTTTTGCTTATCGGGGCTAGCCAGCTTTGCATAGATTCCTTAAAGAAGGTATGAATGTCTTCTTTAAGCTGCAAAATGTCTTTTTTTGTTAAGGGAGCCTCGTCCATCTGCAACTGCTCGGTCCCGGGGGAAAGTTGTCCTGTTGCCATAGCTAGGGCCGCTTGGTTTTCCCGCCCCGGTGAGGAGTTAAGGGGAAAAAACTTCCTTACCGACTGGATCGTCTCTGTCGCCTTCTTAGTTTTCAATTTTGGTGTTTCCTTAGCCTTTGCTTTGTTCTTTAAAGGTTTTCCCATTTGGGGCTGTTTTTAAAGTCCGCGATTTAGCAATAGGGCCAGGATTTCGGAGGGAAGGAACGGAGCTGTGCTAATTTGCGTCCACCATTATCCGGCGACCGTCTTCTTCTATTTACTCAGTGATGATGTTCACCATATAGCCCTTTAAATCTGCCTCTTCCTTTTCAGGTACCCCTCTCAGACGAACTTGTGATTCCATCAACTTACAATCGTGTATTATGACCTTTTCTTGAAGTTTTAGCAAGGCAGAGGCCTGTGTATCCACTTTCATCTCTACCTCCTTCACTTTATTTTGAGTCTCTTCCTTAAAACCCTCTATCTCTTTCCTAAGATCTCCAACTTCTTTTTTAAAATCTTTTTTCATTGCCAAATGCAATTTGTCCATTGCTTTTAACATTTTTGCCTCCAGAACATCAAATTGGGATTGCATCTTATCAAATGATTGGGTTCTTGCACGTGTTATTCTTTCTACTGACATATAAAAAATCACCAAACCTTAAAAAAATCCCCACATAAAGTTTAGCATCCAGTCCAATAGCTTAGAACAAGTTCTTTCAGATGAGACTAATTTTGTTTTCCTCCCTTCTTCCTAAGCAAAGATATTGAATTTTAACAATTTTGACAGTTTTTCTCCCTTTAAAAATGGCATTTCTCTATGGTACAGTTCCAGTCCAGAGAGGTCTTTCTTGGTCTTGGACTCAATTCCTTCCTGGTTCAAAGGTCAGATGTCACAGCTTTTGTAATCCTTATAGGCTCTGTATTATTGTCCAGCCCCTTTTAGTTTCACTTCCTGTTACAGCTTGGTCTAATCTCGTGTCTAGGTCTCGCAGTTTTTTGAGCTACATGAAGAAACCGAAACCACAAAACCCCAAAACAATATGTCTTTTCTTCAAATATGGTAAGTCAATGGTGCTTAGCCCAGCACATGGAACAAATCCTGCGTGGATTCTGTCTCTCCCAGCTGAGAGTAAGAGCAAAGCGGAAAGTTCGCAGGAAGAAAGTGCAGGGCATCTTGGGATGTCCTTGAATGTCCCCCGATGGGAAGGCGATCATGGGATCCAGCAAGGAGACCCTGCAGAAGACCAATCGACTGTGCGTAAACAAAAGTTCAAGGATCCCACTGGGTCCCTGTGTGGCAAGTCTAAATCCTACAGATGCTCTGATTGTGGGAAGAGTTACCGCAGGAGCACAGATCTCTTAAGGCACCAGAGAACCCATACTGGAGAAAGGCCTTACCTGTGCCTGGACTGCGGGAAGAGCCTCAGTCGAAGTTCAGTCCTCCTTGAACACCAGAGGATCCACACGGGTGAAAAGCCGTACAAATGCAGCCATTGTGGGCAAGGGTTTAGCCAGAGTTCCAACCGGAACCAGCATGAGAGGACTCACAGCAAGGAGAAAATGAGTAGCCCGGCATGTTGGGGAAAGAATCAGCAAAGGACAGATGACCAGAAGAGCAGCTCTACAAGTGCGATGACAACTGACAAGGTTCTGGGAGCTGAGCTGGGACCTGGAGGGGGCTCTCAGTTGCCTGGGGGAAACTTCTCTTGGAGCCTGAAGATGTTGAAGTACCAGAGGAACCACTTGGTTGAGAAGCCCTACAGGTGCCCACAGTGCGGGAAGTGCTTTGTGCGCAGCACAGATTTCATTCGACATCACATCACTCACACAGGAGAGAAGCCCTACACCTGTGGGAAGTGTGGCAAGAGTTTTACACGCAACTCTGTCCTCACCGAGCACCAGCGCATCCACACAGGCGAGAGACCCTACAAGTGCAGGCTGTGTGGAAAGGGCTTCAGCCAGAACTCCAACCGTAAGCAGCACGAGACAATCCACCAAGCCAAGAAACCTTTCAAATGCCTCCTAAAAGGCAAGAAAATGTTAAACTGGGGACTGGGATTCATTAGGCAACAGAAAATCCACTCTGCTGGTAGAAAAACCTGATAAGTCCAAGAAGTATTCAGAGTGAATTTGAGTCCACTAGGAATCCAAGAAACTGAAGTGGGAAGGAAAGCCCACTTTTATGGTTTTATATGTTTTATGGAATTGATTGTTTTTATGATATTGTAAGCCGCCCTGAGTCTGCTTGCGGAGAGGGCGGGATATAAATGTAAAGTAATAAATAAAATAAATAAATAAATAAAATCTTTGAAGGCAATTATTTTTGCAGCATCCAATTTTCACAGGCTGAATTCTTCTCCTACTATGCCCCCACTCAGCTCAGTTCATTCAAAGTTCCACAGTTTGTGGGCATATATACACGGCAGATCTCTATTCTTTCTTCTGCGTCACCAGCCACGAACTGCCAACTTCCTCTCTTATCTTAAAGTTCTTTTGCTGCTGTTCACTTCCAAAGCTACAGAGCTCAAGCTTAACAAGGTAAAGATTTTTTTTCATTCAGTTATGCTTTGCCTTCGTCTGTTTATAATCCACTCAGTGTTTAAGCTATATTCAAAGTCTCTCAGAGTGAAGATAAAAATGATGAATGTACCTTGTAGATATTCACAACTCCTCCGGCTCACGTTTTCTTGCAATTAAAGTCAGTCCGTCTAGAGTGTTTGGATTCCGACGGGCTTGAGTCAAATTAATGACTTTAGGATCGCTGCAGATAATGGTTGACAAATCCCGTACTGCCGGACATCAAGAACTGAAGGAGACAGCTCCCTGACCCCTCCAGATCGATATCAACAGCTAAAGGGGAAAAAAAGTCGTCTTGGATTAACCCTTGCCTAGGGTTAATGGGCATAGACCTTCTCAGGGGTCTTTTATACCCTGAACAGTGACAATAAAATCCCCCTCTGTTAGGGAGCTGCAGCCTGTCTTCCAGCCAAACAGGAAGTCCGATTTCATATAATCAACTTTTTAAGATTCAAGGAGACAAAATTGAATTAAAAACCTCAGAAGAGATAAATAACAATTATGATTGGTTTCAAATGCAACAAATTAAAAGCTTGATGGAAAATGACATAAAATCAGAGGGAATTAGACGAGAACAAACAGAACTGGAAAGGGTCTTGCTAGGTGACAATGAAAAATTGATATCAAAAGTATATAAGTTATTATTGAAATGGTCTACAGAAGAAGTAGTAAAGTCTCAAATGGTCAAATGGGCTGGGCAATCAATGTGAACAGAGAAATACAAATGGATGCATGGGAGCACCTTTGGAAGAACTCAATGAAGATATCAACTTGTCAAAGTATTAAAGAGAACTGTTTTAAGATGATGTATAGGTGGTATATGACTCCGAAAAAACTGGCTAAGATGAGTAAGAAAATGTCGGATAGATGTTGGAAATGTAAAAAACATGAAGGTTCTTTCTTCCATATGTGGTGGACATGTGAAAAAGCGAAAGAATTCTGGAAGATGATACAACAAGAAATCTCCAAAATTTTGGGCTACAACTTTAAGAAAACTGCAGAGACGTTTTTACTTGGATTACAATTAGAAAAATTTCCAAAGGAAGATAGGACTCTAATTTGGTACCTGCTATCAGCTGCTAGAACATTATACACACAGCTTTGGAAGCAAGAAAAAACACCGGAGAAATGGGACTGGACCATGAAAGTTTTATCGTGGGGTGAAATGGATAAACTAACCAGAATACTAAGAGACAATGATTTAGAGATTTTTTTAAAATAGTTTTTATTAAGCTAGCAGCAGAGATAAAAAAGACGAGTAATCAACATCATACATCCGACACAGGAATAAGTGTAAGCAAAGAAATACAAAAAGGATTAACTATACAGAAAAGCATAACATAAGGACACAATAAACACAATAAAAAGTGCAACAATACAGTTAAAAAGCAAAACAGTAACAAACTCATTCACACTAAGGAATGGAGAGGATCAATAAATTTCTATTACTCCAAATCAACACCTTTACTTTTCACCCACTCATATATGGGATCCCATTCCTCTTGACATTTTTGTACGTTACCATCTCTTAATCTTATGGACATTAAATCTAATTCTGCGGCATCTAGCAGTTTGATAATAAATTCCTCTCTGTTGGGGATTTTGTCGGTCTTCCAATACTTGGCTTAAAGTATTCTGGCAACTGTAACAATATACAGTAATAATTTCAGTTTTATCTTAGGAATGTCTTGTCTGCAAATATTTAGAAGGTATAGTTCTGGTGCATGACAAATTTTTATTTTCAAGATTTTTTGTGCCCATCTATTAACTTGGGCCCAGTATTTTCTGGCATATTCACACTGCCACCAAATGTGAAATAGAGATCCTTTAACTTCTCAACATTTCCAGCATTTGTTCGAATATGTGGGATATATTCTGGCCAATCTGTCTGGAGTGAGATACCATCTATATGCCATTTTATATAAATTTTCTTTGAAATCTGCTGGTCTTATTAATTTTAAGTTCTGTTTCCATAAATTTTCCCATTCAATCAAGTCAATATTAAACCCAAAATCTTTCAGCCAACGAATCCATGATTCTTTTACAGTTTCATCTTGCATCTTAATTTGAAGCAACCAATCATAGGCTTTGGAAATTATCTTCTGCTTGGTTTCAAAAATAAGGTCCAATTCATTTAGTTTGTTCGAGAACCCTTTTTCTTTATCTTTTTGGAATCTTGATTTGAGCTGGCATTGTACCCACCAGTTCAGCTTAGCAAGTTCTTCTTCAATTAGGGCATTCTGATTGTCCAACAAGTAGCCATAGTTTTGCTGATTGTCCCAATTGTACAAATTAGGGTGAGTCAAGGCTTCTATAGAAGATAACCATTTTGGAGTGTAAGAGTAGTGCACTTTAATTTCCAGCCAAGTCCTATATAAAGATCTTCTTATCTCGTGCCTGAGAAATCGGCCGGATTTGTTTGGAGTATTGTACCACATGTAACTGTGCCAGCCTTCCCCCAGACCCGCTCCTTCGATAGCCAATAGTCTCTTGTTGCCCAGTGTACACCAATCTCTTAACCATGCGATACAGCAGGCCTTATAGTATAAGTTCCAATTTGGAAGAGCCAGGCCACCTCTTAATTTGCTATCCTGTAAAACTTTCAGTTTTATTCTGGCTTTCTTACCCTGCCAAATGAACGTCTTAGTCATACGATTAAGTTGTTGGAAAAATAGCTTAGGTAGAATAATTGGAATTGTTTGGAAGAAGAATAAAATTCTCGGGAGAATATTTATTTTAATTGTAGCAATTCTGCTACAATTGCTGGAGACCTTTCCATCTAGTTAAATCATTACGGATCTCCTTCAGTATTTTTTCATAGTTGTCTCTGTACAAATTCTTTAAATCCTTTGTTAGATAGATTCCAAGGTATTTTATTTTTCTTTCGTGCTTGAATCCTGAAAGTTGTTCTAGAAATTCAATTTGAGCTTTATCCATGTTTTTCGTTAAAATTTTGGTCTTAGAAACGTTCAATTTAAAGCCGGAAACTTCTCCAAATTCTTTTAATTTTTGTTTTAGAAGAGCTATAGAAGAAATCGGTTGTTCCAAAATAAATACTAAATCGTCCGCGAATGCCAGGGTCTTGAATTCTTCATTGTTCATCTTAGCTCCCTGAATTTTTGGATCATCTCTAATTTTCTTAATTAAAGGTTCCAACGTCAGGATAAAAAGCAGGGGCGATAAGGGGCACCCCTGTCTAGTACCTTGTTCTATTTCTTTTTTTTTATATAACTAATAATTTTTATTATTTTAAATAACTTCACACAGCCTAGTCAAAATCTTTAGTATACAAATAAGCAAGGCATTATCATTATACATCAAAATATAAAATAATATAAATAATATATAAAGGAATTCTTTACAATCGCTTACACACCTGTAATTCGTTACGTAGACAGTTTACATAACAGGTAAAGACTCAAACTAAATCATAAACATAGATAGTTAATATATGATGAAATCCAGATACTTTTTTGGAGTAGGTAGGCTTAATAAGGATTTCTCATTGATATAAGAGAGAAAGAAAAACCATTTCTCAACAAAATTATCATCTGGTCTTGGATTTTCGTATCTTAATATGCTTGTAGACAATTTATCTTGGATCATCAAGTCCCATATTTTATTGTACCATTGGCGAATAGTTGGACATTTATCTGATTTCCAACATTGAGCTATATTGATTTTGGCTGCTAATAATAAAATTGAAAGAAGATCCATTTTTGTTTTAGAGCTTGGTTTGGTATGCCAGATATTTAGGAGGACAGACTCTGGCAAGAAAGGAATGTCGAAATCAATTATTTCTCCTGCAATTTTTATCACTGATTTCCAAAAAGCCTGCACTTGTGGACACTCCCACCAACAGTGCATCACCGTGCCCATTCCCCCACACTTTTTCCAACACCCTGGAGTGGAGATCAGATTGCCATGAAACAGCCTCACTGGTGTCATGTACCACCGGGACCACAATTTAAAATTTTGTATTTTAATGTACGTAGATCTAGATTTAAATAGAGAGCTTTTCCAAAGGGTTTTCCATTGCTCTTCTGAAAAACTTTTCCGGCAGTCCTTGTGCCACTGATTCTGCTGTGAGGCAACCCGGCTCCACTCCCTTCCGTTCAGCACTCGGTAAATGCAAGAGATTGCCCCTCTAACCGAGGAGGAACCAGCCTTTAATCGAGACTCAAAAGAATTTAGTGTTCTATTTGCACAGGTAAACGGGATTACTTTGTGCAAAGCATTAAATAATTGATAATATTGCATCCATGGTATTGTCATTTTAAATTTTGTCTCCAATTGTATTTTTGTACTTATTTTGCCATTAGTTGTAATGCCAATCAGCCTAAAAATGTTTTTATCTCTCCAAATTTTGAATTCACTTATTGCTTTGCCAGGTGGAAACCAGGGCTGTCCAAGAAAGGACATGAACGGTGATGTTGCTGGAGTTAGAGTTTCTCTATATTGATCCCAAATTTTCAATGTGTGCTCCAAAAATGGGTTGTCCAATATTAGTCTTGGTCTGTCAAACCTTCCAAGCCAAATGCCCTCATGTAAGAGGATGTTTCCCAAAGCTGCCTTCTTGATACTAAGCCAAGGAGTGTCACACTCAGGTAGCGCATATGTAAGGATATATCTCAGTTGGGATGCTAAATAATATTTTTCCAGGAGTGGAACTCCCAGACCACCAAGTTCTGTCGGCCTAGAGATTAGAGAAATTGAAACTCTATGTTGTTTGGAATTCCATAAAAAGTCTAAAAAAATTTTTTGCCATTTCTTAAACTCCAATTTGCCTATTGAAATAGGCAAATTTTGAAATAAAAAAAGTAGTTTAGGAAATAAAAAGGACTTTAAAAGGTCCACTTTTTCTAAAATTGAAAAGTTGCATTTTGACCATTCCTCTATTGACTTTTTTAATTGAAAGAATAGTTGGGAAGTAATTTGCCTGAAATAAATCCTTAAGGTTCACTGGAAAATTAGTCCCCAAATATCTCCAAGATTTTTCTACCCATTTGTAGTTGAAATTCCTCAGAATATCTAGTTTCAAAGAGGGAGTTACCACCATAGGATAGATTTCTGATTTCAGGAAATTAACTGTAAAGCCTGAGTGTGCGCTGAATAAATCAATAACCTTCTTCAGATGTAGAGAAACCAAAGGGTTGCTGAGGTAGAATAACGTATCGTCAGCAAACAAGCTGACCTTGTGTGTCTTACCTTTCAGCGAAATGCCCTCTATTTCTGGGTTTTCCCTGACGGCGTGAGCTAGTGGTTCAAGAGACAGTGCAAATAAAATCGGTGACAGTGGGCAACCTTGACGGGTGCCTCTGCTTAGAATTAAAGTATCCGAATGAAAATGGTTAACATCAATCTGTGCATTTGGTGAGTAATAAATAGCATTAACTGAGCGAACAAAATTAGGACCAAATTGCATAAAACTTAAAACAGATTTCAAAAAGGGGATTTCTAATTTGTCAAACGCTTTTTCGGCATCCAGGGAGAGAATCAGCGAGGGAATTTTGGATATCCTACAGTAGTGTATTACGTTGAGAGTTCTGCGTATATTATCAGATATAGATCGCCCTGGTATAAAACCAGATTGATCATTGCTAATGTAGTTTGTTATTATTTTATTCAACCTTTCCGCCAAAATTGTTGAGAAAATTTTAAAATCATGATTTAATATTGATATTGGGCGGTAGGAAGAGGGACTCAATTTATCTTTCCCTTCTTTGTGTAATACAATAACTCTCGCCTCTTTCCATGAGTTAGGTAATTTACCGTACATCATTACATTATTACAAGTGTTAAGAAGATGTTCTTCAATTTGGTCTTTAAAATGCTTGTAGAATTCTATTGGGAAGCCGTCTCTTCCCACCGCCTTGTTGTTTTTAATTTTTGCCAGTGCCACTCTCACCTCTGTTAAGTTAATTGGTTTGTCTAAAAAAGAGGAATGGTCCTTTGACAATAACTTATTAAAACTAATAGAATTTAAATAATCCACAATCTCTTTAGGATTGGGGTTAGATGTAGTATACAATTTTTTATAAAACTGAAGGAAAGTTTTGGTGATGTCTTTTGATTTGGAAACAATCCGACCAGCAGATGTTTTAATAGCATGAATCAATGAGTTTGATTTCTGTTGTGAAATTTTGTTTTTCAAGAGTTTAAGTGACCTGGAAGTTCTGGTAATATATTTTGGTTTTAAGTATAGTAGTTCTTTTTGAATTGTAGAAGTTTCAATTAGTTCTAATTTTTTCCTTTCCAGATCTAGTTTTCTGAGCATCTTCTTGCCTCCATATTTTATGTGCTTTTTCTCTAATAAGGAAATATTAGATTGTAAGTCCAGAATTGTTTGTTGTCTTTCTTTTTTACATTTGGATGCAATAGAAATCAGTTTACCCCTTAAAACCGCTTTAAATGCATCCCAGACATACTCCTGGGAAACTCCACATGTTGCATTGAATGAGAAGTAGTCCTTAATTTGTTTTTCAATTTCTTCAGAAACTGTTGAATTAGTTAGCAGTAGTTTATTTAATGACCAACGGGGCCCCTTGTCATCTGAGTCTTGTGGGGAAAGATCACAAGAGACCCAAGCATGGTCAGAGATGTTTCTCAACCCAATTGAGGCATTTAAAAATTTATTCATATAAGACTTTGAGACTAAAATAAAATCAATCCTTGAATAAGTGCCATGCACCGAAGAGTAAAAAGTATACTCTCTAGAGCCAGGGTTTAGTGTGCGCCACACATCTACCAGGTTATTATGGTCTAGGACTTTTTGCAGAGTGGTTGGCTTCATCATCGAGCCAGTGGGTTTTCTTTTTTTGTGAGTTTTATCATAGAGTGGATCTGAAATTAAATTAAAATCACCTCCAATTATTACTTCCCCCTTTTTGAAATCATTCAGCACTTCTAATGTGTTTTTAATAAACTCAAATTGGGCCAGATTAGGTGCATAAATTGATGCTAAGGTTACCTGGGTACCATTTAGCTCACCTTGCACAAACAGATATCTTCCAGAGGGATCTGCTTTGATTTGCTGGCATTGAAATGGTGTATTCTTTTGAGATTAGTATCGCCACACCCCTTGACCTAGATGTTCCTTTGGCTTGGAAGGTTTGAGAGAACCAGGAAGACTTCATAAATTGCGTAAGTTTAGATTTTTGGTGAGTTTCCTGTAGAAAGACAACATTAGCACGTTCCTTGTACAATAAATTAATAATTCGTCTACGTTTGATGTGATTATTGAGGCCTTTACAATTCCAAGTAATAATTTTGTATTGCTGAGACATCGTTGTTTTTCCCTTCAACTGATTCTTAGACCTAGAATAAAGTAACGTACAGTGTATTAACCTCTGAGATTTTCTTCTACATTAAAGTATCTGTTAACTGGATGTTATGCAACTAGAAAAGTAAATTAAAAGACAAGAACAAGAAAAAACAAACAGATCTGACACTTAAAAACACTTAACACTAGAGCTCCAACAGGAGCTAAGGTTCCAACTTCTTACCACCGTACCACGAATAGGGAGTCACCAAACTCTCTCCCTAACCAGAAACCTTCCTATTAAGCAAGGGAGGCTAAACACACTTCAGTAAATGTAAAGAATATAACAAACCGCTCCTTCCCTCCCTTTCACACATTTTAAAGCAAGCTTCTAAATATGCTATCAAAAGTAACTTCAAGGCTTTCAATTCAAGAGTTATTTCAACCTATTAGACCTTAACATATGTGTATTATTACATTAAAGCTAACCATTAGTGATCAGAGTGACTATACTTTTAAAATACTTTTTAACCCTACATTCAAAATTGTGTTCCCAAAAACCATAAACATAATTCATTAACACCAGTTTTAACCAGGCTTCCTTAGACTCCCTCTCCCCCCTATGAATTATTAAACCAAGTAAATTCTTGCATGGCTTAGTTCAACAAGTATTCTACAAGGAAATCCAACTGTCTTCCAGTTTACCTGTCACCTAATATTAAAAATAAAAAAGGAAATTTCATTTATCATCAAGAAGATTCATACAACAATCAATATTAGTTTCAAGTGGCAGATTATTTTAGCAAAGTTTCCCTCTTTCCCTTACCCACCCTCCCCCCCACCCTTAAATTCATTAAGCAAAATTAACTCTCACATGACTTAATCTTAAGTGCACTTTCAGAAATAGTCCATATGTCTTCTGGTTTACCTGTCATCTATAAATTAAAATTAAAAAGAAAAATATTTCATTCACCCTCTTATAAAAAAAATTCATCATGTGATCACTATGGCCCTTTTCACACTTACCGGTGGAAACCGGAAGGGAGTCGGTATTGTGCCGCTTGCAGTAATCCGAGACAGGGACGGGAGTTTTCAGACACATGTTTTTTTTCCCGGTAGGGTTCCGTGATTGAAGCGAGCCATTTCACACTGTCCCGCTCTTATCTCGGTTTCACCAGCGCTAGCCGCTTTCGCGCCTTTTTCCGCCCGCCGGCGCGCGCGATCTCGGGCTTTTTTTTTTTTTTTGGAACGTCAGTTTAGATCGATATAGCGGTATATCGCTATATCGACCTCTCAGAACAGCGCCACCATAGGGATGGCTAGGCTCCGTTGAGATGTCAGAGATCGCCGCAGCTGAAACTTGGTAACAGGTGTCCCATTGGATACACAGTTCGAGCGGGAGATCAGGGCACCAGGCATTGGTCTGTCACCTGTTGCTATCACTTCCATGCCCACACAGGTGAGTCTGAGGCACATTTATGGGTGGGGGCTGTTGCCACCTGGAGAGGGGTTGCCCATAGGGCAGCAGGTTTTGGCGGGAGAACAGACCAACAGTGATTGGTGAAACAGATGTTGCTAACCCAGCCTGATGTGCACACATCCATGCCCACAGGCTATTGGCTGGAAAGTGACTTGTGCCAAGCTGCAGCAGGTATAAATGTCAGGGGGGAAGGCACAGATTTCTGTGGGTTGTAGTTGGTGAGTGGATTGTCTGGTGTAATAGGTTGGTGAGTGGTTTATCAGGAATTGTGAGAAGGATGAGTGGGTCAAGAGGTGTAGCTTGGAGTGAACAGGAGGTTCTGGATCTCCTAGAAATATGGGGAGATGATGAGATCCAAGCAGCTCTGCAGACTTCCCATAGAAATTATACTTGCTATCAGAAAGTCTCAGCAGAGATGGCGAAACGTGGCCATGACAGGACAGCTGAGGAATGTAGGAGCAAAACGAAAAGTCTTAGAGCAGAATATAGGCGGGTCATTGCTCATAATGCCAATCCTGGGAATAAAAAAGTTACATGCCCCTTTTATAATGAGCTTCATAGAATACTGAAGGGGGAAGGAAGTGTGAAGTCCAGAAGGCTGTCTGCCATCAGCTTTCTGGGTGATCAGCCATCAGACTATGGCAGGACTGCCTTGGTCGCTAATGAACTGTTGTGCCCTGAGGCACCAACAATCAACACGGAAGACATACGTGAAAATGTTAATGGTAAGTGATGCATTATAAGAGTGTGTGGGGGGGGAGTAAGTGCACTTTGAAATATGGTTCATTAATTAATGTGGTATGCCTGCAACGCCCTGCACAATGGACGGAATTCAGAAATACCTCCATCCCCCACCCAGTGGCAGTGAACCCTGCTGCAAGTGTAGAAGATGTTAAAAAAAAATAAGTATCCCAGGTCAAAAGGGCCTGGAGAAAACCAGCTGCCTGATCTATCTTTGAATCTTGTCAGTGCTTCAGGTCACTTCAAGAGCAGCTTTCCAGTAGAACAAGTACAGTGATATGAATGATGAATACTTCATTCATTTAAAAGTGAACATGTACTAAGATAATCCATGGCTTACTGCCTGTTGATACTGTTAATGAGCATGGAATGAACGCTATTTCTGTCCTTGTCACTGTCTTGGTTGCTTTGCAAGACTTTAGAAATGAGTCCTGGTTTATGTGCACTGACTAGCTTGCAGGATTTTGTCATTAAAGTTAAAACCTGCAATGATAGGTATTGTTCGGTTCACTGCATGTCTGCAACACCAAATAAATCTACTGCTTTGTTTGATGGGAAGCAGGGCAGTGAGTGAGAATCCAGACAGGCATCTTGTCATAAGGCAGAAGTGTAGTCCAATGGTACCTTTAAGTGCACAGAAATTTATGCATAGGCATAAGTTTTGTTGATCTTACAGGTTCCAATGAAGTCATACAGCTGCCCATCAAATCCATCTTAGCAATATGTATGTATTGAAATGCCTCATCATTGCCTCACCAATAGTTGTCGCTATTACTGTATGCAGGCAATAAGAAGAACTGTATGGTGTTGTTCATGTTATGTGTATATGAAAATATCTGTGGTATATAAATGATGTGTTCAGAGACAACCCTGGTGGTCTAACTATTTGCATTTTGTTACCTGCATAGATGAAAGAGTTGTAGAAGAGACTCAGGACCAAGATGAAACACTGGTGGAGGAATTTATTGGTGAGTGCAGCTTTTGTCTTGTTTTCCTCTTACCTGTCAGCAAGAAATTTGTACTCCCAATAGCAATCCCTTTCAGTATAAGGTGAGCATTTAATGATTTATAATGGCAACCTCCAAAAGAGGGAGCATGTACGTCCTTGGTATTTTGCTGCAGAATGCTGAGGTGTTTCTCAGTCAATCAGGGGGATAATTACAAGGTGAGCAGCAAGGGATGCATCAGGCAGCAATGTTTCTCCAGGCCAGTTTTGGCAGGGGTTCTGGAGGTTCTTGCAATCTTCCGGGCAAAGACCAGGGGTCATTGGGGGTGTGTGTGTGTGTGTGGTGGAAGGTATTAGTGACTTTCCTGCACTGTGAAGGGGGTTGGACTAGATGACCCTGGAGGTCCCTTTCTTTATGTATAGAATTTCTAACAGTGATGTTATATTTTTTAATTTCCCATTAGAAGAAGAGGAGGCAGGACCTTCTTCACGGAGGAACCAGGATCAGGAGGAGCAGCATGTTATCGTTCCAGGTCCTGGTCAGCTTACCACAGCCAGGAGGAGACGTGCTTACGGGCTCTACAGTGTGGCTGAAAAAATAATGGAACAGTCGGACACCCAGCATGCCGATCACATGGCAGCAAAGAGGCAGGAGCTGGAGTTCTACAGCGAGGAGATGGAGTTGCGCAGGCAGGAAGTGAGGGAGACCAGGCGGGACAGGGAGATGCTCCATGAAGCCCTAAGGCAGCATAATGAAGTCATGGAGAAATGTGGTAACGCTCTGACACTGCTGACTAACCTCTTGGAGAGGGAGCTGCAGAACCCTCCTCCTGTTAGTCAGCAGGAATGCCACCCTGCCACTTCAGTGCCCAGAAGCCATGGGAAGCAAAAAGAGAAGAGGAAAAATGCTGGGTGTCCTAGAGACAGACTGTCACCTTGAACTGATCCCCCCCACACCCCCTGCAGCTTACGCTTCCTAAACTGTTGTTTCCTTCCTTCCCTTTTAGGGTAATCATTGTTATAGATAAGGTTTTATAAAGTTTGTGCTTTTGAACCCTGTGTGCCAGTTATTTTAATACTGTAGTAAACACCAGTGGTGATACCACAGCATAATGATACCATGCATCACATTTCAATGTCTTCATAGGAAACATGCAGAGTTCCACCAGTCAACATCTACTGATATAAGTAGCCTTTGACTGCAGGAAATGTTCTTAGGAATTCACTGCACAGGTGGCAGTGCTGCAATTGCACAGTGGAACTGCACACATCTCAAGGAATAGTAAGCAGTCCAGTGGCACCTTTAACACTGACAATTGTTATGGCAGCATGAGCTTTTGAGAAACACAGCTGTCTTCCTCAGATGCCTCTAAGGAATAGAGCTTTGATCCTCAAAAGTCTATGCTACAATGACAGCTGGCCGTGTTAAAGGTGCCACAGGACTCTTTCCTATTTGGCATCTGCAGAATAACACAATTAACCACTCTGGGTCTATCTAAAGGAATGTTACTGTAATAATGCTCTTGAAGCAATGCTTTTCTGAAATTTCTGCATTAAAGAACATTTCAAAGCAATACATACAAACAATTTAACATGAAAACTATTTACATAAATAACACATAACTATATACAAATCATTGGTCACCCCCGTCCCTCTGCAGCCGTTCCACTTTTTCTTCAAGGGCCATAATACGCCTCTCCAAAGCTTCATCTGTTAGGGAAACAGAACATAGGTAAGGTGGATGTACTCCACTTACTGTACCCCATAAAAAGAATACATGAAGGTTTAACGTACTGGACCTCCGGAGTTCAGCCATGTTATCCTCTATCAGTTTGATAACCTCTGGTATCCCTGGGGGCCTTTCATCTCCTGAAAAATAAACAAAGGTAATAATTACCAACCTGAAAACAGGATGTTTCTTTGGTGCATCTGATTCACTGTCCTCTTAGAGAAAGAGGGTTCTCCTGGTGCACAGATTGGGGTTTTGCAGCATCACTCAACACCTAATCCTGTCACCTTGGCATATCAAAAATGGATTGCTGAACTTTCAGCATGCAGTGCATAGGCTTTCCTAGCCTGCCATGTCTCCTCCCTCACAATATATGTTCTGCACAGAGATGCTTACTAGGTGGTGGACCAGCCTGCTCCTGCTCCTGGTCCTGCTCCTGCTGGTGCCCTGCAGCCTGGGCTTCCTCCTGTGCACCTGCATAGTAGAGCAGTTCTGATCAGCGATTGGGTGCTGGTTATTGGTCAATATTATTTTTCCTAGGTGTCCCATCCACAAACATCATGAACACTTGTATACCTTCTTGCTCCTCTGGAGCATCCATAACCTGCGGCTCCTCTTCCTCCTCCTCTAGTGGCTGCTGCTGAGCCCTTCCCTGCTGCCTTCCTCGAAGGGTGGCTACAGGGAATTAAAAAATTGTTGTCAGTGGTGCATTGACAGCCATAACTGGTAGTCAGTTCTGAACACAACAATGAGGGGAGTCAGAGGTATGTAGGGGGAGGGAAGAAATGCTGAAAATGCAGACATCTCCACAGTGAGAGGGAGAAAATATGTGGCTTCTGAGCAGTGGTGGGATTCAAATAAATTAACAACAGGTTCTATGTCCTAATGACCATTTTAACTATACCAAAAGATATACTGAAAGGTAGTTTAATAATTCACGCATTAAATACTGCAATAAGAACAGTAAAAGAGGTAAAGACAACTAAACTGTTGTTAATTTATTTGAATCCCACCACTGCATAAGACCACCCACTAAATTCATTTATAGGTGAGATATGAACCTGGAGCTTTGTGGTTTGTGGCTGAGCCACTAAACTATACCAGCACTGCAGGTTAGGGAGCTCTCTGAAGGATTGTGTAGAAGAGCTCTTTAAAAGCTGCACCCTGCCACAAAGATTCCAGTTGTATATCGTTACAGTTGGATCAGTGTTTTTCACTCAGTGGATTGGAAGCCACATGTGGCTCTTTGGCATGCTCTTCTGAGTATTGTTCCCCAGTGCAGGACCTGGCCCATGTTTCAGGAAAGTAGACCAAAGACTTTGCCTAATGGGGCTTGTGGCTGATAGCTGGTTCTCACTTTGAAATAGCCACCAGTGGAACAGGTAAGCTGCAATCCTCCTTAAAGTGCAATCCTCCTGCCAGGGATGGAAATAAATATGGCTCTTTTGGTTGATGGCAATCGTAGATGTTGCTCTCCATGAACTACTGAATGAGTACCACTGAATGAACCACTGAATGAGTACCACGGAGTTAAAGAGAACACCTTAAAAGAAACTTTTGCTTCACACTGAAAGAGACAGGGTGGTAGGGTTACCAACAGACCTGGAGGAAAATGTCCTGTCCTTTTCAAAGAGGCTTAATCTGTGGAAATGGGCAGGGAAAGTTTGTTATGACATGCAGGTAAACCACATGCTGTTAAACCTCTGTTAGAGGGACAGGGCATTTCTAGCATCTTTTTTCTCCAGGATGTTGGCAGCTCTAGGTTGGTCTTAGCTACAACTCAGCGCTTTCTGTCTAACCAGTCTCTTCATTTCTTTTGGACCACACACCTTATCTGGAATGATCAAGTGGAAATGGAACTAGTCTTTATCCGGAATCATTTTGTATTTGTGGAGCTATTAAAAGGTGTTCTGAATTCATACATTTCCTGGCAAGAGTGACTCATGGGAAGACATAACAAACTCTGTTGTAAGCCAAGTGATAAAAGATAGATCTTTCTTCCCAAAATGAATGTCTTCGCAGTGATAACGATGGGAAAACCACCAACCCATTTTGGAGAGTTCTACCCCTCCTTCCTTTCCTGAACAATTAAGACATGTGGATTTATTTAGCTATCCCTTTGCAAATGTCCCCAGGTTAAAAGACTGGCCAAACAAAAACTGACACAAAGAAAGTTTTTGACAGAGAGTGGAAAGCACTTTGGCAGTTCAGTAAAGCTATCAAAGCAGGTGCCCGACCAACAAACGGTTCTATAGAACTGATAGCACATTAGGTAACGGTTCCATAGAACTGGTGCGAACCTGCTGAATCCCACCACTGCTTCTGAGGCTGGGGAATGTACATTGAACTACCACTGCTACCTCTATGCAAGGTTCAATGCTATATACAGTCAGTACATCCTGTAATCATCATCTGCACAGAAGGGACAGTCTCCAGGTGATGGCTAGGGATCTCCATACAAACAAGGTGAAGTAATTGTGCAGCATGACATTTCTATAACACTGATGTGCATGGCATAAAATGGGATAGTTCAGGAAGGCACTTTAATACAGGGAACAAGACTGTAGTATGTGATTCTTTGTGTGGTGTGAACAGGAGTCGTGATGCAGAAAAATAGATGCCAGAGTTCATTACCATAAGGAGTCCATTCTGTCCTACTGGCACATAACATGCAATGAGGGGATAAGCCAGCTGCTGCTGCACAACATTACAGAGGGAGTCAGAATAGGGGGATTTAAAGTTTTGAGCCAAACTCTATGGTCCAGAGAAGGGATTGCCATTAAAGAATGTGCCTCTGGGAAAGTCTGAGAGCGGAGGAATTCTTTCTCTGCTTTAGAAGGGTGCAAAAGTGGGATGATAGCAGGGTTGCCAAGTTAACTCAATAAATATCTGGGGACTTTGGGGTTGGAACCAGGTGACTTTCGGGCTGGAGCCAGGAGTAAGGGTGTGACAAGCATCATTGAGTTTTAAATGCCTACCGTACATTTGGAATAATGAAAGATAGGGGCACCTTTTCTGGGGGCTCATAGAATTGGACCCCCCAGTCCAATCCTTTTGAAATTTGGGGAATTTTTTAGGAGACTTACCAGATACTATGCTGAAACTTTGGTGCATTTACCTAAAAAAACAACTCCCCTAAAGCAAGTCTGTAGGGGAAGAATCTGTGCTCAAACAGGCTTGACCCTGAATATGCTTACATGCATGCAGTCGCTCCTCCCAATGCGGCTTCCCCGCCTGCTCCCAGAGCTCTCTCATCCGGTCAAAATGTGCAGGCTTTGCCCTGGTGGGTGGGAAGCCGCTCCATTTCTCCAAGGCACTGTAGAATTCTCCCTTTACACGCTTAAATTTGAAGCGTGCCTGCTCTGCAGAGCGTCTAAACCCCCTGCCTTCCAGAGACACGGAAACTCTGGAGAAGAGGTTAATATTTCTTATGTGGGTGCTGCGCATGACTCGTTCCCCAAGTCGCGCTGTAATCAGGATGTCGAGCATCGCCTCTACCTCGTCGTCATGCCAAAAGGCACCTCTTCTTCGCTGGGCAGCCATTTCGAATTTGAAGCACGTTGGTGCGTTACCTCGGTTTTTCACTAGATCGATATAACGATCCTACTGGGCATGCTCGGAACTGAGCGATTTCATTGGATTGTTCAAATTTCATCCACTTTTCAGGAAGCCCGATCTAGGGGAGGCAGAGGAATTTGTTTGGGCACTTCCCTGGGGTGGAGAGCCGGTTAAAACACCCCCCCGCACCCACAATCTGCTTCTCTCCCCATTTAAACCTGACCCCATCCCCCTAAGGCATCTTCCATGGAAGCTCATGAGTATTTCCCCCCCCCCCCCCATTCATCTCTGTGTTTGCAAAGAAAACGGAAGATCACATTCTCCTCCTCCTGCCTGCCTTGCTCTTGAGCAGCTCTCCGAGACAAACAGCCTGGCAGCTTGGGGAATGCATTTAAAGTTGTAGTGTTTCCACCTCCCTCCCCATCTGACTTTTATTCTGTGTGACTCTTCGGTTAAACAAGTTTCTCCCGATGTAGCCAGCCCCCCCCCCCGCTCCCCGGGAGATGCCTCATTCCCTGTCATTCTGCAGATGAAAGATCTCCGCTCCCCCCCCCCCCCGCCGGGAGATGCAGGGTGGCTGGTCATTCCCTGTCCTACTTTGCAGGATAGGGTGTCACTAAACTCAGACTTTGTTTTAACAATAGCCAGTGGGGGGTGGGGAAGGAAGACTGCCTATGTTTTAAAGTGTGCATTTGTATCTTCTCCCCCACCGGCCCATTCTCTTTTCATGGCTGCTTCTTCCAGCCCTGCCATAATGTTCAGATTGCCAGGCATTTTAAATCCTCTTGCCCCACCCTACCCTGCCATGTACCAGACTCTGCATATAAGAGTCCCTGATATTAAAATACTCTACTCCCCACCATCCATTCTTTTGAAACAGGTAAACAGGCTGCTTATTTGTTTCCCTCCCCCCCACCTGAACTTTTGCAGCTTGCCTGGATCCCCCCCCCATGTTTTCCCAATGACAGCAACTTCTGACAGCCTTGCTAATGTCCCTTTTTAGTATGCTATGGAAGGTGGACTCTATGGCATTGTACCCCACAGAGATTACTTTTATACCAGTGAAGTGATGAAAGGACAGAGAATCAGAAAGCAATGAGTGTAAAACACAAAGCAAACTTTTATTGTATTACATAAACTGAACACTTCCCCCCTCCTCAAATGACAAATGCAGTTAAAATTAAGCAAGTTAGTAATGCAACAGAAAGTTTGAAGTAAGTATTGGTTAGTATTGGCACAATTTTTATACATTTCTTTATTCATTGCACATTAAGTCCTTCAAGGGAGTCCTCACCCTTTCCCCCTGCATTCTGTGCCTATAGTCAGACACTACTTCAGGAGGAGGGGCAGGTAGTACTCTCTCCTCCCCTAAGTCCAGTGGCTCTGTGAAATGCCCCTTTTCCTCACATAGGTTGTGGAGCACAACACAGGCTGCGGTAATTATGGAGAAGTCCTCCTCTTTCAGAGGGATCCTCCGTGTCAGGCACCTCCACCGTGATTTCAGTCTACCAAATGCACACTCCACTACAATCCTGGCTTTGGAGAGGTGCCGGTTGAATAGTTTTTCCTTCCTGTCAGTGGGGACTCTGTAGGGTGTCATCAGCCACCTTCTTAATGGATATGCCCCATCTGCCAGCATTAAGGGTGGAATTGACACTTGATTAACTGTGATGGTGGGGGACCCAGGAACAAACACCCCACCATCCATTGCTCTGCAGAGCTTAGATGCCCTAAATACACTGGCATCATGTCTCCTGCCACTCATACCGATCTCTGCATCAATGAAGCGGCCTCTGTGGTCCACTGCTCCCTGCAGAAGGATTGAGTGACCGCCTTTCCTATTTCTGTACAGTTCAGCACGATGGACAGGAGGTGCCACTGGTATATGTGACGCATCCAGGGCAGCCACACAATTCGGAAATCGCAGTCTGGCGAAGCCATCCATTATCTGTAGGGGGGACAGAGAACAGTGTCAGAATTTCCATTAATAGCAGATAAACAGTGTTTCCATTAATAGCAGATAATCTAGCTACCAGCTACTTGTGAGACTGCTTTTTGTTACATAACATTGAGGTTTTTCATTAATAGCAACAGACAACATTTTCTGAAAATACAGAATCCTTACTCACCATCCCAACATCATCGCCAAGGCAGACCTTCTTCTTAAACAGCTCTTCAACGATCACCTGGCACACCTCCTTCACAATGCCGAATCCTGTTGACAGGCCCACTCCAAAGTGCTCTCTGATTTCTCTAAATACTTCTGTGTTGGCTAGGTACCAGAGGCAATTCCTACTCGTTTTTCCACTGGAATTGCCATCCTCATCTGTGTGTCCTGCCACTCCAAACGGTGCCTCAGGGTGCCAACCAGTTCAAAGAATGTTTCCTTAGACATCCTGAAATTCTCCAGCCAGTCTTCATCAATCCAGGTGCCCATTACATTGCTGTTCCACCAGTCCTTGCTCCGTGATTTCACCCACCAGCGTCTAGGCACTGTATGGGCAACAATGACAGGTAACTGTGCCCTCATAGATGCCCTCCTGCTGTATCTGGAGGGTTCAAAGACTGGCACACTAGCTGCAGTTGCTGCCCTCCTTCTCCTCCTCCACCTGCTTCTCACAGATAGATGGTGCAGAAGCACTTTGGACAAAGCAGCAGTGGCACTGACCATCACCTGCACCACCTCCATAATAAGTCTCAGTATTGTTGTGATGGAAACCATGACTATTAGAACAATAAAACTAATAGAACAATACCCTTACACCAGACAATCCACTCACCAACTACAACCCACAGAAATCTGTGGCTTCCCTCCCTGACATTTATACCTGCTGCAGCTTGGCACAAGTCACTTTCCAGCCAATAGCCTGTGGGCATGGATGTGTGCACATCAGGCTGGGTTAGCAACATCTGTTTCACCAATCACTGTTGGTCTGCTCTCCCGCCAAAACCTGCTGCCCTATGGGCAACCCCTCTCCAGGTGGCAACAGCCCCCCCCCCATAAATGTGCCTCAGACTCACCTACAAACCAATCCCATTCCTGTGACTCCTGTGTGGGCATGGAAGTGATAGCAACAGGTGACAGACCAATGCCTGGTGCCCTGATCTCCCGCTCGAACTGTGTATCCAATGGGGCACCTGTTACCAAGTTTCAGCTGCGGCGATCTCTGGCATCTCAACGGAGCCTAGCCATCCCTATGGTGGCGCTGTTCTGAGAGGTCGATATAGCGATATACCGCTATATCGATCTAAACTGACGTTCCAAAAAAAAAAAAAAGCCCGAGATCGCGCGCGCCGGCGGGCGGAAAAGGGCGCGAAAACTGCTCCCGGGTTAGATACTGGACATTTCACACAGCACCCCATAGCGATTTCAACTCGGAAGGAGGGGTTGAAGAGTGGAAGAAGCTGCTCTTCGTTTTTAACGACCCAGGCACACCTCACTACCGGGACAGCCGCGGGAGTGTCTGAAAAGGTGAGAGTATTCCGGTAGCAGCCAGTTACTGAATCGGGTCTGTCTGAAATGCCAGCAGAAACCCGTTACTGTTCAGTAACTGACCAGCTTCCATACCGGAATACATAGGCTGTGTGAAAAAGCTCTATGTCTTCTAGATTGCTTGTCATCTATAAATTACACTTAAAAAGAAAAGTATTTCAATCAACCTCTTAAAAAACTAAATCCCATTAAAGTCACTATAATAAATTTAAACTGCAGGAAGTCCTCCATAAATTTGTCCTTGCTAAATATTCATACTCAGTTCAGAGGGTAGTTGCCAATTTCTTTAGAGAGTCTTATATATAGTCTTTCTAGTCACTCTGCATATTCTTCCGAAGTACGTTCCTTTGTAGTTCCAATGAAGTTCCTATAGGGCATAAGTTCAAACCGTTGCAGAGGCTTGATTATCTTCTACCGTTGGCAAAAAGGCGCGCAAATCCTCCTGTTCTCTGTTTGACAGTTTTATGTTGAGATTGTCCAGAAGCAATTTCCCCGTTTCAATGTCTGAAGCCTTGAATAACGTGCCCCCTTTATATACTAAAATGTCAGATATTGGGCTCCATCTAAATCTTATATTTTCATTATAAAGCTTAGTAGCAAAGAATTTCAGTTTCTTCCTTTTCTCCAGTGCCTCAGCTGGCAGATCAAGCAAGACTAACACTTTTTGCCCCTCAAAATTCAGTGCTCCTTGCCTTCTAGCCTCTTGGAGGATTTTATCTCTTGTTTTGGGATATACAAATTGTACTAAAATATCCCTTGGTCTTCCATTTCTTGCTGACACTAAGGGTCCCAAGCGCATTGCTCTAGCAATACCTGGGGCCGCGCTGCTTTCTTGTGTAAATACCCTGGCCAGCCATTTAGACATGAACAATGCCAAATCCACATTCTCTTCCGCTCCGTCTTTGATCCCTCTGAATTTTAAATTAAATGCCCTCCAGCGATTTTCCAGGGCTATTATTCTAGTGTTTAAGAGAGATTCTTTGGCTTTCAGGTGTTTTAGATCGGATTGTAGAGCTAATGAGGCTTCTGCTGTACGCTCCGCTATTTTAGCTGTCGTCTCGAAATCATTCGCTATTTCTTCTACTCTTTTGTTAACTGGTGCCAATAAGCTTTCTACAGTTTCTTTAAAGTAAATGTGGATATCTTCCTTTAACTGCAGCAAGTCTTTTTTACAAATTGGGGCTTCCTCATTATTCAGTTGGTCTCTGCTAGGCGAATTCTGCCCTGGGGCCATATTAGAGTCTGTTGTGGGGGAAGTTTTTCCCCGCTCCGGTGAAGAGTTGGGAGAGAAAAAGTGTCTTACCGATGGTGATGCGTCTACTGTAGCTTTTCCTTTTATTTTCGTTGCCTCTTTAGCCTTCACTTTGGTTTTAAAAGTTTTTCCCATCTGGGATCTGTCACAAAGCCTGCGAGTTAGCTATAAGGCCCAGGTTTAGCCGGGAAGGTTGAGGAGCTTCACTGAGATGCGTCCGCCATTGCTCAGCGACGCCCCGCCCCCCGTTCTATTTCTATTGGATCCGACATCACTCCATTAAAATGAACTTTCGCTACTTGTTTTGAGTAGATTGCCGCGACCATTTTACAAAACTTTTCACCACATCCAACCGCAGCTAATGTCGTTCTGATAAAATTCCAGTTCACATTATCAAATGCCTTTTCAGCGTCCACCGTAATACCCGCAAATTGTTTGTCCGGATGGTCTCTGTAATACTCAATCGTATTTAACAGCAGTCTCACATTCTGGCTCATAAGGCGTCCCGGGACAAATCCCGTTTGGTCTTCATGAATTAACCCAACAATTACTTTCTTTAACCTATTTGCTAGAATTGCTGCAAAGATCTTATAGTCACTGTTCAGGAGTGAAATTAGCCTGTAATTTCTGATTTCTGATGGATCAGTGCCTTCTTTATGAATTAAAGAAATTAGAGCTTCTTTCCAGGAATCTGGGATCTCCCCTGTATTTTGAATACTCTATCACTTTTTTAAAAGGTAACAATAATATATCTTCGAAAGCTCTAAAGAATTCAATCGGGAGCCCATCTGGACCAGGAGTCTTGTTACTTTTTTGAGTTTTGATCACATCAACGATTTCCTGAATTGAGATGGGATTCTCCAACATTACTTGTTGTTCATGTGATATTTGTTTCATTTTCACTTCCTCCATGTAATTTTCTTGTTGTTGAACTATTATTTTTTCTTCTTTGTAAAGATTCCAGTAAAAGTTTTGAATAATAACTTTCATTTGGGAGTTCTGAAAGACATCTTCCTTTACGTTGTTTTTCAACATTTTTATGATCTTTTTCTCCTTTCCCTTCTTCAATCTATAAGCCAGCCACCTACTCACTTTATTAGCATTTTCAAAATAATTTTGCTTTGCCAATTTTAGTTTTCGCTCAATTTCCTCTGCCAAAAGAAGGTTAATATGATGTTGAATAAAAGTAATTTTGGCCTTCGTCTCCCTTAAGTTCACAGTCTTCTGTTGTTGCTCATAAAACTTCAATTTAGCTATGAGCTCATTGTATGATTTTCTTTGTTCTTTCTTCCTCTTCATTGAGTATCTGATAGCAACTCCTCTAAAAAAGGCCTTAAATGCATCCCATATGACTGGCATCTTTGTATCTTTCTCCAAATTGATAGTGAAGAATTCCTTCACCTCTTTTTTAGCTGCTTCCAGAAATTGGTTTTCTTTTAAAATTTGTAAGTTTAAGGACCATCTAGGATTTCTTGATTTTTCCTGAAGAGTTAACAAAATTGGACTATGATCGGCATAGGATTGAGGTAAAATATCAACCTGGTTGATAGATAATATTAAATTCAGTGATACCCAGCACATATCTATCCTGGACCAAGATTTGTGTGCATGTGAGTAGAACGTGAAGTCTTTAGTGGTTGGGTTCTTCGTTCTCCAGGCGTCAATTAAATTTAATTCATCTGCCATTTTTATGAAGGAGCTAGGTAACAGGTTCTGGTTCTTTTTCTTTTTTTGAGGGAGATCAGATTTTTTATCCATTTTAGTATCAAATATTGCATTGTAATCTCCAATAATACAATATCTGTCAGAATCAAATTCTCTGAGTTTAAGATGCAATGCTTGGTAAAATTTTTCTTGATTTTCGTTAGGGGCGTAAATATTGCCGAGAATTGTTTTGGTGCCATCAATCTCCAACTCCACTATAATGATTCTTCCTTGTTCGTCCGAATACAAGCAGTTTGATTTTATGTGTTGGGAAACGAATATGGCTACTCCTTTTTTTTTTTTTAAATAGGATCACTTGAGCAATGTAGCACACCAAGTTTCTTATTTTCTAGATACTTCATGTTATCATTCTTAATATGGGTTTCTTGCAAACAAATAATTTGTGCGTCAGATTTTTTCAGCTGTTGAAAGGTTCTCTTCCTCTTCCCTGGCTCATTCAAACCATTGACATTCAGAGAGAGTAATTTAATTCCAGATTTAGAGCTCATTTTGCTGGTTCAATACTATCTGGTATCTTGGTTAAGTCTTTCCTGCTTTGAAGCCTTGTTTTAACTTTCTCAGCTTTCTTTTTGGTCGTTTCGTCTCTACTGGATTTCTTGTCAGCTCCTTCTACTTCCTGGTCTTCTCCCGAGTCGGAGCCATTGGGTTTCAAAAACTCATCACAAAATTCCTCCATCTTTTCCTCTGTGGTAATATTATATCTCTTAGATTGGAAAGTAAAAAACAAGCCTTGTGGGATAAGCCATCTGAACTGGATTGAGTGTTTCAGTAACCATGTGGATAACTTCTTAAATTTGAATCTCCGCTGACGCACACTCCACAGTGTCTCTTTTAAGACCTTAATCTTTGTCCCCTTCCAAGTCAGTTCACATTCTCTTGCTTTTCTCAAAATCTTCTCAGTGGTTTCAGAACGAACAAACTTTATTTGTACTTCCCGAGGGAGATTAAATTTCCTTGTATAGTTGGAAGAAACTCTTTTAACCCAGAGAATGTCTCTTTGGCCTTTTCTAGCAAGTCTTCTTCATCAACTATTAAAATGTCCAAAATTTTACTGATTGTGTCTTCCTCTTTTTCCTCCGGTAAATTTTGAAAACGAAGAATAGTTGCAGCCTTCTCCATTTCCAACTTCATCACACGTTCTTCTAACTCCATCAAACTTGTTTGATTCTCAGTAACTGTGTTGGCTGTTGATTTCTCTCAGTCTTCCAATCTCTCCACTTTGGCCGTCAGATCATGAACTTGTTGTGTATTTGCCAGTAGTTGCTTTTGAAACTCTGCTAACTGTTCGTTTGTCTTCTTAATCTGGCCCATCAAATCGGTTTTCAAACCGTCTAAAGCCTCTTGGTTCTGTTTGAACCCGGCCGTAACTATGTTCTGCAGCTTTTCCAAGGAGTCCTGATTAACAGTCACTGGAATTGCCTTGCTTGCCCCCGCCGGGGGAATACCTTGCCCATATTTTTTAATCTTTGTATCCGTCATGGTATCTATTATATTCTGTGACTGTTATCTAATTAAACAAAATCAGCTTGTTTTATCTATGCAACAACAACAACAACAAATTTTATTTGTATCCCGCCCTCCCCGCCGGAGCAGGCTCAGGGCGGCTAACAACATGGTTCAGAGTTAAATTATACAAGTAAATAAAACTACATTAAACATTATCAGCATTTAATTAAAATCTGGTTAAGCTTTAAAATTAAATTAATTAATTTTAAAAAGTGCTAGTGCTATGTTTACTTTTTCTGATGGCGGTTTCCTTCGCAATTTCCATTTTCATCAGGGAAAGCCAGTCTGAAGAGGAAGGTCTTGCAGGCCCTGCGGAACTGTTCTAGGTCCCGCAGGGCCCGCATTTCCTCTGGAAGTTGGTTCCATAGGCTCGGGGCTATAGAGGAGAAGGCCCGGTTACGGGTGCTTTGCATCTTCACCTCTCTCGGTCCGGGGATAGTCAGCAGGTTTTTCCTGGCTGACCTCAGTGCTCTCTGGGGTTCATATGAGGAGAGACGGTCCCTAAGGTAGACAGGTCCTCGACCATATAGGGTGTCACGAGCTGGGGCCAGGCCAGGCGAAGTCCAGGGGCAGTCCAAGGTAGGGTGGCCAAATCGTCCCGGTTGCCCGGGAAAGTCCCGCCGCCGCCCCCGAACTCCCGGCTCCCGGGCTGATTATCCCGGGACCATTAAAAGTCCCGGTTTAGCCAGCTCCTGGAGCCGGCGAGCGAGCGCTCGGGCGGGAAAGGCGGCGGCGAGCGAGGGAGCTTCCTCCCTGCGCGTGCGCACAGCTCTGCGCATGTGCAGGGCCAGGAGAGTGGGCGGCTGGGCCAGCCTGCTCCTTGCAAATGGCCCGCCGCTCAGCGCACGTGGCGGCGGCGGGCAGCGGGACAGCGGGCGGCAGTCGGCAGAGCGGAGCCCAGGCTGGCCTGGCTTGCTTCCCGCCCCCTCCCCGTCTTCAGGAGCTCTGCCGCTCTCTGTCCCGCTGCCCGCCGCCGCCAGTGCGACACCGAGTCGGGCACCGGCTCCAGCGACCGCGAACGGGAGCCGCCTCCCCCGCCAGGACCAGGCGGCGGCCCCCAGCATGCTTCGCCCTCCTTGGACGCTGCAAGCAAAGCTGCAGCAGCGCCACCTGTCCCGCCCGCTCCCTTGGCAACTCGGGCAGAGCAGCCGCAAGGCAGCGAGGCGTCCTCAGAGAGAGCCCTGGAGAAAGCGCCCGCCAAAAGTGCCCCGCCTGCAGGAAGCGGGAGGCTGGGCGGCAAAGCCCCCCTGGATCCCGCCTGCGAGAGGCAGCTGGTGGACGAGGAGGAGCTGCTGAGGGAGATAGAAGAGCTGCGCTCGGAAAATGATTACCTCAAGGTAAAGGGCGGGAAACCGGGAGAGGGAGGCGGCTGGGCCTGAGGGCAGCTGGCGGGCGGGCGGGCGCCTCCCTTGCGACTGCGAGACTGCAGAGAGGAGCTGGCGTAGGGAGGGGGGCGGGCGGGTAGCCCCAGGTCTGGGGGGTCCCCGCATTGCTTTCTTTTATGTCCAGACCTGACAAAGGGGAAGCGCTGCTCACAAACTTCGCAGCAAAACAAGTCCAGTAGTAGTCCAGAGTTCATACCTAGCGTTTAACTACGTTTCCCTCGAGCAAACCATTCCGTGCATCTTTCAAAGACACAAAATGGCTGTGTCGTTGGGGTGTCGGGTCTAAGCTGGAACTCAGGATCGCAGGCTCAGCCTCATTTGCTTGGGAGTGAGTCTGTGACACGGCCCAGCAGGAGCGCCCCTGCCCAGCACGCCACCAAAGAGGCAGTCCCTCTCTCTCTTCCCGAGGAGTCCCTGCCAGTGAGTTTGGTGTAGTGGTTAAGTGTGCGGATCTCTTAAGTGTAAGGGTCTCTGTTGTGGGGGAGGAAGGGAAAGGCGATTGTGAGCTCTGGAGGGTGAACCCAAGTGGCAAAGAGGGCAGGGGACGGGAGGGAGGGAGCTGTCGGGGGTGGGGGGAAGGCGAAGGCGCCAGAGCTCAGGAGAAGCGCAGCAGCCCCCGTCCTAGCGCGCTCCCAACCCCTTCCCTGGGCAGCCCCCCCTCTCTCCTCCTGAGGAGACCCTACCGCCAGGCAGAGCCTCTTCCTTGCTGGCAGCACGGCCGGCTGGCTGGATCCTGACGTGACACCCCTTCCCCAAGACTCCACCCCGAAGGTCTCCCTTTTGGCGGGCTTGGTGGCCACTGGCCGGGGAGCAGCCGCTGCTTCCTGTGCACGGAGCTTGGAGAAGGGGGGCTTCCCTTGGGCTCCGTGGAGCCGGGACCTTTGGAAGCCGAAAAATTAATAATTACAGAGATGCAGTTCAATGTGTGTCCCAATTTTAAAATGATCTGTGCCATTTATTGCCAAGTGTGTGTTCCCAGGGAATACCTGTAGTGCTTTTGCAAAAGAAAAAGGAGGAGGGAAGGTAAGACAGAAGTCTTCCTAGGGAAAGGATATAAAACTGTGATCTTTGGGGATAATCATACAGCTGTAAAGCCTGCTTGTTATTTTTCTCTCCTCCCCGAGCGAGGACTGTGGCGGATCGGGAATGCAAAGTGTTCGTTTTCACAGAATGCAAGCTTTTATTGCTGTAATAAGAAATGTAAATGCCCCATGGGGGGGGGGGAGTCTTTCTTAAGAGTCTGGTCTGGGGGTTATCCTGCTTTAGTTTTGCGCCCTGTAGCCAACTCCAAACGTCAAAGGTGATCGTCTCTGTGCTGGCTATTCGGTAGACTTGGAGCTTTGTGACTGGTTGCAGTTCTTTATTGCGGCTTTGTTTAAATGGTAATGACAAGGAAAAAGGAAAGGTCCCCTGTGCAAGCACCGGTCGCTTTCCTCCTCCTCCTCGCCCTCCCACTTTTCTCTTCTCCCTCCCTCCCTCCCGCAGGGGCCGGTGCTGCCTGCTTGGGTGTGAAAGAACCTCCGCCTTCCCTGCCTCCCCTGCCCTGCCATCCCTCCCTGACCCCCCCCCCCGCTCCCCCGTCGTCGATGAGTGAGCGAACGAGCGAAGGAGCAGAGCGACGCAGCCCAGGGCTGGGGTGCTTGTGGTGAGCGGTGGCAGCAGCGCTGAGGCCAGGCGAGGCTGAGGGAAAGGTGCCCCTATCCTTCATTATTTCCTAGGGAGGGGAGGGATTTAAAAGATGTGCGCTCCCTTTAAATGTGGCCATAACTCCCTTGAAGTTCAATTATGTTTGTCACACCCTTGTTCCTGGCTCCGCCTCCAATGTCTTCTGGCTCCACCCCCAAAGTCTCCTGGCTCCACCCCCAAAGTCCCCAGATATTTCTTGAATTGGACTTGGCAACCCTAAGGGGGTGGGATATTTGGGGTGGATGCGGGTGGGCGGGGAGAAGCTTTCTCCGTGGCGTTGGCACATCAGACCGCGGATTAGACCTCTCAGTTTTGGTAAACACCATTATATAGAAGAAATGTGTGTGTGGAGGGGGAGGGATGTGAACACATCAGTGTGTTTATGCATGTGTGTTTTATGGGGGAGAAGCGGAATTGTATGGACTTAAGAAGAGACTGCTTAGTTTGAAGTGCTCTCCCCCCCCCCCTTCGTGTGCTTGTTAATGATTTCTGTTCGAAAATGTATAGGCTAGGGGCAGCAGGCTTTTGAGTGAGTATTTTATCATTGTTTGTTTTGTAGTTTTTTGCCTTCTTGGTGAGGAGCTGCTACATAGGATACCCAGTGCAGCCTTCCAGGCAACATGCAGTCCTGTATGTTAAAACTTACTCGTGTGCGTGCCCCCCCCCCCTCCGGGGGTGTTGTGTGTGTGCATGTTGTTTTGTTTTCTCAAACTCAGGCTTTGGACTGCAGGCTCTTGTTCCTCAATTGTCAACCAACCCTTTCCCCTCCCCACAACACAATTACTTCTGTTAAATACAAAGCCTGCATGGAGGTTATGTATATTTCATAAGATCAACAGCACAGCATGAAAACCTCTCTAACCTAGTCTAGATTTGTCTGTTTGCTACAGCAAGAAAGTGCACCCTTTTAGAGTGTGTTTGTGTGAGAGAGAAATAGAGGAGGCAAAATGTTTGGGAGTATTTGAGACTACAGCTGCCTTTTAAGATGAGAGCAGCCAGCAGAAATGGTGCTAATAATGAGGATCATGCATTTTGGGCAACATTTTAATGAAAGAAGAATTTTGTTGAAACTGTAGAATTTGCTGTATTTAATCAGTCTTTTATAGCTAACTGTTTAGTCAGATTCTTAAATTGCAGGGCTTTATCTGCATGGTCTACTGATTTAATTTCTGTGGTTTACAGAGTTTTCTAAAGTAATCTGGTTTTGAAATTTTTAAAGTTCCCCACTTTTAGTAATGTGCACCTTTACACTTTCGCCACTAGTTCAGCAGTTAACACTTACAACTGGTGTGCATAGTGTTTTGTATAAGGAGTTTAAAGCTCTCCAAATTGTCTGATGTGCAGTTTTTGTTCCCAGATGTGAGGTGTATTGAAAGTGCACTGTTTGTTCACAAAACATCTGTTGATCTGAAAAATGAAATTTAATAGAGCAAAATAGAATAGAGCATCAATACATCCCAGCACACTGGGAACTGCCTATATAAATCACGATTGATTTTTTTTACGCAGCATGCTCTTAAGAGCTACATTATACAACTGAGGAAGCAAACAAAATCTATGTTTGTTTATTTAGGCCGTGATCAGGCATATTAAAGAATGCACTTTCCACCCACGTTCATTGCACTTTCCAACTGGGCTTTGCCAGTTTGCACAATAAAACCCAACTGGAAAGAGCATTGAAAGTGCATTAGTTTGCATGTGTTATTGTAGCCTTATTTTGTTTAACTTATAGCCATTGTTCCTTCTAAGCTGTGGAATCTTGTGAGCAAAAATTCTGCCTCATAAGCTACTGGAATTAAAGTGAGCAAGTGATTTAGCTACTGCATAAATTAGTTTGCTCTTGGACTATATTTCCTGAGCTAATACAAAAATGTGTGAGCAGGAGGCTAAAAAACGGAGCTAGCTCACACTAACTCAGCTTAGAGGGAATATTTCTCAAGAGCTTGATGTCATGTCTGACTGAAATTCAATACCAACTCAAACATGTTACTGTACTGAACTATGAATGACATATTGAGACCCTGGAGAGCCGCTGCCAGTCTGAGAAGACAGTACTGACTTTGATGGACCAAGGGTCTGATTCAGTATTAGGCAGCTTCATATGTTCATATGTTCATATTTCACTAGAAGATTAAATGGAGACACCTGGAAGAAGAGTTAGATTTATACCCTGTCCTTCGCTTGTCTCAGAGCAGTTTACAATCTCCTTCCCTTCCTCTTCCCACAACAAGCACAGAGGTAAAGTGAGGCTGAGAAAGCTCTGAGAGAACTGCTCTTGAGAGCATGTGGAGAAGCAGGGAATCAAACCCATGTCTCCAGATTAGACTCCACTGCTCTTAACCATTATTCCAAACTGGTTTGTCTGGTTCTGAAGTATCAACTACTATTCATGTTTCCGGCGGTGATATTTGGGGGAAATGACATCACAGGAAGTGCTGTCAAAGGAGGTGGTGTCACTTCCTGTTTCCGGCAGTGGCATTTTGGGGGGGGAAATGATGTCACAGGAAGTGATGTCACTTCCTGCTTCCGGCAGGTGGCACGGGGGGAAATGATGTCACAGGAAGTGATGTCACTTCCTGTTTCCGGCGGCGCGCGCGGGGTGCGCGCGCACACCCCCACCTTCCCCCCCCAAAGATGTCCCTGGCTGGCCTTCAGACATTATGGCCACCCTAGTCCAAGGTCTGTAACCGGTGAGCAAGAGTGTCCAAGGTGCCAAAGCCAAATCGTTGTCCAGGTATCGTAGGTCAGAGGTTCAGAAGCCGTAGTCAGGGGGTCCAGAAGTCAAGCCAAGGTCAGGAGGTCCAAAGTCAAAAGCCGAAGTGGATGCTAGGACGTCAGGTAGATGACTAGTTGCTTCCACAAAGCCTCCTCCCAAAGCCTACAGCTATATAGCCCTCTGCTGGCTGTTGCCCATTTGGGCTAATTGCTGGCTCAGAGAGGCAGCCAGGATCCTGTTGCAACTCAAGCATCCTTGCTCTTAGAAGGGCCAGAATCCTCTCAAAACTCAGGGCTCAGGGAGCGTCTTGCTTGTGAGCGTGCCGCCCTCCTCCGATCCCTGAGGTCCTGACGGAGGCGGTCACGCACACGCGCCACCCGAGAGGGCGAGGCAGGGGGGCTGGGATCTTCTCCAGCAGGAGGCAGGGGCACTGGTGCAGGTGGCAGGGGCACAGTTTCTGCTGCAGGCTCAACTTCCTCTACAGGGTCCCCAGCACCCATGACATAGGGCTTTAAAGGTAATGACCAGCACTTTGTAACGAACCCGGTATGTAACTGGCAGCCAGTGCAGTTCGCGCAGCCCAGGCTGTATGTGCTCCCATTTAGGGAGTCCCAGCAACAGTCTAGCCGCTGCGTTCTGCACCAGCTGCAGCTTCCGGGTTCGGCACAGAGGCAGCCCCATGTAGAGGGCATTACAGTAATCCAGTCTCGAGGTGACCGTTGCATGAAGCACCATTGCCAGATCTTGGCGCTCTAGGAAGGGAGCCAACTGCTTTGCCCGCCTTAGATGGAAAAAGGCTGACTTGGCAGTGGCTGCAATCTGGGCCTCCATTGATAATGCAGGCTCCAGTAAAACTCCCAGGCTCTTAACTCGGTGCGCCGCTTTCAACGGCGCCCCGTCGAAGACCGGGAGAAGTATTTCCCCTCCCCGACGCCCCGACCCAGACAAAGGACTTCTGTCTTCGCTGGATTCAGTTTCAGCCCACTCTTCCTCAACCAGGTTGCCAAATCCTGCAGGGCCCGGTCTAAATTCTCTGGGACGCAGTCAGGCCGGCCGTCCATTAGCAGATAGAGTTGGGTGTCATCTGCATATTGATGGCACCCAAGTCCATGTCTCCTGGCAATCTGGGCAAGGGGGCGCATGTAGATATTAAATAGCATTGGTGAGAGAACTGCCCCCTGAGGCACTCCACAATCCAGTGTGCGCCTCTGGGACAGCTCGCCCCCAATTGCCACCCTTTGTCCCCGATCCTCGAGGAAGGAGGCAAGCCATTGTAAGGCAGACCCCCTCACCCCTACATCGGCGAGGCGGCGGGTCAGTAGCCGATGGTCGACCGTGTCGAACGCAGCCGACAGGTCCAACAACATCAGCACCGCCACACCGCCCCGATCCAGGTGCCGTTGGAGATCATCTACCAGGGCGACCAGTACTGTCTCCGTCCCGTAACCCGGGCGAAAGCCGGACTGGCAAGGGTCTAGGATGGAAGCGTCATCCAGAAAGCTCTGCAACTGTGACGCCACTGCCCTCTCTATAATTTTACCTAAAAATGGTAAATTAGAGACCGGTCGGTAGTTTGCCAATTCGGCCGGATCCGCTGTACTTTTTTTCAAGAGGGGACGGACCAAAGCCTCTTTTAGAGATGATGGAAAGCGCCCCTCCGAGAGGGATCTATTTATGATGTCCCGTAAAGGACATTCAAGCTCCCTCAGGCAGGATTTAATTAGCCAGGAGGGGCATGGGTCCAAATCGCAAGTTGTAGGGCGTGCAGAGGAGAGAATTCCGTCAACTTCCTCCAGGCTGAGCGGGCTGAAGTGATCCAGGATTAAATCCGAAGACAGGCACGGGGCCTCGGGCTCACATACTGTATCCAAGGTGATGGGCAGGTCCTGGCGGAGCGACGTGATTTTGTCTGCAAAAAATTTCACAAAAGCCTCACAGCCTATTTCCAATTCTCTAACGTTTGGTCTGCCTTGGGGCAGTGTGGTTAACTGTCCAATTATTTTAAACAATTGTGCTGGGCAATGAGTATATCTTCAATTACTAAATTCTCTTATCAACACCTCTTGTCTTGTCTTCACTCAATCAACCAATCAAGATCCCAATTAATTCATTAAAAGATGAAAACCACAATTCATTAAGTTGGAAATCTTAAAAGCAGAGAAAAAAAACCAAAAAACATGAAAAACATGCAATCAAAAAACAAAACAAAGACCCAACAGTTCTGTCCCAATATGAACAATAGTTCAATAAATCAGTCCAATAAATCAGTTAATTGTTAGTTGTTAAATCCCCTTAAACCCTTGAACACTTCATTACTGCTTGGCTATAATACACCCCACCTCTCAAAGTCTCAACTATCAATATTTTCAAAGATGACCCAATTCATAAACAATTCAGCTTCAGTTCAGTTCATTTAAAAGGGTTATACTAAAAAATGCAATTATATACAAAACTGATACTGTAGATTATTAAGGGTAACAAATGAGAGGGGGGGGGAGATAATAAGGGAAGGAGAAAAGACACAGATCAATTTGAGTAAAAAATATAAATGCCAAAACGTTACACAGTCTCTTGCTTCTTCTTCTTTCTTCCTTCTTCTTCTAAGCTTCTAAACTCAGCAGAAAAGTTTGATGCCAGAAAGATCCAGAATTAAAGTTTTATGTCAGATATTTTAAGTCACAGTTCCTGCTTCTGCTCCAGTCTCATATCAGCACCAGCCCCAAAACTTCAGTGAAGAGCGGCGGCAGCAAATGCTGCTAAGAACCGCTGTTTCACCCTTTAAAAACTTCCCACTGGTCAAGTTCTTCTATCTCTCAAATCTCCAAACAAACAAGACCATTCCTTATCCAAAAAAGAAGGTAAAAACTCAGAGATTATGACAAGAAAACACGGGTCAAAATAGTCTTAAGGCAAGAGGGGGCGTTGGTTTCTCAAGGCTGAAATCTCAAAGGCACACTGCTACGGCTCTCCTCCTCCGCTTTTCTTCCTGCAAGAACTCCTCCAGCACGACCGCCATTACCGCCTATCTCCCGCTGTCGCCCGTCCGACTCCGTCCTCACGTCCACACATTTCTCTCAACTAAATACTGGCTTCCCAAACTGCCAAGTTTCGTCCTTAGTCGCACCTTCCAAGGCTTGGTTTACTGACTCAAGCCTCCAACTTCCCCGTCTCGACCTCCGCTCTTAATCACTCACCAAGCCGCCGCCATGCCACGTCAGCCGCCGCCGTCCTTCGTCAGCACACACACGCCGCTCCTCCGCCGCTCCTCCGCTTACCCCACGTCTCCGATCTCGCTCAAGGGGCCACGGGGCTGATTAATGAGGTACCAGGTCCCCTTCTAAGAAGCTCGCTTTAGGGAATCTCTTTAAGGAGTTGCGCTTCCCCTCCAAACCCTTGCTCCGGTGGCCCAGTTTGGCACCGAGGTGTTGAAAGGGGTATCGGCCAGGAGGAAGACTGGCACTGGGTGTGGAGCCTCCGCTCCACTCCCACATCCAGAAAGCCCCCCAGGCTTCGGAGCGTCCCCAGACGTCTCCTTAAGGGGTACTTCCCAGCCGGGAGTCCCCTCAAATACCCCTCAAACGGAGTTCTCTCCCGAGACACGGGAAAGAGAGCTCTGCTTCACTCCGCCATCATACCGGAAGTGATTTAGAGATATTTAAAAGGGAGTGGAGAAAATTTAAAGGATATATGGAGAAAACTTGGAAAGTAAAGAAACATTGGACAATTTTTTAGTAGTAAGAATATATACATTGAACTTTGAGCAGTTAGAAGTGCCTTTAGTATTGATTTTGAATTTATAACCTCGAGGAAGTCAACATTGGAGGGAGGGGGGATGGAAATGTCATATGGGTTAATGCTGAAAAAAAAATTAAGAAATAGTTAAGTTTTGTAACCATATGCTACCAATAAATTGTTTAAACAAAAAAGATTTTTTAAAAAAAAAAGAAACTTAAAACATTAGCACTCACCCTGCTTTAAATTCTATAAGATGCACTGCTGGTTGTGATCCCTGGTGTTCATTTTATGCATGGAATCTTTCATTGTTTATTTGAATCCTGTGTAGTTGCTATCAATACACATCCCTGTGATTCCCTATACCAATCAGCAAGGTTACTAAATAGGCTTGCTCTGTCTCAACACTTTTATTTGCGATCTCTGCTGAATTCTTGAAAAGGCCAGTTCAAGCTAATCCTGTAATCAGTAACCTCTCATCGATAGTTATTTGTAGATGATACTGCTCTTGTGCTAATGAATTGTAGACAATCACTGAATGATTGAAATTATTTTTAAAATGGGAAGTTAACAATCAAGATAAGCGTGAGTGTTTGTATTACTGACACAAGAAATGCAAGTAAGTAAAATACCCCACCAACTTGAACAAACCTCATACTACTGAGTGGAAATGGATTTATGTTGCCCTGACCAAGATAGCCCAAGCTATCAAGCGCACAAACTCAGACGAATGGAAAGGCTGCAACCAGAACAATGCAGCTTCCTTCTCGCCAAGGAAAGCAAAGACTGCCAAAGGAGAACGCTCACTTAAGCCCTGTACATCCCCCTCCGTCGTTCTCCTACTCCTCCCCTTCTGGCTCTCTCTAGTAAAGGAGCCTTGTAGGGGAAGAATGTCCCCACCCACCCCCACCTCTTCCTATCAGGATCCAACCCTCGCCCTCCCCCCCCCTTTTCCTCTCCACTTGCTTGCAAGGGCGAAGCAGGAGCTCTTTGTCTCTGGCCCCTGAGACGCTCCAGAGACGACGAGGCGGCTGCCGTGAGCAAACCCCACCTCTTCCTCGAGGGGAAAAACCTCCTCTCTCCTCCTCCTCCCACAGGTGCAATAGAGCCCGGAATCTGTGGGCTGGACCTCTGCACCTGCACCCCGACGGTCAGTCAGTGGCTGTCCTGGACTCCCTTCTTGGTGGGGCTCGGCCGGCAATGGCCGGCCTCTTCCTTCCTCTGCCACTCTCCTGAGGGAGCCCGTAGCTCGGGCTGCAGCGGCGGCGGGCGGCCTCTTCCTTCCTCTGCTGCTCTCCTCAGGCAGCTCGTAGCTCGGGCTGCAGAAGTGGCGATGGCGGCGGCTGCTGCCTGTGCCCGTGCCCAGGCCAGCGGTGGTGGTGGCGGCGGCGGCCGGGCGCTGTGAGGGGGAAGCACCGTTCTCCCCCTCCCCCCGCTTCCGGATTTTTGGAGAGCGGGGGAAGAGGTCGCAAATTCGGGAGTCCCCCGCCAGGGCGGGGGGAGGGGTTGGGAAGCCTACAGACAAGCCCAGCCGTTGAATGGAGAGTAATGCGCATGTGCACTGCTGTCCCCGCTGTCGATTAGGAAACGCTGCCTACTACAAACTCTTCTCCAATCAGTGTGGCAATAACACAGCCAGCAACAGCACTCACTCCTCGCTTGCAGCCTTCCCTCCTCTTCTGTACAATCTCCTCCTTCTTGGCCAGGACCCGCTTCTCCACGCTGCCACCATGGAATTGTAAGTTTCCTGCCTGGACCCGCTCTCCTTCCATGTAGTCCTTGCTTTCTGATCTGGCTGCAGGCTTCCCCACAGCATCATTAAGGTCCCCAACATGCACTCTTTTTTGCAGTATTCACTCCATAAGACGCACACACTTTCCCTACCACTTTTTTGGCGGGGGGGGGGGAAGTGCGTCTTATGGAGCGAAAAATACGGTACATAGTCTCACTTAGGGCACCAAAAAACCTAGCACCAACCCTGCAGTCCATACAACAGGAAAACCACAGCAATGTTGAGACCTAATTCCAAACTTACTTTCACAGCTCTCTGTAACAGTTTCATAGCTGGGATTTTTTTGAGAGGGGGTGCCAAAGCACCAATTAAATTATTTTAATTAAATTCATTAAAATTAAATTATTGAACGAGCCCTGACCAAGAGCTGTTCTCAGTTCTCTTATCTCTCTTATGATACTATCATAGGGGGTGACTTCAGTTATATTGCAGACATGCAAATGGACAGATCCAGAAAATATACACACCTTAATTGTAAGTACAAAAACTGACCCTGTGTTCTTTGCTAGATAAATTTAACCCCTAAGATGTATGCCGAAATTGTCATCCAACAGAAAGGGATTATACTTATTTTTTTGTCTAGGTTCCAGATACACACTAGAATGGATTTCATTTATTTATTTGATTTTTAGCCCGCCTTTCCCATAGGACAGGCTCAGGGTGGGTTACATCATAAAAACAACAGTGAAAAAAATAAAAGATCAATTTAAAACATATAAAATCTCAAACTACAGAGTGACATTAGAGACTGAAATGGCAGTTCTGCCTCACAGACATAGCCTATTGTCCAGGTCCAGCATATCTTATAGCACTGGGATGGAATGAAGGGGGGTGGCCGGTAACAAGTGACGTCCACTGCCTCAGCTGAAAGCCTGGTGAAAGAGCTCTGTTTTACAGGCCCTGTGGAATTGGAGCAGATCGCACAGGGCCTGGATCTACAGGGGGAGCTCATTCCACCAGGCAGGGGCCAGGGCTGAAAAGGACCTGGCCCTCATTGAGGCCAGATGGACGTCTCTGGGGCTGGGTATTACCGAAAGTTGTTGGGTCGCTGATCGAAAGACCTATGGGGCTCATACAGGGAGAGGTGGTCCCGAAGGTATGCTGGCCCCTGGCCATATAGGGCTTTAAAGGTAAGTACCAATACCTTGAACTGAATCTGGTATTCTATAGGTAGCCAGTGCAGTTCACGCAGCACAGGATGGATCCATGCCCATACAGACGACGATGTCAAAATCCGTGCAGCAGCATTCTGCACCAGCTGGAGTTTCATTTTCTCTCACCAACATTGTGGAATCTCTGATTGGCCCTAAGATTTACTCAGACCATGCTTGGGTCTTGGGAACTTTTCACGGGGGGGGGGGGGGATGAACACACAGAGAGACACTGAAATTTAACTCAGCAATTTTATTGAATGATAACATCAGGTTGAGTGTAGAAGACAAAACACATCACTGTTTTGAAGATAATGCAGATTGTAATGTGCCCAACACAACTTTGTGGGATGTGATGAAAGTAATGTTGTGAGGTCATACCATCTCAGTAAGGGCCTTCTACAAGAAACAAAAATTATTGCAGCTGAACCTCATTTTTCAAATTGAACAATTGGAACAAACTCACAAGAAAAATAACAGCAAAAAGGTCTACCAGCAATTAGTAAATGAGTAGAAAGCCCTAGAAGTCCTTGAAGTTTCACAAATCAAACATAACATTCTAACTGAAGCAAAAACTATGGTTTAAATTTCCCAAAAATTTGAGAATTTTGGCATGGAGAATAAAATGTAAATCTATTTACAAAAACTTGATTTAATTTGTAATGGCCAAAGCCACTCTCTGCTCCAAAACATCTCAAATCACAGATTCATTTTTGCAATTCTGTTGCTCTTTTTATAGTTCTACAGATCCAGATCCTCAAGACAGAACAAGATTACTGACACCATTAAATCTTTCAAGAACTAACCCTGAGAATGATAGTTTCCCAACTGAAGTCTACAAATCCTTTACTCCATCCTAGTTGAACATCTCACCAATGCGTGTATTGATACAATGAACAAAGGAAGAACCCTGCCAACATCTTGGTCAGACTCCACAATCATTGTTATTCCCAAACCAGATAGGGACACTACTGATGCGAAATCCTACCATTCAATCACCCTCAAACTAAGATGCAAAAATCTTCTCTGCCATGCGCACAAAACAACTGAAGTGGTTTATTACTGATTACATAAACAAAGACCAAACAGGATTCACGCCTCCTCACAATACTAGTGACATTGTCCATACATCTCTAAATCTGATTAACTACTGTATAACTACTGTATACTCTTATTATCACTGACTGGACAATGAGGTTTGATCCCCTTGAAAGACCTTTCCTACACCAAGTATTAGTGTCAATAGGATTTGGAGAGAATTTCTTAAGGGCCATCAATGCAGTCTATAGCAACCCAAATACTAGACTAAGGATTAATAACATCACCTCTGATACCTTCCCATCCTACCTGTGGGACATGCCAAGGCTCTCTCTCGCCCTTTCTCTTTGCTATGGCAATTGAACCCATAAGGGGAATTCCATTTGAGGCACCAAACTTAAAATTAGTCTTTCTGTGGATGAAGTTGTCCTATAATTGTCAGACCCTATGTCATCCTTGATTCATGTTTAAGAACTCAAGCTCTGGTCAACTATCAGGGCTACAAGCTAATCTTTCCAAAATGGAAATTTTTCCAGGCCTGTTTAGCTCTGACCAAATTGAACTTCTCAAACATTCTCACAATTTTAAATGGATCCATCACTCTTGAAGTCATTTAGGGATTCATATTCCTCTGAACCTTAATGATCTTTTAAAACATAATTTTGGTTTATTGCTTAAGGATATCCAAAGAGAAACTGAAGAAATGGCAAAAAAAACTTCCATTCTTATGGACAAAACACTGACTTAAATCAAAATGTTCCTCTTACCCAAGTTCATCTTATCTAGAGCCCTACTTATTACAATTCCCATCTCCATTTTTTAATAGTGGCAATGTATTCCTCTTAACTTTTTGTGGAATGGGAAGAAAGCTAGAATAAGTTTCCAATACCCTTTACAAGCCTACCACAGATGGTGGCGTAGCTTTTCCCAGTCTGCTGCTCTACTATGATGCAGCTCATCACACCAATTTAGCCAAAATGTTACATCCTGATAATAGTCATGACTGGACTAACATTGAACAGTCCTTTGTGAGCTGTAAAATTCTGCAAGACCTTATTTGGATTCAAAAATCAGATAGACGATCTTCTGTGGTGCTTTTTGCTAAGCACCACCATCACAGTTTGAGACCGTTACCGTAAGTCTTTAGCTCCTTCTACTTCTCTACTTTCTACTTTATTAATCAAACCTGGTTTGCCCCCTGCTTTAATTAATGACTCTTTTTCAATCTGGAAAGAGCTGAAATTACACAGATTAATCAATGTGATTTTTAGTGGCTCAGTTTTACCTGAGAATGTCCTAGAATCACATAGCAATAGGAAGATTCTATGGTTTCAATATTTACAATTACATCACTTTATTGAACATCCTACTTATAAAGAAATACATCTTTCTCATAATATAAAACTCTAATTTCCCCTGAAGGCAAGCATCTACCTTCCTAGACCTTAGCCTAGCAAACAAATTGCATCAAACCACTCTCTCCTCAAGATTGGCATAATGTCTGGAATTCCTATACCCTTAAAAGCAAAAATGTACAGATATGTAATCAGCTTTTAAAAATGGTGGCTTGCTGGTACCTCACTTCATATAAACTTCATTTTTCTCAAAAAGAATTTTCCCCACTTTGGTGACGGGGGTGTATTGCTACTCTTTGATCTTCTTAAAATTTTGTTCAAACAAAAAAAGAGAAAGAAGAAATATGGTATGGGTATCCAGCAATCATCCATCTATAATGTCAATTATAATAAACTGCAGAGCTAAAAGGAAACCAATAAAGAAATATATGTTTGAGTTCTAAAGCAGTTATTGCCTGATAGGCTGCATTTTCAATTCCTTGCATTCAGAAAAAATGTCAGACATCTCAAGACTTTAGACCCTCAAAAATTATTTTGTGGAGTAGTTCAAACACTTCGATGAAAAGCTCCAGTAACCTGCAGTATATAGTCCATAGCTTGAGGCCCTTCCCTCACCAACACTCCTTCCCTCTGCACTGTACCAGGGCCCCGGCATGTGGTTGCCTATCCCGGAAGTGTCTAATAGAGGTGGCAACCCTAACCCCTCCCCCCACTTCATGGAACCATGATGAGCCAGAGCAGTGGAAGCAGAAAAGCTCCCTCAGGAGAAGTTTCCCACTGATCCGTAGGGACAGAAGTGGTGTTTCCTCAGCTGGAAACAGATGGACCTGGGACCATTTCAGCCATTAAAAATATAAACCATGATATTTTTTTCAGTTTCCCTTGGAAAATTACAGGCAAAGGTGCAAGAAGTCCACCACCACCACCCCTTTCTACAAACCAGACACTACTTATCCCTGTTCATCTCTCAATACTCCCTCCTGTTTAGTCAATGTTGTTCTTGGGGTGGGGGGGGAGCAAAGATGTTTTCAAGAAAGTCACACCAGTGAACTGGTGGAAGTCATTTAAGCAATTGGATTTTAGAGACTGTTGAAGTAATGATTTCACTTTTAAGAGCAGTAGCTTCTGCTGACCAAGAAATAATATTTTTTTTCTTTGGACTCATTCATTCTAAATTGAGAGATTGTTTGGGACCCAATAAAGTAGGAACGCTTGCAAGTTGTTTGCTGATGTCTTAAGTTTTGTAGAAAAAATATTTTGTATAACCACATCTGTCATGATCCTAGGCCGAGTGCGGCCTATGGGCTACAGGGAAGCCTGAATAGGAGTAGCTACAGGGCCTACATCTCCCAGAATTCTTTCTGTCCCTCTGATTAAGTGAAAGCAGTTTTGGAGGGAAAACTGGCTAAGAAGGGGTGCAACTTGGGATGAAAGCATAAAAAGGCCAAATTACAGACAGGGTGTGTTCTCTCTGAAGAGGCTGCAGACAGAGAGAAATCCCTCATCCAAGGAGAGTGAGTTGGTTTGATGTTAGAAAAAGGAAACAACCAGTTAATTGCATCAGGGCTATTTATTTCTTTGTGCCAGCCTTTACTGTTTTTCTTTATTCACTATTAGAAGTTTCAGAGATAAAAAGTAAAGGTAGTTCTCTGTGCAAACACCGAGTCGTTACTGACCCATGGGGTGACACCACATCATGTTTTCTTGGCAGACTGTTCGTGGGGTGGTTTGCCATTGCCTTCCCCAGTCATCTGCACTTTACCCTCAGCAAGCTGGGTACTCATTTTACCAACCTTGGAAGGATGGGCCTTGAGCCAGCTACCTGAACCCAGCTTCCACTGGAATCGAACTGAGGACATGAGCAGAGCTTGGACTGCAGTACTGCAGCTTACCATTCTTCACCACAAAGCTGCACAAAGTTTTGTTATCCACTTATTGTTTTGTGCACTTACAATAAACCTGTTGTTATAGTTAAACTGCCTGGGTCTTCACATCTTTTTGGTAATGGTTAAAACATACTTTCTAATAGATAAGGCACAGGGGTTGTGTGGGTGGTCTTGGTCCTCCCATACAGACCCTTACCAGAGAGGTGGCAGCCAGTAGAAGGCCCTTCATAATCTCCTGTAGTGCGACATCAGTTAACAAACATGAATTGTTAAGGAAATACAAGAATGCATATACTATAATATTGTTTTAAACATAACGACGTAAACTTATTATTATTTGGCAATAATTATCTTTCTCCTTAGTAAAGTACAGCTGAAAAGTTGTTCAAATATGAATGATTAACCTATTAAACTGGAAAAAGTTCACCTCAGAATAATTTCATAATTATCTATCTGAGTTTCTAACATTACTGTGACCGAATCAGTAATTGATATAACTGTAAAACTAAGCTGAAAAATTCTTATTTTAAAAATGAAACCATCTGGTTGTTAATATTAGGATTATACTAGCAAAAATGAGCCTTTACATGTAAACATAGTTTATATCTAATCTTAGTAATGATTTAAATTGATTTGACATGAGTATCCAGCAATCATCTAATCTTAATAATGGTTTAAATTGACTTAAATTTAAATTGACTTAAATTTAAATTGACTTTAAGGAGTAGGAAATGGAGTCCGTGTTCGCCATTGCCCTCAGTGAGGAACCTGACCTGGCTGCCTGTGGCCATGTGCTGGCTGTGGTGGAATATCTAATCTTGGAGGGAAAGTCCAAGTCTATGGAAGGAGATCTGAAAGTATTTTCGGAATCAAGTCTGAATATACAGCTGTGGTTTTTCTCCTGTATGGAATGTCTAATCTTGAAGGAAAAGTCCGGGTCATTCGAAAGAGATCTGAAAGTGTGCTCAGAATCAAGTCTCTGAACATGGCTGTGGTTTTCTCCTGTATGGAATGTCTAATCCTGGAAGAAAAACTGAAACTTTCCAAAAGGGAAATGGAGCCAGAAAATCAGGCTCATAGCTGGGGTGGGGGTGCAGCAGGCAGCACCCTTATCAAGTCTTCAGTGCCCCCTGCCCATCTTCCCCAATCGTCCTGTAACTTATGGTTTTTCTTAAACCATACCTGCTCCCAATGCACAAAACTAACCATGGATCATTAATGAAACAAACACAATACTAATAAATATATCCCCATTCAATAATTTTAATAAATATTACAAATTGAACAGTTCATCAGTAATCAATGACATTGTTAACCGGTTTTGGGGCCTTGCTCCTGTCCAAGCAACAATTTACCAGGCAGAGACGTATTGTTCAGAGAAAAGAAGTTTTATTTTTCGCTTCTGCAGACAGCGGAGAGAGACAAAGCAATACAGGACATCTCTCTAGCGTTTCCGCCCAAGCTGTTTCCTTTTAAGGAACTCCTGACGCCCCTCCCTATCTGGCCCTGTGACTATTTGTCATTGGCGCAAGGTTCACAATCTACACCAATCCGACCGTTAGGCAAGAGCTTTGGCCACATATGGTTATTTGCCCAAAAGTTGCAACACTTCCCTTTATTCACACAGACGTTATGCACGTGGCTCTTAAACTTTTGCACACAGTTCTAAAAAATATGCACACTACCCTATACCCTTGTGCTGAATGAATCAACATTTTCTACTTTATTTCAACAATTTCCCCCTTTTATTTTTTTATACCATTTTGATTCATTCACTATATGTCTCCTGAGGCGGTATTATTTCATATTTGGGATAATAATCTGCCTGCATTACTGCCATTTTACTGGGAGGGAGGGCAGCTTGTACTGCAGAATTTACTATCCCTTTTATCAATGGAATAATGCAGGGGAGTGTTGTTAATCCCAATAATAAAATTCCCAAAAAGAATAGACCTTGTTTCCAATTTGAAAATATACCTCCTAACCACCCTTCTGAATCTAATTTCCCTGTCCATTTCTGAACGGGAACATGGGCCAAATTTCTCATTCTTCCAGTTATTTCTGCTATTACTTCTTGTGTATCATCAATTTCTAAACAACAATTGGTCAAATTAAATTTTCCACATACCCCTCCTTCACTAGCAAGCAAATAATCCAAAGCCAAGCGATTCTGATAAATGGCATTTTTAAGTTTTGTTCCCTGTTTTGCTAGCACTTCTAGCGCTAAACTATTTTCCCTTGTAAGCAATTCTACAACTGCTTGCAATCTTATTAATCTATTTAACAAATATACTGGGGTTCGATATCCCCAGGTTTCATCCTGGGCCCAACTGGCAGGGTCATAGTATTGGACAATCCGTTCAGGTGGCCATTCGTCATCAGCCCAATTACCTATTTGAATCTCACATTTTCTTTTATTATTATATGATTGTCCCAATGATATCCCTTTGGCCAGGGGGATCATAAAAAATGCTGGTTTTAAATGGCCTAAAAAGCATGTACCTGTCCAATACTGAGGCAAATGGGAATAAGCCCTCCATCCGCAGATCCAATACAGCCCAGGGGGAGCCTCTCCATTTTTACTTATTGTTCCGTTTTGCCATACTTGTCTAACTATTTGTGTAAGGTTCTCCCAGGGTTGTATGTTAAGATATATTTCCCCAAAAATGTCGTCCCGAACTTCCATTTATTATTCTAACACCTTGGCAATTGGCATCTCCTACAAACAAAAGGGTTCGTATATCTCTGGGAGTTTGCTGTACACACATTTACCCTATTAATCGGTCACTCACTTCCCACTGGACCCGGACCTGATGCTTCTGATAAGCCGTCAAGTTATAAGGAGAAGTATAATCCCATTCTATAACCTCCCATGGCCACTGGTCACCTTTTAAGGTTCCCCCACAAATATAACAATTCTTTACATTCATGGTTTTTGCGATTTTCCCCGCCAATTCTATAAACAAGTTCTTAGTCTTCGTAGTTAAGGTTTGTTCCCATGGGTCTCTTTTGATTTCTTTCCAAAAGGTGTGGTACCTAATCAAATCTGGACCTATTACCATCTCTTTTTTCTGAGTAAAGGTTAACCGTACGTTGGGGTCGATACCACTGCTTTCAATAAATACGGCTACAATTTTTCCCCACTTTTGCTTGTTTGTCCATATTTCTGGTTGCAAAATGGTAAAATTTATAGGGGTACAAGTATTTATTTTATCACAATTTCCCACTAAAAGGCCATTCTGAAGTTTTGCAGAGAACCCCAATTCCTTCCAATTATTATTCCATGGGCTTCCGGTGTTCCATATTACATTACCCCAGCTATTATATACATAATTAGTGCTAAAGAATCCGGGCACTGGGGTAAATCCCATGTATTTGTTGCTTTTACTATATGTTTTTTTCCCATTTTAAGCCTCCACATCCATCTCCATGTTTATTTATTACTGTACAGGCGTCAAATATAAAACTTATTGGATTGTTTTTCCGTTGAAGGCCCCTAGCAATCAGGGTCCCGGGTGAGTAGTAGGGATGGACCTCGACCCAAATTCTTTCAGGATTCTCTTTTGGGTCATAACAAATGGTGCCGTCACACACACACTGAATACTCGGTACCTTGAAAGTTACAATTAGTTTTTATCCCTTTACAAAAATATACCGTCTTATAAACCAATGTTTGGGTAATTTGTTGTCCTTGCCTAGTATTAACCAGACAGGGGCATTCTTTTTCCTGGGTGGCAATGGCAAGGACTATGCCCAATAATTGTGCCACCAAGGAATATGCGGTAATTCATGATTGGGGTCCCAACATTTTCCTGGATGTTCCCCTCCCTGTCTCCACCCAGTACCTGATTTACAAATGTTGCACAGCCGAATCCCCCACTCTGCAACGTCAAAATACTTCCAGGTATTCCAGTCCCGCCTAACGGGTGCCTTTAAGCCCAAGGTAGTTTCCACTTCAGGGTCTAATTCCGAACTTATACCCAGTGGATCCCACTCACAGGCTTCCCACTCCCTCCAATTTTGGGATTCTATAGCCAACTTTCTTTTGGCAAACCTAATGGTTTCCCGGTATTTGTGGGTGCACGGGTTCCTTACCCACACTCCTCCTGTTATAAAATCTCCAAGATTTGGTTCAAAGGGTTCTGGAGACGCTTGTCCAACAAGGAAGAAATCTAAATGTCCACACCACCTCCCTCTCCACAAGATTATTTCTTTAGTTATCAGATAATCTGGCCAGGCTCTAACCACTGCTGACCATCGTTGTCTTGGGGTCCATCCTGGGTTATCGGGTTGACCCAAATCCCACATCTACACCAGCTCCCCAGATTTATTCTGAAAATGGAATTTGGGTCCGGAGGGCAGTATGAACAGTAATAATAATGCCAAAACCCTATTCTGTGGGCCCAAGTACAATAAACCACTCCTTGTTGTCCTCTCAAGACTTGGCCCCCTTCCCAAACCTGAAAAAATCTCAACTTTCCAGAAAGTGTTTTATCCCCAAGGCCCCAATAAGCATCTTCTCTGGAACTGCACATTCCACTCCGTATATCCCTTTGTACCTCTACCTGTAAACTTAAGAATTTTTATATCATTATTCTTACAAGCAGGCCCCACAAAAATACAAACATCCTCTCATTTATTAGACTGTTGCTTTCACAAGGTGATCTTCAGTTCACTGTCTGGATCAGAGACGGTCTCCCATTGTTCTGCGGGATCCACGGCGTGTTTAGCCCTCGTGTGATGGGTCCACCCTACTTCTTTCGTCCTGATTGCAGTTTCCGTAGTTAGAAGAACTTGGTATGGGCCCAGCCACTTCGGGGTCAACGACTCGGTCTTCCATGCCTTGATATATGCCCACTGTCCAGGTGCGAATGAATGAACTGGTGTCTCGAGTGGGGCTCTTTGAACCGTCACACCAGCCACCCTATTTTTAGAGAGAATAGAAAACAGTGCCAGCAAATACTTTCTTAAATAGGCATCCTTAAGCAGGTGCAAGTCGGGATTTCCAGAGCCTGGGGCTATGTCCCAAATTCCCATCCCATACAAGCACTCAAATGGTGAGAGGCCGGTGGATTGGAGCGGCCTTGTTCGAATGCCAAACAGTACCAAAGGAAGCACCTTGGTCCAAGCGAGCTGAGACTGGGCAGTGAGCTTCAGCAATCCCATTTTAACACTTTGGTTCATGCGTTCGGTCTTTCCCGAACTCTGAGGATGCCACGGGGTGTGGAGTTCCCACCGAACTCCTAAAGCTTCCATAACTTGATGGAGAACCTTTTGAGTAAAGTGACTTCCCCGGTCAGAATTTAAGGCTCGGGGTAAACCAAACCGAGGAATTATCTGTTCCAACAATAACTTTGTTACTACCCCCGCAGTTGCACGGGTTGTGGGGAATGCCTCCACCCACCCCATCAGTTGGTCGGTTAAAACTAGACAATGTTTCATTCTTCCCACCCTAGGGAGATCAATGAAATCACACTGGAGGCATTCGAAAGGATGAACTACTAACGGTCGTCCACCCATTTCAGTTTTTCGGGGATTATTCTTATTTGCCCTCTGACAGGGGACGCATCGGGCTACTAAAGAATTTGCAGAAGACCACACCCGGCGCCCCACAAATTCCTGCAAAAAGGTGTGGACCAAAATTCGGGTTCCCCAGTGCCCCTCTTCATGTAAAGCCTTGAGCACCTCTCTAGCAACACCCTTGGGTAACCACTGTTGCCCATCTGGTAGGACATAAACACCTCCCTCTAATTTTGCCCCCTGCTTTTCAGCAAGCTCCTTTTCTTTGTCCTGGTACTTAAAAGGAGGCTTCGGCTCAATTCCCATAGGAATCAACGAAGCTAATCTCTGCGGGGGAACTATATTTGAACTCATGGCCGCTTTCTTTGCCAATTCGTCTGCCGCTCTGTTTCCCTGTATCTCCGGGGATGTTCCCTTTTTGTGTCCTAGGACATGTATGACAGCGACCTGGGCGGGTAGCACAAAAGCTTGTAAGGTTTCTTTCACTAAATTATGCTGGGCGAGATTCTTTCCTTGAGACGTTAATAAACCTCTCTCACACCAGTTTTCCAAAAACATGCATATTTGGAGTCTGTGAATATATTAACTGTATGAGTGGCGCCTATCTCCAGTGCTCTTTTTAGTTCATATAGTTCGGCTGTTTGCGCTGACGTAGAGGGAGGGAGTGCTCCTGACTCAACCTCCATTTGTCCGTCCTCAACTATTGCATACCCAGTATACCTCTTTCCTTCAATCACTCTGGATGACCCATCTGTATACAAATTCCATCCACCTTCGATTACAGTATCTTGTAAATCTTCTCTATATTTAGTTTATAAGTCAGTAATCCCTATACAGTCATGACCTTCTCCAAATTCCTTTTGTACTTTTTCAGAAAGTCCTTCTGCAGGCCCCAGATGGTCAGTGGTAATGACTTGCAAATCTGCCTGTTCTACTAAAGTCGCCTCTATTTGTAGCAACCTATCGTCTGTCATCCATTTTCTGGCAGTGTGTGTGAGGATGGCCCGAATTTGATGGGGAGAATGGACAATAATATTCTCCGAAGGATACAATTTTCTTACAGTTTTTACCATCAAGGCTACTGCTGCGCAAGCTTGTAGGCACGGGGGCCATCCCAACACAACCGTGTCCAGATGGCTTGAAAAATATCCCGTTACTTACAGTCAGTTCTCCACCCGGTCTATGCACTTTCTCTCTTGGAAGAGGATGCCATTCCCCTCCTATCTTGTACTTTCACTTTCAACAACAACCATTCCGCCATTAAGCTTCATTCCACATGGCAATCTCAATCAGTTCTTCCCTTTTCCTTTCTGTTTATTTTTCTTTATCCCTCCTCATTTCTTCCTCTCCAGTTATTTTGTACTATACTCTCCACTTAAGCCCTTCTTTCCGTCTCTCCACCTCCAGTCACTTACCCCGTTCGTTCAGCCGTTTGTTCTCACCATTGATACTCTGCCGCCGCTGTCCGTCTTGACTTTCTTGCCCATTTAACTCCTCTCCATTCCACTCCAGCTTCTCTGTCTCTGTCCTTATACTGGATGTCAAAATTTCTGCCTTCTTGCAGCTCAAACCACCACGAATCTGCCCTTTACCTCCACCTTAGACTCATCTCAGCCTCTCATCTGCCGCGGTCGTTGCTGTTAGCCCCGCTTGCTGCTCGGCTCGCCACGTTCCCCGTTCTCCGCTCTGTTCTCTGCTCTCGGCTCTGACACTCACCCGCCAGTTCAGTTCAGTCGTTGATGAGAACAAGTGGGATCAAAATTTCAACTTTCAGGTACTTCTTTGTTGTCTCTTTATTGGGAATCAGACGTTTTCTCCATCCACTCCCTTGTCCGGTGGCTCCGGTTAGACACCAAGGTGTTGCTGGGCATCGGCTACAGGGACAAGTTGGGGTTGAATGAGGAGCCTCCGCTCCCCCTCCATTCCAAAGAGCTCCCCAAACTTCGATGCGTCTTCTGACACTTCTTTAGGAGGTGCCCCCGGCCGGGAAGTCCTCCCAAATGCCCCGCAAAACAGAGCGTTCTCCCGAGCTCGGGATTGCTCTGCCTCACCACGCCATTACCGGAAACGTCTGTATAGTACTAAGAAAAAGAGAGAAAAAACACAGAACTCAGGTGGTGTATATTTGGCAAAGGGTGGGGAGACGGTTTTGAGCAGCGGTTTCGCAGCGGCTGTCTCCTCACTGAAGATGGGTGTTTGAGGATTTGGAGACGTTGGAATAATTGGTGTAATTAAAGACAATAGCTAGTGTAATTGGTGTAATTAAAGACAATTGCTAGTGCTACAGAATCAGAAAGAACTCCAGGAAGAAAGGAAGAAGAAAGAAGGGAAGGTAAAGAAGGAAGAAAGAAAGTGCTCCATGATGGAAGAAGAGGAAGAACAGAAGGGAGAAGGAACTGGAAAGAATGAACTTAATATATGACGGATTATGGAACAGTTAATTGAACAGAACTCAGGAGATGTATATTTGGCAAAGGGTGGGGGGACGGTTTTGAGCAGCGGTTTCGCAGCGGCTGTCTCCTCACTGAAGATGGGTGTTTGAGGTAGAGAACTTAAAAGGTGTATATATATGCTGAACAAGTGGAAAGAGGACTAGTTTATGTCTGAAGTAATAGAATTAATAATTAACTGTGTATTTGTGTATTAGAGAGTGTATTAGAGTAATTGTACTACTGAATGAATTGAACTTAATGTAATGAACTGAATTATTCTCAACAGAGTAACTATATTTCTTAATGAATTGATCTTAATGTTATGAATTGAATTGTTTCTAATCATATAAGGTCTAGACTAATTAACTGAATAGATATCTGAGTAAAATTAACAACACAGCTTGCAAGGTGAAGAAATCTTGGGCAGAAATAAAGAACAGAAATAGAAAATAAGTAAAAAAATAGAAGCATAGAAAAATACCTGAAAAAGTGGAAAATAAAATCAATATCTGGCTTAGTGGTGTACAAAGTAACCAAGAGGCAGGAATGGGAACCAAAGCTAAAAAACTGGGACAAGGTACTCCCCCACCACCCCCAGGGGGAGGTGGGAAATCAACACCAGAAATGGCCAATCAAGATGCTATTGAGAAATTGCAAAATATTGTGATGGCAGGTTTCAGGCAAAATCAAGAAGTTTTAGAGACGATGAAAGCAGACTTGATGGGGCAAATAACAAAAACCAATAAGCAAGTGGAAGAATTCCAAAAACAACTGCTAGCTAATACTCAACAGGTCCACAGCCTAGCTGCCAAGGTGGATAAGATAGAGGAAAAGGGGAAGGACACTGCTAACATAGTTCGGGAAAATAAAGCAAGTATGTCCAAATTAGAGGAAAGAGTAATAAAGTTAGAGATGGAAAAAGCAGCTTATATATTACGCTTCCAGAATATACCAGAGGAAAAGGATGAAAGTCTAATAGACAAAATTTTGGATATACTGACCTTGGAAGATGAGGAATGGCTGGAAGAGGGAAAGAGAGATATTGAATGGGCCAAAAGAGTCTCCTCAAGCTATACGAGGAAACACAACTTGGCAAGAGAGGTCCAAGTTAAATTTACGCACCTCACAACGTGTGAAAAAATTCTGAAAAAAGTTAAAGAGCAGGAGCTGAAATGGAAGGAAGTGAACATCAAGGTACTGAAAGACGTGCCCTGGGAAGTGCGCCAGCGTAGGCTTCAATATCGTAAATTGACAACCTGGTTGATGAAGCATTCAGTACAGTTCAGATGGCTAATCCCGGAAGGAATTTTTTTCATTTATCAATCTAGAAGATATAATATAACCTCTTTGGAAAAGCTAGAAGATTTTTGGGACCAATTTGTAGACCCAAGTAGTCGGGAATCTGAAACGGGGGAAGAACAAGAAGAAGAAGATGGCCTGAATAAATCCGAGGAAGAAACCACCCAGAAGTCGAGGAAAGGAGGAGTAAGGACAAGGATGCAAGTCAAGAAGGACCAGAGAATAACACCGGATAGTATAGACCTTTTAAAATGAATGTCAAGACGGGACTACAAATAACATCAGTGAATGTCAATGGCTTAAATGACCCAGCCAAAAGAAGAAGGATCTTCCAACAGCTGAAAAAGACTGCCTCCTCAATAATTTGCCTACAGGAGACGCATATTCAAGAAAAGGATGTTAAATACTTACAAAATGAGAAGCTAGGTATGCTTCACTATTCATCCGATCCCGAAAAAAAAAGGGGGGGAGTAGCCATATATGTATCTAAGTGCTTGAGATCCAGCTGCTTGTATACTGACAAGGAGGGAAGAATAGTGATAGTGGAATTAGATCTGTTTGGAAACAAATTGATCTTAGCGAATATCTATGCGCCTAACGAGAACTTGGAAAAATTTTATAAAAGCTTACATAGAAAACTTATGGAATTTGAACCAAAGAACTGCTGCATTATTGGCGACTACAATGCGGTATTCGAAATAGAAAAAGATAAAAAATTTGAAGAACCAAAAAAAAGGAAATTACGGAGTGCCCTACCAAAATCCTTTCTAAAACTAGCTGATGAACTTAACTTGCTGGACGCATGGAGGACCAAAAATCCAACAACTAAAGATTATACCTACTTCTCTTCTGCTCATAAGTGCTGGTCGAGGATAGACATGTGCTGGTTATCGGCCGATTTGATGTTATCTGTTCAGCACGTTGATATCTTACCCAGAACTTATGCGGACCATAACCCAGTCCAGATTAATTTATTAAGAATTCCAAAGAACTCGCGTTGGACTTTAAATCTACAAATTCTGAAAGAGGCAAAATTTTTGGAAATAGCCAGGAAAGAAACCAAAGAATTCTTTCAACATAACTTAACTAAGGATACTAGTATGCATATTATCTGGGACGCATTTAAGGCTTTCTTTCGTGGAATTGTAATAAGATATGTAGTAGCATATCTTATTACAAAGAAAAAGGGAGCGAATGAAGAAAAAGGGAGCGAATGAAGTCCTATAATGAATTGGTCCAAAAGTTAAATGAACAGGAGAAACAGCATACAGAAGAGATAAGATTAAAGATTTCGGCTATTCAGCACCAGATTAACTTAATATTAATGGAAGAAGTAGAGAAAAAGATGAAATGGATGAAACAAACCTATTTTGAAAATGCAAATAAAACCAGCAGATGGCTAGCCTATAAATTAAAAAAGGAAAGGGGTAAGAAAATTATAAAATCGCTTAGAGATGAAGAAGGAGAAGAAGCAACACAAATGGATCAGATGAAAATAATAATCCAAAAGTTCTACCAAAAACTGTATAAAGGACAAAAAATCTCAAATCAGTTGCAAGAAGACTACATAGCAAAGACCAAGATAAAACAGATAACAAAAGAGCAGAAGGAAAAATTAGATGTGCCAATTACTATGCATGAGATTGTGGAAGCGATTAATCAACAAAAACGGAACAAAGCACCAGGTCCTGATGGTCTCCCAATTGAATTCTATAGAGCCCTTGACGAAGAATTGCTCATCCCATATAAAAATGTAATTGAAGATATACAGAATACTAATGAGATCCCAGCATCTTGGAAGGAGGCGTTAATATCCTTGATACATAAAGACGGTACGGAACCAGCTGAAGTAAGAAATTATAGACCTATTTCTCTGTTAAACAGTGATTATAAAATCTTCGTGACCATTCTGGCGAACAGACTTAAAAAAGTAATCAGCACTGTTGTCCATAAAGACCAAACAGGTTTTGTTCCGGGTAGACAAATGAGGCAAAATGTAAGACTTTTATTGAACGTTATCGAATATTATAAAGAACATCCAGAGAAGCAGGTGGCGTTAATATTCGTAGACGCAGAAAAAGGGTTCGACAATGTCAACTGGACCTTTATTCTGAAATCGTTGGAAGCAGTGGGCTGTGGTGAAAATTTCTGTAGACTGGTAGAAACCATTTATACGGAACAAAGCGCAAGGGTTAATTTTAACAGTACGAAAACAGATTTGATAGCAATAGCGCAAGGTACAAGACAAGGATGCCCTTTATCGCCACTTCTATTTATACTAACACTAGAATTTTTAACACAAAGAATAAGAGACGACGGCAGAATAAAAGGTACGAAAGTTAGAGGAGAGGAGTTAAAGATTCAAGCCTTTGCAGATGACTTGCTGTGTATTTTGGAAGATCCAAATTCTTCTATTGAACAACTGAAAGAAATATTTAAACAATATGGACAAGTATCCGGATTCAAGATTAATGTGCAGAAAACTAAATTTTTCACAAAAAATATGAACAAAGAACGGATTAACCAATTTGAAGTCAAATCGGGCTTTGCTTATGGGGAAAAAGTAAGATATTTAGGAATTCAAATGACTAATGAACTTAAAGAACTTTATCGGGATAACTACGAGAAATTACTAAAAGAAATCCGAGAAGATCTAATCAGATGGAAAGACCTGCATATTTCACTTCTGGGTAGGATTGCAACTATAAAAATGAATGTGTTACCAAGGATACTATTTCTTTTTCAGATGATTCCTATCATACTCCCGAAATCCTTCTTCCAACAGATCAATAAAATAATCTCATCGTTTATTTGGCAGAACAAAAAGCCGAGAATCAGACTTAAAGTGCTTCAGGATAGTAAACTTAGAGGTGGCCTAGCCCTGCCAGAATGGAATTTGTATCATAAGGCTAGTCGGATTGTATGGTTAATAGAATGGCTTACATTGAAAAATAAAAGAACACTGGTTATTGAAGGAGTGGGTTTGGGTAAAGGATGGCACGGATACCTTTGGTACCAAGACCCCCCACAAAATAGTCCGTTCTGGAGACATGAGATAAGAAAGTCTCTATATAGAGTCTGGTTGGAAATTAGAAAATTCTACTCATATACTCCATTATGGCTGTCACCAGTAGAGGCTTATACCCATCCTAATCTTTATGACTGGAACAATCCAATCTGTTATCAAAATTTGCTAGACAGACAAAATAATCTACAATTAGAAGGAATGGCCCAATCAGATTGGTGGTTAAAATGTCAAATTCAATCACAATACCAAATAGATAAAGGAAGAGGTTTCCCCAAGAAATTAAATGATCTTGACCAAATTATCCAGACAGATCAGAAACTAATCTCAAAAATCTATGAATGGTTACTTAGAGATAAAATGCAAGGGGAAATAGTAAAAGAGTCTTGGATAAAGTGGCTAAGAGATTTTGGATTTAACATCGACTTAGAGGACTGGGAGAAAATATGGAAATGTAACTTAAAGTTAACTAAGTCTGCTATTTTTAAGGAAAACCTGTATAAAATGATGTATCGTTGGTATTTGACACCAGATCGCCTATCTAAGATATATCCTAGTTATTCCAACAAGTGTTGGAAGTGTAAAAAGATTAAAGGGTCGTTGTTTCATATTTGGTGGCAGTGTGAGCACGCTAAAAAGTGAGTCATACTTGGACCAAAAAAATTCTAAAAATTAATTTACATTACTCTCCAGAATTATATCTTTTAAACATTTGTAGAGAGAACTTACCACCCAAAATAATAAAAGTGTTAATGTATATTGTCACCGTTGCGAGAATACTATATGCCAAATACTGGAAGGTGCCCAAAATACCCACCAGGGAAGAATTTATTGTCAAACTTGTAGAAGCTGCGGAATTAGACTTAATGACCACAAGGCTACATGATGGTAACATCCAAAAATGTAAAGAAACTTGGGGTCCAATATATAGTTGGGTAAAAAGTAAAGGATTAATATTGGAATAATAGAAATATAAAGGAAAATCTCTGAACACTCCCGGAATGGTTGGGAGTATGTTTGTATGGTGGAGGGAGGTTGAACTACACTTGGGACAATGCGTTGGATGTAAGGATTGTATGTGTTTGTTTTCTCTATTATGTGGTTTTTTTTTGGTATTTTTTGTATTTTTGTGGTTTGCACTTTGGTATATAATAAAAAAAAATTCCTGGGAAAAAAAAAATCCCATTACTTGATAACCGCCAGATCTCTTTTGAGCAACCACTGCTTTGGCTACTCCCTTTCCAGTGGCCACAAATAAATGGTTAGGCAGCTTGGGGTCCGTAAGACCCAAGGCTGGAGCAGACAGCAAGGTTTTCTTAATCCTTTCAAATAGTCTGTAATCTTAATTTTTCCAAAACAAGTGGGTCAGGCTGATTATTCTTCAATTTTTGCAAAAATGGTTGGACCAGTTCTGAATATCCCTCAATCCACTGCCTGCAAAAGTTCACTGTCCCTAAAAACCCCCTCAATTCCCTTTTTGTTCTTGGCATATCTAATTTTTGTATTCCCTCTATTCTTCTGGAGTCCAGATATTTCCTTCCTTCCTTCAGGGTCATGCCTAAATATTTAACCTCGGGTTCGCAGAATTGTAATTTATCTTTGGCTACCCGGAGGCCTTTTTCCCTAGAAAGTTTAATAGGCTGATATTTGCATCTTCTACCTGGTCCTCCTGTTCGTCACTTATCAGTAATCATCCACATATTGAGTCAACAAAATTCCTGGGCCTTGGTCCCACCCCATAAGTACAGAGGCCAGGGCTTCGCCAAAAATGGTCGGCGATTCTGTATAACCCTGGGGTAGAACTTTCCACTGGAACCTGGTCAGCTGACCGGAGTCAGGGTGAGGCCACTGGAAAGCAAAAATAACTTAGATTCTGTGGCCAGGGGAACACAGAAAAAGCCCGATTTCAAATCAATCACTGTATAATATTTATGCCCTGGTGGGATCCCCTTTAATATGGTATGGGGGTCTGGCACCACCGGGGTTCGGGGAATCACCACTTTGTTTACTTCTCTGAAATCTTGAACCATCCTCCATGTCCCGTTTGGTTTCTTTACAGGCAATATGGGGGTGCAATAAGGAGAATTGCTGGGTTCAATCAGTCCATCCTCCAAAAGCTCTTTAACTACTGGGCGGAGCCCCTGCTCCGCCTCGGGTTTCACTGGGTATTGGTTACGGCAAACAGGCACATCATGTTTTAAATTTATCTTCGCTGGAGGTATATCTAATTTTCCGGGGTTTCCCGGCCTTGCCCAAACTGAGGGGTCTATTGACTCCTCAACCCCAACCCTCAAAGCCTTTAGGCTAACCGCACACCTTTCAGTCTTGAAGGTTATTACCAATCCCAGTTTACACATCAAATCCCGGCCCAATAAGCACACCCCTGAATCTGGCATCCATAAAAATCTGTGTAGTTCCAATTTGTGAAAAAGATTTACAGGCAGGGGTTGTAATATGGGGACGACTAATTCCTTATTCTCCACCCCTATTATTTTACACTTCCCCCAGACAAGGGTGGTGGTCCCTGCCACACTGGTCGATCTAGGGTGGACTTTGTAGCCCCGGAATCGACTAAGAATTCAACATCCTGCTGCTGTTTTCCCACCTTTAGAGTTAAGGGGTAGGCAAAAGGCGGGGCAAACGCCAAATGCCCCTGACCTCCCTATTCAGAATCCTCATAGCACCTCGCCTGTCTCACTAACTCCTCTTGTCTCCCCATTGTCCAATCTCTGTGGACATTTGCGTTTCCAGTGGCCGGATTTCCGGCAGAAGGCGCAAGTGTCCCAAGGAAGGGGGCCCGTCCCCCTTCTTCTTCCTCTATTCCCAAACTGTCCTTCAACTTCCCTGTTCCCTCTCTCCCTCTCCGCCCAGGGCGGGAGCTGGCGTAGGCCCTGGCCTCTACCTTCTCCCCTCCATCCGCTTTTCCCTCCTTGTTGAGCCGTTATGGTTTGTTGCACCGTCTGCACCATAAGGCGTGCCTTCCTTTTCTCCTTTTCCTCTTCTCTCCTTACGATGACTTTCTGAGCTTCATTAACTAATTATTCGATGGTTTTAGCAAAAGCCCATCAAATTTCTGTAGTTTCTTTTGAATATCTGGCTAGGCTTTGGCAACAAATTGTAACTTCAAATTGCCGCGTTTGCGCCTTCCTCAGGGTCCAAACCCGTGTACTGGCGCATTCCCTTTTTCAGCCTTTCCAGGTATTCAACTGCACTCTCCTCTTTCTTTTGTGGGTGTCCAAAGGCTTTGTCAGTATTTATATTCTTAGGAATTATCCTTTCAAACCTTTGTAACAAATATCTCCGAAAAGTGTCACAATTTTCCCGGCCCCCTGGTTGTTGAACATCCCAGTTGGCCGGTGTATTTTCAGGGAGGGTTGTGTTAGCCTGATCTAAGGTCCTATTCGTGCCCTCATCTCTCCAGATTTCTCTGGCTTTGGCCAGTGTTTGATTGGTATATGTGGGACCTGCCAACTGTTTGCAGCTCAGTAGGCATATAAATAGAGGGCCCCAAGGCATCTTTAATACCTTGCACGAACCCGATGGGGTCCTCTACCAGTTGAGGCAGCTGCGATTTGATTAGTCTTATGTCCGAACTAGTTAACAGGACCTCAACATAACCAAGGCCATCAGCCATTGGGACCTGCCTCAGCGGGTATTCAGGATTTAATTTCTCCTTTATGTGTGTTTGTGGTGCTCTTCTAGTTTCACTGGCGGGATCCCAGTTATTTTGTTTAATTATCAACCCCTCCAATTCCTTTGTTAATTTGCTATAGGGCGTTTTAGACTTGTTTTCCTCATGGGTCCCATTCCGTTCTTCCTCCATCTTCCTTTCTACTACCCCATGGGCCCCTCCTGTTGCGCCTTCCTCCATTTCCTCTTCACTACTCTCTGCATTTCCCCTTTGGGGTTGGTACGGAGGGGGGGCAGTGGGCATGAGATATTCTAGAGGCTCAAAGGTAGACATTTTCTCCATTTCTGTGGGTGCCTTTTCCCGGGCCGCCTTAAGACCGGACGGCTTACAGAACTCTTTACCTATAAAATACACCCACAACAAGATATAGGGTGCCTCCTTGCCCACCCGAGGGCTGGGCTCCTGTTCTTGGTATAGGCGGTAAATATCATATGCCTGTTCTGTTATACAGGAACCCCACTGTGGCCATGGGGGGGGGGTGATATCAAAATATGGCCACACAGTCGTACATAGACGGATCATCTCCTCCTTAGTCTCATGTCCTGTGGTAACCTTATCCCAATTGGAGATCAGCCTCCCTAACGGGCTATCTCTGGGAATTCCTAACTTCGGCCTCTGCGAAGTCTGGGCGTCCCCAACGGAATTCCCCTTCCCTTTGGCGCCTGTCCTCCTTATTTTCGACGTCCTGTTACCCATCCCGGATACCAGACAACAACACAAGGGAGGGGTTTTAATGTTTATTTCAACAACATTAATGTATAAATTCCCAGAGTTTATAACAAAGACAAGTCCATTCCAACGTGTGAATATTTTTCTCACTCAGACTTTTGAAGACTTCCCAGAAGATCTGCCCGCAGCCTCGGATGGATTTAAAGTGCTAGTGCTGAAAATAGACTCCATTGCAAAAAGTTCCACTGCACTCTTTTTAGATATTTGTTGCTCTTCAAAGTCATTTATACTTCAAACAGTTTCTTCAATATGTATATAAGGTGGAAATCACAAGAATAGTCTCTGACAGGAACGCTAGCCTGTCTTACCGTTTCTGAGGCATATTTCCCACATGTACAAGCACACAAAATCAGTAAACACATGTACAGAACCACATATTCATATCCCCAACAAAACAGTCACGAAAATTTTCTACTCACCCCCTTTTGTTGGACCATTCACACAAGCAGTAGTCACAGAGAACAGCTCTCAGATACTCTCACGCATCCTGACTAAATAACTCTAATCAGCTACAGCTGTTCTAAACCTTAAAGTAACAGTCTTAATATAGGAAACTAGACCATGCTTACAGCAGTTCATAGAAAACATGACAAATCCATAACAGAATTTAAACCTGTGGACTCTAATGAATTTAATATGAAGATCTAAAAAGCCTCTTCTCTTAGTGGAAATTTCTGAATCTCACTCTGCACACCCAGAGTTCCCTGATATTTAAAAAGAACACAGAACTTCAGATCATCAGCTGTATGTGATTGGGAAACAAAATGTTCAGTAAGTGGGAGCCTCCCATGTTTTTCAATCTAACTCTTGATTAGTGCTCCAAAATACAATTTTTTAATTGTCTGGTTGTATTTCCAATGTGTAATTTTTCAGAACCCCAACTACATTACATGTGCAACATGTGCTGAAATGTTTTAATGGAAACCTAACCTTGCTGCTGGGGTGAACAGATTCCTTGATTTGCATTGTTAATGAGCAAATTTTACATCTGCCACATGAAAAGTGCCCAATAGGTGTCTTAGGATCTGTTGGTTCTAAAGATCTAGCATCTGAATGCACAGTCGTGTCCTTAATACTGTGCATTCTTGAAAACCCTATGAGTGGTCTGTCAACACAGTCAGGGACATCACTCAAAATGTGCCAATGTCTGGCAATGATTCTTTTTATGGTGTTTGAAAAGGGGATAAAATCAAAAGCACAAACTACTTTGTCCTCTTCTATCCTGTTTATCCACAAACAGTTCCCTCCTGAACAAATTCATTAGCCAAAATATTATGATTCTTCACATAATCATTCACTTCCATTGAATTCTCAAGAACTGACCCCCATTTTTGTTCTTATTTTAAATTGTTCCCCCATACCCTTTTAATGTAAATAGCCACTTTAATGATTGAAAATAATTTTAAAATTACTTCATTTACTGTTAACATAGAATCAAAGTTCTGGGACGTGTTAACAATTATGTGTTGTAAATAGATCACCTTCTCATAAATTACTTATTTTCAGCTCTTTGGTGATGTATTAATTTTGTTAAAGGGCAATGGGCTCATATGTGACTGAGCTTGTGATCTCCTACGTTAACTGGAGGATGGAAAGACACAACAGAGTTCCATTTGACCAGGGCCAGCCCTAGACTGGCATTCTAGGCATCTAACTTCTGCCGTGCGCCCCCCCCCCCAAACTGATAACATCACTGAATCACATTGGAGGGATGCCTAATTTGGTGCACCCTCCTCACTGAGAAGCAGCTGGTCTTTTTCACCAGTACTATCTTCTCTCAGATGGATTGAGGTGTTGGTATTCCACAGGGAATGCTCTTCCTACTGGGTGCCTTCTCCCAGCCCTGGTCACTCATCCATACCTGGATTCTGGATCAGAACCCAATTCTGTTCCACTAAGTTATAGTTATAAAGCAAAACCAGCTTTGCACCTGTAAATAAACTTAGAACCAATGCCAAATTCAAGTAATCTACAAAACCTTTGAACAAGGAAGTAGTAAGCTCAGTTCAGGTTTAAATGGTAGATTCTTAACATTTATTTTACAAATAGCAGCACAGATTTCCAGAATACATAAATCACGTGCTTATCACCAAAAAATATGACATATGGCTGGGAGTTCTTGAGATGAACTGGTACATAATCAGATTTTATAGAAGTAATTAAGGATTTTTTAAATAAACTAAAATTAATCAGCTATTGATACAGTCTTGTCAGGTCTGAATAACAAGAAAATAACAAAACCGTCTACAAGAAAATAACAAAACTGTCTACATGTGCATCTGCATACCTGTTTGGAGATGGCAAGTATCCTGCTATAGTATTAAAAGATGATAGGAGATAAATATCAGCAATGAGGTGCAGTAGCATAATAGCATTCTATCTATTGCAGTCAGCCATAGTGAAGTATATTACCTACTAGCCTACAGCTCCAATTATAGTCTTTTGCCCCATAGAGTCAGGTAATCTTTCTTAACCAACCAAAGATCTTTTCAGGAATCTTCAAGAAAGTGCTGTTTTTTCCTTGGGGCTAATTTTCTGCTCCTACTTCTGCCCTCTCATCACACAATCCAATTAAGCACAGCTTCCTTCGATGTACCCAATTATCTATTGCCTTCCATGTCCAGCCTTGAATGAAATAATGCTGGTGGTAGCAAGAACTCTTTAAATCACAGGTATACCTGTAAGCTCCAGACGCGTAGGGAGGGGGGGGCGGCAAGGGCGGTCCGCCCCAGGTCTGGGGGTCCACGCGTTGGCAAGGGGGCCCCCCAAACAATGGCCGTGACGACGTGACGTTGCTGCGCTGAAAGGGGGGGGAGAAAAAGAATGGAGGCGCCCGCGGCGCCCGACAGCGAGGGGGAGCGCGCGCACATGGCAAAAAAGGGTGGGGAGGGGCGCGTGCACGCACGTCGGGGCTCCTCGTTCCCTTCCCTTTCCCCCCCCTTTTTTCCCCCTCACTCTCTCACACAATCGACGAGCTGAATGAAAGCAAAGCGCGGGAAAGGCTTGTCGCTTCTCCTCTCTTTCGCTCCCTCGCCTCAGAAGGCGCGCGTGCGCACCAGCCTCCTTCTCGGGCTTCTCCCGCGGTTGGCGGTTGCCGTCCACTCCCCTCCCCCCGCCGCGGGAGAAGGAGGCTGGTGCGCACATGGAGGAGGGGAGAACAATGTATGGAACTGTGTGTTTAAAGGAAACGGTCGTCTCCGGCCCACTCCTCCTTCTCGAAGTCTGGAGGGGGGGGGGACGAGCTGAACTGAAGCGAGGTTTACACAGCTTTATGAAAAACCGATGTGTCAACTTGCAGTCTTGTGAGCAAAAATTCTACTTCGCAAGCTACTGGCATTGAAGTTGTGAGCCATTGCATAAATTAGTGTGCTCTGGGGTCATTCTTCCTGAGCTAAGAGAAAAATGTGGGAGCTGAAGGCTAAAAATCTGTGAGCTAGCTGGCACTAAGCTGAGTTAGTTAGTTCACTCTAAGTTGAGGGAACACTGCTCAGCAGTAGTTTTTTAAAAAATGCTGATGTGCCATTATGTTGATCTGCTGTGGCAATGACTAACTTCTTTTTGAGTAAGTCTCTGATAGTTTTCATTGCAGACATATAACGGAAGCTGTATTGGCTGCACATTGTTCATAACTGGGGGGGGGAAGGACTAAAGTTTTTTTTAATGAATTCTGGATATTAATATATTGCAGCTATAGATAGCAGTGATATTTTAATACATAAAACTATTTTGATCTAGCTGTTAGCAATTTTTTTTAAACTCCTCCAGTAGTGGGGTGGGGGGCGTGGCACAGAGTGGTAAGCTGCAGTCCTGCAGTTCAAGCTCTCTGCTCAGGACCTGAGTTCAATCCCAGCGAAAGCTGGTTCAGGTAGCCAGCTCGAGGTTGACTCAGCCTTCCATCCTTCCGAGGTCGGCAAAATGAGTACTCAGCTTGCTGGGGAGAAGTGTAGATGATTGGGGAAGGCAATGGCAAGCATTGTGAAAAGTACAATGTAAAAAGTCTGCCAAGAAAATGTTGTGAAAGCGGCATCACCCCAGAGTCAGCGACTACTGGTGCTTGCTTGCACAGGGGACTACCTTTGCTTTTTTTAGTGGGGGGAGGGCCATGACCTGGACAGCCCAGGCTATCTCCCTCTCATCATATCTCAGAAGCTACACCATCTGGCTCTTAGATGGGAGACCACCAAGGAAGTCCAGTGTTGCTACAGAGAGGCAGGCAATGGCAAGCCACCTCTGTACATCCCTTGCCTGACAACTCTGTGCGGTTGCCATCAGCGATGACTTGAAAACAAAAAAAGAAAGAAGTGTGGGATGGAACAGCCTCCTTGGAGCATCAAGGCAAGCACGGCTTCTTTTGTAGCAGGAGCTCCTTTGCACATTAGGCCAAACTCCCCTGATGTAGCCAAAACTTCAAGAGCTTACAGTAGGCCCTATAAGCTCTTGGAGGACTGGATACATCATGGAGGTGTGGCCTAATATGCAAAGGAGCTCCTGCTACAAAAGAAGCCCTGAAGGCAAAGAATTTGCTCATGTGCAGAAATTCAATTAATAATAAATGAGGCCAGCACACAGGCCTCGTTTCCTCCTCCCTTCGTTCCCTGACATCACCCACAATGATCTGTGTAGAATGAGCATGAGGCCTTGGCTTCATCTTTGCCTCTTTTTTCTCCTTTGCTTTCCATCTTCAGGCTCTTGCCAAATCATGAGGTTTCTTCCTTGACAGGACCCAAGCACTGATTCAGTGTAAGGGAGCTTTGTGTTTGTGACTGGATTAGACAATACTGACTTTGGTGGACCCAAGCACTGATTCAGTGTAAGGGAGCTTTGTGTTTGTGTCTTCTGGTGCAATTTTGTTCTCAGATCCTGTATTTACTTCATCAGTATATGGGATAAGGCACTTTCTCAACTGTGCTGCATAATGCAGCCTATTTATTTTGTCCTGTTGGCTCTGTTGGCTCTATCTGCGCCACCTTCATCACTTTCGGGGTGTGGATCCCCCAGTGGGGTGGTCTCACGACTCCCTCCGCCGGCTGTTTCTGATAGCCCTGCGCCCCCTCTTTCATTTGATATGTGTCCCGTGCGGGTGCCACCCTCCCGCCGGGAGATGCCGCAAAATGAGCCCCCTTGAGGCTTATGGCTGCAGGGCTCGGGGGAAGCGAGCTAGACTGCTGTTCTTTTGAGGGGTTATAGAGTGTTTCGAGCCCGTCCCTGTGGCATCGGTCCCATCGTTGTGGGGCCCAGGGGGCCGGCGCAGCGGCACGCTGAAGCAGCCTGTCGGTCACTTCCGGGTTCCTGTCCTGCATCTCGACCTGTGTTATTAGTGACAGGCTGCTTCGGTGGGCCGCTGCGCCGCCCCCCTGGGTCCCACAACGATGGGACCGATGCCACAGGGACGGGCTCGAAACACTCTATAACCCCTCAAAAGAACAGCAGTCTAGCTCGCTTCCCCCGAGCCCTGCCGCCATAAGCCTCAAGGGGGCTCATTTTGCGGCATCTCCCGGCGGGAGGGTGGCACCCGCACGGGACACATATCAAATGAAAGAGGGGGCGCAGGGCTATCAGAAACAGCCGGCGGAGGGAGTCGGGAGCCCACCCCACTGGGGGATCCACACCCCGAAAGTGATTAGGGTGGCGCAGATAGAGCCAACAGAGCAAACAGGACAAAATAAATAGGCTGCATTATGCAGCACAGTTGAGAAAGTGCCTTACCCCATATACTGATGAAGTATATACAGGAATTGAGAACAAAATTGTTTCCGGCGGTGATATTTGGGGGATTTTGGGGGACGTCACAGGAAGTGCTGTGAAGTCACTTCCTGTTTCCGGCAGTGGCATTTGGGGGAAATGATGTCATTTGGGGGAAGTGATGCCACAGGAAGTGATGTCACTTCCTGCTTCTGGCAGGTGGCGCGGGGGGAAATGATGTCACAGGAAGTGATGTCACTTCCTGTTTCCGGCGGTGGCATGATGTCACCGGAAGTGACGTCACTTCCTGTTTCCGGTGGTGTGCACACACGTAGGGGGGCCCACATAAATCTTGGGCCCCGGGCCCCCAAAGCCGTAGCTACGCCCCTGGTAAGCTCAAACTAAGCTTTATAGTATTTACCTTAACACTTTGTAGTGTCAAGAACAAAAGAACAAATCAGCTTTCCTTCAACTTACGAATGGTTTTTATTTAGCTCCCTGGCCCATTCTCTCTCTAGCTGGACCTTCTTTCAGTCAGCCTCTTGGTCAAGCTTGTTCAGCCACTGACTGCCATACAGCAGCTCAGCCAGGCCAAAACTTGAAAGACATGCAAAGCCAAAACTTGTCCCTAGAGGTTGCTTTGTATACATTATACAATATTATCTTCCTATTAAGTTTCTATTGAACTCCCAAATCAGAATACAGTAATAATATTATTGATACAAAGAACAAGGAGAACTTTATACTACATAGTCTTTGGAAAATAAGTAGGAGTAAATCTTGACATGTAGAATGACATATTGGTGGATCTACAGGTGGTTGTGTTTTCAGCACGTCTGTAGTGGAGACAAAGGATGATCACAGTCCCCCTCATTTTGTCCAACAGGAGACAGTGGTCTTTTCTGCATTTGTTTTTACCCCTTCCCTCTCTGTGTACCTCCGTTGCTTCAAAAATTTGGTTCTACATACACTCCCACACTCACCTCACTTCCCTGTTGGATTTTGTTATTTCTTCTACATCTGTTTTCAAGCATTCTGCTATCAGTCCACTTTTCCTGCATGTCCATGGTTTTCAAGAGTGGTTTTTCAGATAAGTATTTCCTTCTCAAATTTGGACCATAATAACATGTATATACTTTTTTTCTGGGTCATTTGACTCTGCTCATATCCCTCATTCTCAAAATTCTCCTTTCTCAGCTTTGTTAAGCAATCACCACAAAATGTCACTTTGATTTTCACTGACTTACCACTCATTAATGCTTTCATTATTTTCCAGTTCCATAACAAATTCTGTGATGCATATTTTTACAAATACAGTACAATTAAATGGTATATATGAATCAATGCAATGGTCTATCACTCTTACATTCTGTGTTTTCAATGTACACTCACATTTCGTCAGTGCTTGTCTCATTTGCAACTATAGTTCCAGCCTTTAAATTATAACTACTATCATCCTTTACAACACAGTATTGAAATCCTGTTTTGTAACCTCTTTTATATGCTGTAGTTTAAAATCCAGTTTGCATTATGTACATTGATTTTATGGTGCCTAATGACCTCATACACCTGATAATCTGATATTGCAGGGATGGCCAACGGTAGCTCTCCAGATGTTTTTTGCCTACAACTCCCATCAGCCCCAGCCATTGGCCACGCTGGCTGGGGCTGATGGGAGTTGTAGGCAAAAAACATCTGGAGAGCTACCGTTGGCCACCCCTGTGATATTGGTTATAGTGGCTACTCAAACCAGCCCTGAAAAAAAAAATTCAGGGCAGAAATCCTCACAACTTTTCTGGGAAAGCACCAATCTCTACGTGCTGAGTTTAGCAGGTGTGGTCTAGTGAAAGCCTACTGTGCTGCTTTCCTAGGGTTCCTTTCATTCCTTTCTAAACTCAAAGGTGGCTCAAGATGGATAGAAACATTAGGCAAGGTAGCAGTGGGCAAGGATTCCTATGGTGAGAACTGGAGACTATAGATCTTCAACTGTGAGCATGAGGCATTGAAAAACCACACAGGAACATTGACATTTTTAAATGCAGGATGAAATTGAAGGCAAAATACTAGAAAGACAGTTGCTCAGAACAGGATATCAGGGAACTCTCCTGTCACTTGTCCTTAATCCAATGAGTTTAACGGCAATTAAAGGGTGACCCCAGCATTGCTCCTGGGAGACTTTCGCAGTGCATAGATATGCATGGTGTTTTAGAGGAGTGTGAACTGAGCGTCGATGTTGCTGCTGAGACTGAGGAGCTTTTTACACAAGATCTACTTGTGCTGAATGCCACAGACATTCTATGCTCCATTCCAAGTAATGTTGGTAAATTCACTTAAACTGCTGTTAAAGGCACCAACTGATGTAATTCAGTCCCTTGCAATTAGTTTCTGTTAGTTGTCTGTGCTATTTGCATCCCATCTTGCAGGTTCCAGCTCCACATTCCATGGGTAATTCAGCAGATCATTTGGCTGCTATAGATCTTTTCCCAATCCAAAGTTCCTATTCTTCAGTTGAAATCTGTGATCTCTCATTATTGAAACAGCAGACAGCATGAATTGCTGATCACAGCACATACTGGTTTTAAAAGCTGAAACCGATCTCGTACTAGTCTTTGTCTTGGTATCACTTCCCTTTTTCAGCCGGTTCTTCTGCTGAATTTCACACAGGTTGCTGTGGAACCACAGCTTTGCCCGCTTCTTTTCCAATCTCACCCTGCTGAATCTGGATGCTGGTTTTCCAAGAAGTTTTTATTTGGCCTGAATTGTCCCGAGTGGGAAATGCATGCCTATGCGATTTGAGCACTCATGAGTTCCACTCCACTCCCAACTGCCCATGAGTCAGCTCACCACACACCCCCTGACATCACAAAATATCAAATGATCTTCCTTATCACTCTCAAAACCTTGTCGGACATGATGTGGGAAACTTCCAACATCTGTCTGCCATTTTTTTAAATTTTAAGAATCTGGTCATGTTATAACATAACTTTGGAATAACATGATAACAGCACTTAGTATACTCCTCGCTTTTTAAAGTATCTTCTGTTGTAATTCAATGCAATTTCATTAAAATGCAGCAATAATCCATAGAATTTACCATTTATCTGATTCTGTTTTGTCATTGATATTCATGTTCTATTTCTCTAATTTCTGTGTTCTTGCACTATGTCATATTAGCAACTAATGGTGTTGCCTGAAAAGTGGTGATGCTTGAGGGAAAAAAATTTCTGGCTGCTGGGCTGAATGTTTTACCAGAGCATCTGGGCTGGCACACCGTAATAACATACTAAAGTATGCAGTCATTTAACCACTAAATGTTTGTTCATACTGCAGTTGCGGCTTCTCATGGAAGTGAGACCACAAAAATGTGCTTGGTTTTTTTCCTGCAAAGTGTCGTAGTCTGCCATTACATGTGTCGGCCAAGACCACACAAAATGAAAGCAGAATTGGGAGCTAGAATGTGTGCTCATTGTGAGTTTCAGGGAACCCCCAACGTCACAGTGTCTTGGTGGCCAGTGAGGGCATAGCCGTAGCCACGGTGGGGGCCGGGAGGGGCATGACCTCACCTTTCAACCCCCCCCTCCAACTATGTGGCCCCTCCATTCAGTCCTGCTCACCACCGTGCATTTCTTCTGCCTCGTAGTGTCATGCTGAACAAATTTTACCCAATGCTGTTGCTGCTGCTCTGATTCAGCAGCACTTTCTTCCTGTTTGCAAATCAAGTAGGAAGGGAGGGAGGCTATCCAATCAACAAGCAGCTCCAGCAAGACTTCCTCAAATCAAAGGCTGGCTGGCTTCTGTGACCTGCCTACAAACAAAGGCTGTTGCTGCTGGCAAGACACACACCCCTCCATGCAAACGCAGAGTATTGAGGGGATGCACTAAAACGAATAACAAGACAGTCCATAGGAAACAATTGCAGAGCTGGATAGTCCATAGGATATAATGGAAGAGAAAATTGTCCATTGACTGGGCTTCATTGAAATACATTGAAGCACAGAAACAGCTGCAACAAAAACCTGGAAAGGATTCTTTCAGTAAAATCAAAAGATACAGGGCCAGATTAAACTTTGTGGAGGCCCCTAGGGAGTTAAAAGCTTAGGGCCCAGCTCACAAATTATCTCCGTGTTGGAGCACCTGCCCCCCTGTGCAAGCACCAGTTGTTTCCGACTCTGGGGCGATGTTGCTTTCACAGTGTTTTCAGGGCAGACTTTTCCTGGGGTGGTTTGCTATTGCCTTCCCCAGTCATCTACACTTTGCCCCCAGCAAGCTGGGTTCTCATTTTACTCTCATTTTACTGACCTCGGAAGGATGGAAGGCTGAGTCAACCTCAAGCCGGCTACCTGAAAACCCAGCTTCCACCGGGGATCAAACTCAGGTCGTGAGCAGAGCTTAGGACTGCAGTACTGCAGCTTTAACACTCTGCGCCATGGGGCTCCTGTGTCAGTCGGCAGGAACCAGTGGCTAAAAAGGCATTCCCCCATTTTCGCACCACCATTCTCCCCAGGCTCTTCCCTGCCTCTCCCACTCTCCCTGTGCCCCCATTTTCCCCACTGCTTCTCTTCCCTGTCTCCCCCACTCTCCCCGCAGCCCCATTTTTCCCACAGCTGTTCTCCCTGGGCTCTTCCCTGCCTCCCCCACTCTCCCCACAGCCCCATTTTCGCCACTGCCGCTCTCCCTGGGCTCTTCCCTGCCTTCCCCGCAGCCCCATTTTCCCCGCTGCTGCTCTCTCTGGGCTCTATCCTGCCTCCCACGCTTTCCCCGTGGCACGATTTGCCCAGCTGCTGCTCTCCCCGGGCTCTTCCCTGCCTCCCCGCTCTCCCCACAGCCCCACTGCTGCTGTTCTCCCCGGGCTCTTCCCACCCTCAAGAGCGTGAGTGAGCTGGAGCTGGGCAATTGTCCGCTGGAAAAAGCAGCCAAGCCGCCACAGCCCCCCCATCCATAATTTTATGCCCTGGGCCCCCCCACCCAGAAATTTCTGCTACAGGGCTGAGTGAGGGTTTGTTTGGGACACCTATGACAAATCAAGGCATCCCCTTTTGATGGCATCACATTTGCATCCGTGGAGCTGAATTCTGGGAGAAAGAAAGTTTAGAGAGCAGTATCCGCCATTATACAGCAAGCACACTCTCATCCATCTCCATTGTGATGGAACCGGCCCGATTCTGCCTTCAGACCCGGTCCCATCAACTCCCTATTGAGTTGCCAACTCCTGGAGGGAGCTATTTCTCCTCCTGTCCTCTTCCTCTTGAGTAGGCCTCTCCCACAGGCAGGAGCCCACAGACTGACAACCTCTCTCTTTGAGGACCAGCTGAGAACTGCCCTTTTCCCGCCTCACTCCAATAAAACAAAAGAACTTCCTGCCCCTTTAGGAGGCTTTCCCCCTAGAGTTGATGGTTTAACTCCGGAAGGGAGGGGGGAGTGAAGGGAAGGCTAGGCCCCAAAGCCTGCCTAGCAGTTTCATGTTCTCTCCCAACTAAGATGGCATTTCTCCACATCCATCCATCGTATTGTGTCTAGGCAAGGAAATGTTGGTCCTGGAAATGGCATCCGGCAGCAAGCCAATTGGAGTTTGAGTGGCGTGAATGAGAGAAGCTGGATCTGCTAGCCATTTGGAGTGAAGAAAAGGTTCAGAGAGCTCTAACGGAAAGCCATATATATAATTTTAAAAATCTTTATTGAAAGATTTGTCAGTTATGCAAAAATAGTACAACAAAAATTATAACTTAACTTCCCCACCTTTAGTGTTCTACAAAGCAATCTGAATGACACAGTTACTGGTGTAGTAAGTAAATGAACTAATCCGATAATATCCCCCCCCCCCGACTAAAAACCTAAACTGGAAAGAAAAAAGGAATCCCAATGTACAAAAAAATGTACAAATTCCTAAGGAAGTTAAGAGTAAACATCTTTTAAATATACTCAATAAGTCAGTAATTCTTTATAAACCTTACTTTTACTAGAAAAGCAGGCATAAAATGGGTCTAAATCTAGCTTCTCAAGGAGCGGATGCCAAACTGCAAAGATTCTCAAAGGCTTACATGGGTCTTTGTGGTCAATACCTGCCGATATCTTTTCCATAATAATGTCCCAAATTTTGAAAATCCAAGCATCTATTAATAGAGGAGTGGAGTGCTTCCAGTTTTGGGCTACGACAGTCTTGGCAGCTGTCAGAAGATGGATTAATAAAGATTTTAACAATTAAGTAATTGATACAATCTTTTCCAAGGTGTTCTGAGTTTTGATTTAGTTCGCTGATGCAGATTAAAGGGTTTTTTATTCATGGCTATTAGTGGCGGATCTGTTCATGTAAGCATGGAGATTACAGAGTACGCATTTCAGGGATCACACCAACTAACAGAACTATACTTTATAACCATAAATAACAGGGAAGCGACATGAGGGCAAAACAACACATGTAAAAATTGAACTTTGCACATCTTCCAGCTGTGGATCCTTTTTCTTTAGTTGTCTCCCTCTCTCTCCCTCCCATCACCCCCCATGTCATCAACTGTAGATTAGAGTGATCTAACTTCTCGATCCAAGTGTCTTAGCTGCCTCTCCACACCATCCATCCTGCGATTGAATACACCAACTGCAAATCCAAAGACATGTGCAAGTTTAAATGCGTCCTATAAGCATGCACTTCGTGCCCAGGGCCATACATGTCACTCTTAATGATCACTCACGTGATGACTTGCATAGGCTCTCCAGCCTGACAAAGGCAGCAAGGAGACTGTCCCCATCTGTTCTAGGAAGCACTTCAGGGCCCTCAATTGGTCTTGCAAGGTAAACATTAATTGCTGTTATCAGCAGACTTTTGCTGCTGCCTGGACAGCTGCCCAGATCACAGCATGTCCACATCCATGACAAGGTAACATCATTCTGTAGTCAAGCATACTAGAAGTTGACGCCTGTGATTCCTGAGGTTCTGATGTTCCCAACCGCACATCAAGAACCACTGAGGGTTGTCTCACGCATGGTGTAACGGCCCACCCCACGTCTGTGACCGAGGTTGGACGGACAGTTAAAATGGTGGCTCAAACAATTACAAAGGCCAGGCCCAAAACAAGAGCCTAGGGTAATATTGCCACCAGACTGAGCAGTCCTGAGGCCCCCAGTCAGGCCTCAGACTCACTGGGTCTATACTAGGGAAGTCCAAGCCACTTCCAAGTAGCAAGGAGTTCCCTAGACAAAACAATATCTTTTCGGTAGTCAGGCAATTTCCGAGGCCAATGGGTAAGATTTTGGCAAAAAGTGTTGTAACCCTCCAGACAAAGGACAAAAGTCTCTTTTCTATTTTGAAACTAAAAAAAAAGTTTAATTAAAGAATAAGCAAAATAATTAACATTAGGAGCTGTGAGCCAAAAAATAAAAACGTTGTGAAATATACGTATCTATAACAATTCAGCAGATTCCACATTACACAGTCAAGGGAACAAAAGTCCAATAAAGATCCAAAAGTAAAGCCTTCAGCGGGATACGGGTCCCACAGATATTTAGCTGATCCAAATGGCAAAAGGAGAGTAGTTCCATACCAACACACCCAGCATGGTTCCCAACTCCCAGCAGCAAGACAAAGAAAGTTGAATTTTTTTACTCCTATAGGACCCTCGTGGGGTAATTCTAACAATCCAATGAAAAATCAATTAGGTCTTCCCTTTCCCTCTTGGCCAGCCAATTAAAAATCAGATATAATACGTCAAATAGACTAATCATGGCCAGCCTGCAGTAATGATCCTGATGTATCTCAAGGCAAAAGAACTCCAATTGGAAGCTAATCAGGGAGACAGCAACAAGGTGACTCCCTTCTATTCCCAGAGCAAAAAATTTCACAGGTGCGGGTAATCTCAAAGCCCACACTAAATCAATATGACCTTTTTCGTTCCAATTTCCTGGGCCTTGCAAGGAAAAATTTCTCCCTAGTAAAAGTTTACAAGTGGCTCCAGGCCTACTCAAATCAAAAGCCAAGAGGAACCATTGTTTTTTGTTTTTGTTTTTTCTGTTTGGCCTACAGCATTACACCTTCCCCCTTAAGATAAAATTTGGGGATTCTCATCCTAAAATTTCTATCTAAAATAGACAAATTAAAAAAATACAATTCTTAAACATTCTTACAGCCATCTATTCACCATTCTAGATAAAGCATCAGCAACAACATTTTACTCATAATATCTCTTCAAAAGGTTTACATGATATTCTCTACAGGGCCAAGGGAATATTCAATCTTCTCCCATAGAAGAATATACAATCTTCTCCCAATTCAGTAGGCACATATCCCAGACTATCTTGGTGTCATTATATGCGTTTATTACAAAAGGCAAATCTACATCCCAAGAATTTTCATGTGCCAACGCATATTTACACAACATGATAACAAGAGTTTTTTGCGTCCTTTCTACAAGTGCATTTCCACGATGCTGGAAAGCAATAGAGGTTAAATATTCTATTTTTGCCAAAGCAGAACCCTTCTGGGTCAAAGAGACCATCAGGTTAGTCCCTAAATCTAAGAGTACCACCTTAGGAATTCCCCAGAAAGTAAATAACTGTAAAAGGGTTTTAACCAAGATGTTAACTCTTGTATTAACAATTGGCATGGCCCATACCATGTGGCTTCCATAACAGATAGCAGTAAAAATATACTTTTTGCCACATCTACTAGCTTTAGGCAAAGGGCCCACCACATCTATTCCAATTTTCTCAAACAAATCAGCATTCATTGGTATACTCTGTAAACTAACTGGCGGATTATCATTCGGATATCCCATAACCTGACAAACATAACAACTTAATACATAGAATCTTACAGAGTCATACACACCAGGCCAGGAAAAATAACAAGTCACTTTATTCAAGGTCTTCTTTATTCCGCAATGTCCAGCAAACAGAGAGGTATGAGCCAGATTCAGCACTCTCTGTCTATAATCCTCTGGCACAACAAGTTGCTTGATAGGGGCACACTCAGCTGACAAATTCTTTGAACGATAAGATCTGTACAGCAAATCCTTCTTAGAGTTGAAACGCACACGGGCATCTGGATCAACAGACTGTGTTGCAGCTTCTCACCATTTCTGTAGTGTGGGATCCCCCCTCTGTTTGTCTTTAAACTCCTCCAAGTCAACTGCAGGAAATGAAGCAAGAATCTGTTCTATGTCTTCCGAAGGGGGAACAACCCCTCTTTCCTCTTCTGGAGCTGACAGGCAAACACCCACAGCTTTCTCAGTCTCAGAAATGCAGGAATTTAGCTGTTGAGCTGTAGATTGAATTACAGCACAAACAGCTTGGCTCTTACCAATAACTTCTCTGGCTTTCCTCTCTGGATGGACCAGAAACTCCAGATCTGTTTCAGTTGACACAGGGATTTTGTACACATCTGAATGAACTAACAGTTCGAGCTCAGTTTTTATGTTTCCGTACTCCACAGGTACTCTAGCCAAGTCCTTAGCTATAGGAGATGACACATAAGGTGTAATTTATAATTTTTCAGGCAAATACTGTTCTGGTTTCACCAGGGATTGGTTAACACAAGAAATCTGTGCTCCAGAATCAAAGTATCCTGTCACCAGGACCCGACTAATGTGAATATCTCTAGAAAACTCTAATTGTGCCCAGTTGACACTTAAAGGGGCCGAACTCCGCAAGTGTTGTAAAGAGTTAATCTGTACTAAGTCCTCTGCCCCAGGAGGGGGTCGAAATGAAGTGGTTGCCTGGGCAACAGAAGCTATTTCACTCTCTCTTCAGCGTCCCAGTCCTTCATCTGAGAAACTGCTCTAACAACTGGTGTGCTGACACAAGGAACGATTTTACCTTCAGTCTGTGTCTTTTTGTCCAGTTCTTTCAGAATTGGGCATGTTTTTGCCTGGTGACCTGCCCTTTTACAAAAAAACCAGAGCCCACTCGCAGGACTTACTCTAGGTCGCACCTCCATCTGAGGAGATTTAGCCGACTCCGTTTTCTGGGAGGGGGTGCCTTTTCCTCCTCCTTCTGGCTTAGTTGATTTATAAATTTCAGCTGCTGGAGAACGAAAATATCAAAATATTGTGCAAAAACAAACACTCTTGACTAGTATATACAAAATATATTATATCATATAATGAACAGTCTACAAAAGTGGGCATGCATTCATACAGTAGAAATTAAAGACAAACAAGAGTCTCAAATACAGTATTACAGGGAGAACCCCACACGGTCTCTTGATTTTCCAAACAGAGTACTAAGACTCAATAATAAAGTTCCACAGGAGTCCCTCCGTTGCTTGTTGACTTCTGAAGGAAAAAGCCTTCACGCAAACTCCGGCTTTGATTGCGTTCCGCTGCTCCTGCAGCTTCCTCGTAAGCCAACTGTAAACAACAGAGGTGACCGATAAAAACCACCCTAAACAAGAGCAATATTAGCAAAAACATACTGAAACAGTTGATAAAGCAACCTGAAACTTCCAGCCAAGTTCTCTCTCAAACGCCCATTTTGGTATCTTAATTAGCGGCTTAGGCTAACAGAGCACACGAATTTTTTAAAAAGGACGGTCACAGCTGTTGTTACTCAACCATTTAAAGAAGACATCACCAAAATCTAACAACATACATTATATATAACAAGAAAGATCATTGTATTGATTAAGACCAAAAGGTTCAATAGTGTTTAAACGATGTATCCACTGTGCCTCTTTTTGTAACATAGTCCTTTGCAAATCACCCCCTCTACTTTCACCAGGTGCGGGTAATCTCAAAGCCCACACTAAATCAACATGACCTTTTTCTTTCCAATTTCCTGGGCCTTGGAAGGAAAAATTTCTCCCTAGTAAAAGTTTACAAGTGGCTCCAGGCCAAGAGGAACCATTGTTGTTGTTGTTTTTTCTATTTGGCCTACAACATTACACATAGTGTGCCTGAGGTTGATGGGATTGCGGTCCCAATAAGCTGAGGCTGAGCCATGTCATGCTGCTGGCTTCCCAACACTGCATTGTTGTCTGCAGGACAGTGAGGAAGGGTTTGGAATGAAAGAACACAATGAGTGCTGTAAGCATAATTGAAATCTATAGTACTTGAGAACAATGAACCATTACGAAGGCCATCAGGGCTATACTTATAACTATGTAATTCTGGCATTGCCCCCCCCAGACAGAAGGAAGAGACGGACACAAGGGTTTGGGTAACTAAAGGGCCACTTTCTTTATTACTTTAACACAAGGGCTATAACATAACAAGGCAGCACGGCAGGGCCAGGGGATGAAATAGTTCTGGTCGCCGCACCTCAAAAAGGATATTATAGCATTGGAGAAAGTCCAGAGAAGGGCAACTAGAATGATTAAAGGGCTGGAGCACTTTCCCTATGAAGAAAGGTTGAAACGCTTGGGACTCTTTAGCTTGGAGAAACGTCGACTGCGGGGTGACATGATAGAGGTTTACAAGATAATGCATGGGATGGAGAAAGTAGAGAAAGAAGTACTTTTCTCCCTTTCTCACAATACAAGAACTCGTGGGCATTCGATGAAATCGCTGAGCAGAAAGGTTAAAACGGATAAAAGGAAGTACTTCTTCACCCAAAGGGTGATTAACATGTGGAATTCACTGCCACAGGAGGTGGTGGCGGCCACAAGTATAGCCACCTTCAAGAGAGGTTTAGATAAAAATATGGAGCACAGGTCCATCAGTGGCTATTAGCCACAGTGTATGTGTGTATATAAAATTTTTTGCCACTGTGTGACACAGAGTGTTGGACTCGATGGGCCGTTGGCCTGATCCAACATGGCTTTTCTTATGTTCTTATGTTCTCTTAATACCCCTCCCCTGCCTCATGATGGGAGAGCCACCCTGCCCCTAGGTATAGCCAAAATACATGGCTTGTATCCAGGTGGCCTAGCAAAGATTATGCCCTGGAGTTCCAACCCCCAGCCACACGGCTAACAGGCGAATCAATCCATGTAAACCCAAGGCAGTCCGCTTCATCACTTAACTGTCCCGCAGGGTCCAGGAATGATTTAGTGAGACCGCGTGCCCAAAACGGGGGTGCTACAGGTTCTCACTGAGCTGCATAATGAAAGTTTAGGCCAAAACCCAGCCACCATAAGGCCAAGCCTCTGCTTAGGCAGCTGCGCCCACTAAACGCCCAACACTTCCTTAAGCCCAAGTTTCAAGTCCTCTAAAAAGGCGTCATAACCCTTGTCCGAAAGATGTACGGCATTGCTCTCGTATAAATCCGCGCAATCAGCCCGCATCCCAGGGTGAGGAAGAAAGTGGCCCAAACCCCTCTTTAGGGCTGTTTTAATTGGCTTTGCGGTGAGCTTTCTCAATCGCCCGTGGGTCCCAAGCCGCACACCATACCCGGCATGGGATCATGGCCGACCACACGATCAAAGCCTGCAGCCAACGCCTCTTGATGACTCTAAAGTCATCTTTGGGCTGCAGCACAAGGGCTTTTACCTTGAGCAGGCCTAAATCATTACCACCCAGATGTATCACCACAACATGTGGCGGCAACATGTGCACATCTTCGAACAAAAGGGGCAATAAAGACCCCACCGTCCATGCCATTCAATGGTGACCCACTTGCTGAGCCCCAGCTGTGACTCGGCCGAAGTCCTCCTGGCCCAATGGGCAGCCCAAAACATGAAACTGTGTCCGCATATGAGGAAGCGTCGTCTCTCTCCACAGACCACAGCACCTGAGAAAAGAAGAAACGAATAACATAGCCCCCAAATAACGTGATGCCAATTACTGCAGTGCAAGAGGGCGAACATAGCCCTTATAGGCCGAAGAACACCACCTACCAAGCTTCTGAATGGAAGGCGGGGAGTACCCCAGGGCAGCAGCCTTAGATGCTGCTCCAATATGGAAGGAATGGTGAGAAATGTAGGCAGAAGGCATTAATTTGCCTTTTACTACCCTGAACAGAAGTGCCAGCCTGCCCCCATTAGGGAAAGCAACTCAGCTCGCCATTTTCCAACCCCAGCTAGAGAATTGTCCAAGATATGCACAGATACTTTGAGGAGACGTACCTTGGCTGAAAGGGAATCCCGGGGGGGGGGGCTTCTTTGAGACTTTGAGGGATCTCCAGAGAGAAGTTGCATATTCATCGTCTGCAGAAGTTTCCAGAGTCATCAATTTGGCATAAGCTCGACAGGATCCAAACCTCCTTTTACAATTTTAAACATCTAATCTACAAAGGACTGGTGTTGATTAGGATAAACTACAGAAAAAAGGTACTGGTTGCTATCTCTTCATTCTGGGACTAATTAAAGTTAAACAAAACAAAAGTAAAAGGTGGGAGTTGGAAATACTGAAAGCCTGAAAAGAGAAGAAGATAAGGGGCTAAATTTGAACTTTGTAAACTTAAAAGACAGTGTTAAAAGAAGAAAGGAATTTATTGTTTAGTCTATCTGTGGTTGAGGAGGCAGCTCCATCATTACAGATCTGCAGCGTTCACAGTCAACACAGGAAATACTATATCGTGAGATTTCTCTACCAGTGAAACGAGATTTGAAGGCAAGAAAAGCAGGAAGTATTGGAGGAAGAAGAAGGAAATCAACGAAGTAAACAGCCTACTCTAGGATTATAATACCAGAGAGAAACATCGGTGACCATTGTTGTTGGGAGGACTAAGTTTTAACATCTTTACTGGGACATTAAAAATTGGTGGAGTTAACAGATTTGGCAATTAAAAAATTACTACTGTTGGATAGTAGATAAAAAGAGTTGAACTGGTAAAAGGGAAAAAATATATATATTTTTTAAAGTGAAGCAAAAGTTGCGACTGCCATTTTGGGAGAAATAAAAGCTTTAAACATTAATATCTGAGCCTGGGAAACTCAGAGGACAGCGAAATTGGGTGCATTAGAAAGGGCAAGCTTCACTTTATCAAACCTGATGGTTCAAATTTAATTTGGTGAGATCAAAATTTTTGATCTTTTTTTACATGTCAGACCCAAAACAAACTCGTGTTAGGTCTGCTTCAATAGAGAAAATGCAAGCCCAATTAGATGCAATGGAAGCTAGGATAATGAAGGGGGTAAAAGAAATGATAACTGCCTCTAAAAAAAGAAATAAGAAAGGATATTGAGGACTTAAAAAAAGAATTAAAAAAAGAAATAGAGAATCTCAGAAATGACACTGTGGTAATAACAAAGAAAGTACAAGAAGTGGAAGAGAGAGTGAAAACACATGACTCCACCTTGTTAAAATTACAAGAATAAGTGAAAATTCATGACTGCAAACTGATGGAAACTCAGATCCGTCTGAGAGGTGTACCTGAAGATGAAGAATCAGACCTGATAGAATACATACTAAAAATAATTGCAGAATTTTTGGAGGAAGATCCTGAAGGGAATAGAAATATGTATGACTATATGTATAGAGTAAATTCACTCTATGCAAAAAAGAACAATCTGCCAAGAGATGTGGTCATAAGATTTATGACAAAAGAAATGGTGGGAAAGATAATGAATAAAAACTTTGAAAAGTCATTGATAGTGCGAGGCAGTAGAGTAAGAATTATGAAAGAACTGCCAAGACAAGTGCTAACTGTTAGAAAGGCATATAAAAAATTGGCAGAAAAATTGCGTGACAATGGAATGAGGTACAGATGGATAATACCTGAAGGTTTGACCTTTGAACTTCAAAGGAAAAGGATTACAATCACAAATACACAGGAACTGCGTAGATTTTATGAAGAAAACACAGAATTTGCACCATAATGGATTATAAATTGATATCTTGGAATGTAAATGGACTAAATTTGCCACAAAAAAGAAAGGCAACGTTTCATTGGATAAAAAAACAAAATTGTAATATAGTATGTTTACAAGAAGTGCATATTAGACAAAAGGATTATAAATTTCTGTGGAATAAACAATTGGGGGTAGAATTTTTTACATTGGCTGAACAGAAGAGAGGAGTAGTCTTTTATATTAAACAAGACTCAGACCCAAAATTGGTATTTAAAGATAAAGATGGAAGGCATATAGTAGTAAAAATTACTTTGAATGCCAAAAAAACATTGTTGGGACTTTATGCTCCAAATGGTGCTAAAGACATTTTCTTTAAAAATAATGTAAATAATGTTTTTTGTATTAAGAAATATTATGTGCATCCTGGTTGGGGGACACCCTGAGATTGTTATTAATGATTACTTACTCCAGGATATGTTTAACATTGGCTGTTGTGAATCTATCCCTTTAACAGAACTGTTAAGGTATACAGTTAATGACATCTGCGACCCTAGACTTTGCATAATGTGAGGATTGTCTCGTAGATTCCTTTTAAGCTTACAACCATTTGGGAAGAAGGACAGAGAGATCGATAAAAACATGGGTAGATTATTCCCTAACATTTTTCATGAAACTTTAAAGGTATGTTTTTCAATGGTCCTATACTAAGAAAAAATTGTAGATGTTGTTGGTTATAAATAATTGTATTTTATTGCATAGCTTGGATGAAGCCTTAGGCGAAAACGAGGTCCTGGTTTCTGGAGATACTCATTTGTGGAGAGCGGCAGTGGCTTCTGGCTTTCTACTGGTTTTCCATCCCTTGTGGACATCTGCTACAGTGTGTTAACAAATAAAGTATACAGGGTTTTGCCCTATATAACAAAAGGGGATCTTTATTCAGATACTCTGGGAAGAACACCCCTCAGATAGAAAAACATCAGACTTCAGGTTCTGAAATATATTGTAAATTTATTTAAATCTTAATTGCTGCAGCATTTTAACAGGAGTACATGAGCTCATGGGTGTGTGTGTGTTTACATGACCCATGGTTGAATGACTTCTTAGTTACATGATTACTTTTAGTAAAAGCAAAGCCATTGTAAAGATAGCAAAAAGCATCCCATCCTCACCTCTCCTTTGGCTCCAGGTCTATGCAGAAGTATGTAGCGGGGTCTTGTTTCTCAGGAGGCTTCTCCTAAACTTACTGTTAACTAGCTAACTAAGACAACCACACCCTCCTTGATGGGTCCAATTATACCTTTTCCACCATCCACCTTTTCCCTCTCTATCCAACCAAAACTCAGGAAACCTCCCCCCCTCCTTGATCTATCCAATCAGAACCCAGAAAGTACCCCTTTCCTTCTATCCAATTAGAACCCAACAGGTCAAACCCCGTCACTCTTGGTCAAAAAGCCAAAAACCTTCGTAACATAAGAAAACCCCTTGTTATTGCCAAATACTAATTGATACCAGATGGCCATTGAACCTAACTGAATCAAAAGGGCAAAAACCCATTGGGACTAACTGGGACAAACTCTTCCCGTAAGCCTGAGAATCCTATCTCACCCATTCTTAATCAATACCTTGATACATATATCATAATAAAGCATAATATCATATTGTATCATAGGAAAATTATATACAATCAATATAAAATCCCACACATGTGAGACCAAGAATACTACCAGTATGTGAATAATCGGGGATATGTGTAAAATCAGGAACACGTGTGAAATCAGGAAGACATCCTTTTCTTGGAGAAATGAGTGACTGTGTTACTATTTGAATTGTGCAAACTTTCCTGTGGAGTGTCATGTTAGTCTTTCAGTATAGTGCTCCTTAAGTTCCATATCTTGTTGTAAAAATTATTTTGTCTATTTTTAAGACTGTATTTAAAATTGGAAGTGTATATGAGCTTGCTTTAAATTTGATTGACTTGCTTTGCACATGGAGGCTTTACTTTACTTTATCCAATAATTTTTTTTGTTGCCAGTATATAATCTAGTCTGGTGTATGTGTCATGAAGCATAGAGTAATATGAATATTCTCTCACTCCTGGGTTAGAAACCCTCCATACATCTATGAGACCTGTCGATTCCATTAACTCACCAAGTTTATACAAATGTGGGTTTTTAGGTTTTTTCTTATATTGCAATTTATTTGTTTTATTCATCAATGGATCAACTATTAAATTCAAGTCACACCCTATCAAGATCTCTCCTTTTTGGAAGGCGAGTAGCACTACAAAGGTGTCTTGTAAAAAGTTAATTTGATCACTGTTGGGGGCATAAATGGAGGCTGTAGTGATTAAAAATCCATCCAATTCGCCTGCAATGAAAATGTAGTTTCCCCTAGGGTCAGCTTTATATGGAGTTGCTTTTTTTTATATATATATAATTTAAATTTTATTCAAAAAAGTTTCAATAAATTACAACAAATAACACACCCCCATACGGGGTCCAAACCACATCCATATGATTACCGTCACATCTGGTCATATTAGTTAGGCGTTGTAGAAAAACTTCTCGAATTATACACATAAATCAGACAGTCAAAAAGCATTGAAATACATCCAATGAGTATCAGTATATCATAAAGTTTACATATTTTGCGGGTAGTTTCCCGAAAATAGTATCAGAACTGTTCACATACTCAAGGAAGTTGAACCACTTCTGAAGAAACCAATCTCCCACTTTAGTATTATCCATCATAGCAATAGTGGTAGTCAGTTTATCCTGTAGCAGGACATCCCACACCTTATTGCACCAAATTTGGAGTGAAGGACAGTTAGGTTGTTTCCAGTAGGATGCAATAGAAATTTTGCCAGCAAGCAATAGTAACGCATCTAGTTCCTGTTTCAAAGTAGAGAGCACCTGGTTGGACCAGAAATTTAACAAAACTACTTCGGGAGTGCATGGAATATTAACCCCTACTATTTTTGTTATTATTTCTAGGATAGATTTCCAGAAATTGAATATCTTCGGACAGTCCCACCAACAGTGGATAAATGACCCTGGCAATCCACACCCCTTCCAGCACAGGGGATCAGCTTTCACTCTTGCCTTGAATAATTTAAGAGGTGTCACATACCACCTTGCAAACACTTTGTAATTTTGGAGTTGAAAATAAAGTGATTTGGTTTTAAATAAAGACGATACCCACAGGTGCTTCCAGTGGTCTTCACTAATTGAGATTGAACAATCTTTTTGCCAGTTGTTCTGATGTTTAGAAGAGCATGCCCATGCCTTTTGGTTCAAAAGAGAGTAAATCATAGATATAACTCCTTTAACAGAGGTATAGCCCTTATCAATTAACCTCTCTACTGGGTTTAGTGGTCGATTATGCATCACAACAGGTACTATTTGGTGTAATGCATGATGTACTTGCAAGTACTGGAACCAGGGAATATTAGTCTTAAATTTGTTTTCCAGTTGTGCATGAGAACATAATTTACCATTCATGGTAATATCAGTCAGTCTATATATTTTGTTCTCTCTCCAAACTCTAAATTGAGACTTATCTTTACCCGGGAGGAACCAAGACTGGCCTAGAAAAGCCATAATGGGAGATGAAGCTGGAGAGATAGTGTTCCTCCATTGGTCCCAGAGTTGTAGGGTAAATTTTAAAAATGGGTTTGAGATTGAATACTCCCTCCTGTCTGCCCTCGAAGCCCAAATAAACTCGTGCAAATGTAGACTAGGTATGTTCGCCTTTTCAATTTGGACCCACGCAGGGTGGGAGAGAGGTGAGGCATATAATACAATGACTCTCAGTTGTGCTGCAACAAAATACCTATCCACTAATGGGACTGCCAGTCCTCCCAAATTACGTGGTTTAGCCGGTAACGATAATGTGATTCTAGGTTTACGGTGATTCCAGATAAATGATGACCATTGTGATTGCCATTTGGAGAGCTCCTTCTTGGGGACTGTAATAGGTAGATTTTGAAATAGAAATAAAAAGCGTGGTAGAAGAAAAGATTTTAGAAGATCAATTTTTTCTAATAAGGAAAAGTTGAATTTAGACCATGCAGATAAGGAGGAGGTCATAGAGGTAAGTAGAGGACCGTAATTAGCTTGGAATAAGTTTTCTAAATTTAATGGAATTTGGATACCAAGGTGCCTCCATGATTTAGACACCCATTTAAAAGGTAGAGCTGATTTTATTAATGACTGTAAATTTGAGGAGATATTAATAGGGTAAATCTCAGATTTAGTGAAGTTTATAGAAAACCCTGAGTGCTTACCAAATTCATCGAGGTTTGCTTTGAGGTGACGCAATGATGTTAAAGGGTTGGTTAGATAAAAAACCATATCATCTGCGAATAAGCTTGTTTTAAATACAGCTTCATTAACTCGAATGCCCAATATTTCTGATGCTGATCTGGTGAGGAAGGCAAACGGCTCTACAGAGAGAGCAAACAATAGTGGGGATAGGGGGCAGCCCTGTCTAGTACCTCTATTTAAATAAAGTTCCTCCGATCTGAAGGAGTTAGTAAGAATCTGTGTCGATGGGGCACTATAAATAGCAGCTATAGCTTTACGGAAGGCTGGGCCAAAATTCATGACTTGCATTAATGTCTTTAAGTAGTCGATCTCCACTTTGTCGAACGCTTTCTCAGCGTCTAATGAAAGAATCAATGAAGGGGTAGGGGACAGTTTCGCCAAGTGAATTAAATTTAGAGATTTGCGGATATTGTCTGTGATGGAACGGCCAGGCATAAAGCCAGCCTGATCAGGATGTATATAATATGTGATGATTTTTTTTAACCGTTCCGCTAACATAGTGGAAAAAATTTTAAAATCATGGTTTAGCACTGAAATGGGACGATATGATGCCGGGTTGAGCTTGTCCTTGCCTTGTTTGGGGATGAGAATCGTTCGGGACTCCAGCCAGCTAGCAGGTAATTGCCCGTCCTTCAAAACTGTGTTGCATGTCTCAAGGAGGGGATTTAATAAAAAGGATTTGAATAATTTGTAAAATTCCGAAGGAAACCCATCCCTACCTGTGGCTTTGTTGTTTTTAGTTTTGGAGAGGGCTGCTGATAACTCAGTCAAATTGAATGGCCTATCTAAAAAATCAGCATGTTCCGTGGAGAGGGCTAAATTAAAGTTGATAGATCTAAAATAATTTTCAATACTTTGACAACTAGGTTTTCCGGATTCATAAAGCTTCTTATAGTAGTCGAAAAAGACTCTTGAGATTTCCTTGGAGGATGAGTGAAGGGTTCCCTCTTTGTCTCTTATGGCATGAATAGAATTTATGGGATTTTTTTGGGCAGTACGAAATTTCAGGTATCTAATTGATTTAGAAGTTTTTGTTACATACCTATGCTTGAGAAAAATAGATGACTTCTGTATAGCAGAGGATTCCAGGAGTTCTAATTGCTTTCTGGCTTGTTCTAATTTTCTTAACGTTTTATTTCCCCCATAGTTTTGGTGCCTAATTTGTAGTTCAGCTATGCATAGATTTAGATCTGTTATGTTTTTCCTACGGGCTTTATTGCAAGCCGAAGCAATAGATATAAGATTGCCTTGCATAACTGCTTTAAAAGCGTCCCATACAATTGGTTGAGGGGCCCCACAGCTGGCGTTGAACTCAAAGTACGTCTGGATTTGGTTTTCAATTTTTAGACGTATCTCCTCATTGGACAATAAGAGCTTATTCAGGGACCAGTTAGGACCCTTTCCATCAGAGTCCTGTGCTAATAACTCACATTCCACCAACGAATGGTCAGAGATATGCCTAATGTCATATTCAACATTAGGAATGCAGTTAATTAAAGATTGGGATGCAAGTATAAAATCAATTCTTGAATAAGATTTGTGCACTGGGGAAAAAAAAGAGTAGTCTCTAGTATTGGGGTGTAGATTGCGCCACGTGTCCACTAAATTATATTTGTTAAGAATTGTGGTCAGGGCTAGAGAAGAAGGAGTCTGGCCCCTGACAACACCATTTTGATTTGACTTGTCCAATAAAGGGTCCATCACCAAGTTAAAGTCTCCACCAATTAACACATTGCCTTCTTGGAAGGTTTGCAGTTCTAGAAGTGTGCTTTCAATAAATTCAGTCTGCCCAGAATTAGGAGCGTATATTGAGGCTACTGTGGTAGGTAGCCCATCTAGAGTACCCTTAATAAATAAAAATCTACCTTTGGGGTCCCGTTTGGTTTGGGAGCAGACGAAAGGAGTGTTTTTAGAAATTAAAATAGCCACCCCCCGTGCTTTGGAGGTACCAGGAGCCTGGAAGGATTGGACAAACCACCGTGATTTGAGGACGTTGACATGCTTCTCTTTGATGTGAGTTTCCTGCAAGCACACAATATTTAGTTTTTTCTTTTCCAGATAATTAGATATGCGTTTGCGTTTTATAGGGTTCTGGAACCCCCTACAATTCCAAGAGGCTACTTTGATGTGATCGGTCATATAGAACAACTAAACTTACCAGGGACCAACTGCCCAGGTATTAAAAAACAATTAATAAAACAACTGCACGTTAACTGACCCTATAAACCACAATTCAGTAGGAGAGAGGTGTATAATATTATGTGGAAGATATATCTATATTTACTCCCTCTCCCTTTAGTAAATACAAAAACACTAACCCCTAAACTCAGGAGTAACCAGGTATAGAACCACCTAAGAGGGTCCTTACCTAACTAATTTATAACTAGTGCAAACAAGCACCACTACCCCACTCCTGGGGGAAAGTTTCACCACCCCCGTACTGGGAGAACAAGGGAGAAGTGCACTAAGCACTCCCTTAAGGTGAAACTGGTTGGCTGGTCAAGGGGAGTAATAATTGAAGATGATAAAGTGTACAGTAAGTATTAAGACTCCCTCCCTATCCCCCTAAAACCGTCAGTTAGATATCAAAACCAGGCTTCCTTAACATAGTAATAATATCAGGAGCACCAGATCTTACCCCTCTGCATCCAGTAAATCTTTCCAAGAGAAAATAAGCTTTAGGAACTTCAAGGCGTTTCTATAGGTGCTTTACAAAAACATTGAGAGATTAAGGCAATAGATGAAATACACTATATAAAAAACACCACATATTCACATATAAACCCCTTTCCCCAGACCAATTCAGCAGTGTTGTGTGAAAAGGAAATAATAATAATAATAATAAAAGAAAAAATACCCTCCTATTAGTTGCAAGTCAAAAAGTAGTTCAGTGTTATAGCCATGCCTAGCAATTCGCTCTGGATGATTTTACAGGACCTAATAGTAGCTGTCTTCTTTAGACCAATATGAGTTATTTTCCTTTACTTTCTGTCGCGATTCTTACCTTCACAAGCGTACACCACACACACTCTCTCCCACATCTTCGCTCCTTCCCCCTTTCCTTTAACTAAATCCCCGTTAAACACATTCATCCCACTTTCTTCTTGTATAATTTACACCATAAAGCATTTACAACCATACATCCTCCAATCATCCAGAAGAAACACAGCTCTGCATAACACATCCACAACATTTACTCATTCGCCCAAAAACATTCACACTACGCACCTTCCGTTAAACTAGCAAAACATGCTTCCCTTTAAGGCTATCCACTCCTCATATAACCTGCAGTATAAACACAAGGATAATCTGAAGCGTTAACAAATAAGTCTCTAAGAACAGACCGACAAAACAGCTGAATTGAGCACAGAGGGGTCTTAGAGAGCGATCAAGGTCCAGTAAATAAGATCTCTCCAATGAAGTCCTCTTCAGCCAAGGCTGTTTCACAAGCCGGATGTACTTTCAGACCATAGAAGAAATCGTGCGGCTTTGTAATGGCGCCGATGGAGCGTTCGCGCTAAATGGAGCGTTAACAGTTAGGGCGCCAAAACCAAACGAGCACTACAGATGAAATTAACACTGAAAAGATGGTAAACCCATTTATGGAACAGAAGGTAAGCTTTCTCCAGTAGAGTCCTCTTTATCTAGGGCTTCTTCTTCGGCAGGAGACAAAGAGAGGGCCAGAGATTTAAGCATTTCTTTCCCGGTTGCAGTATTAGAAGCCTTAAGCAGCGCGCCATTTTTAAAAACTAAGATGTCAGAGGAGGGATTCCACCTGAATCGTACATTTGCTGCATGGAGTTTTGAAACAAAGGGCTTAAGAGTCCTCCGTTTTGCCAGGGCTTCAGGGGATAAGTCCAGGAGAGCCAGCACAGTTTTCCCTTTATAGGAGAGAGCCCCATGAAGTCTTACTTCTCTCAGGATCAGGTCTCTGATATTGGGGAGAGCAAAGCTCACTAATATATCCCGTGGCCTCCCTCGCCTTGCTGCCGCCATTGCACCCAATCTTAGAGCCTTCACGATCTCAATTGAAGTCCCCTCCTCCAGTTTTACAGTCTTTGTCAGCCATTTTTTCATGAAAACGGAGAGGTTTGAATCCCTTTCCTCCCCCTCTTCTATCCCTCGAAACTTGAGGTTAGCAGCCCTCATACGATTTTCAAGAAAAACAATCCTATTTTCAAGTTGAGACTCATATTTTTTCATCAGTTTTATGTCTTCTTTAAGTCCCATTGCGGCCTCCGCCGACTGCTCAGCCAGTTTTGCAGTTACTGTTAACTCTTCCGAGAGTTCATGTACTCGGGATTGAATGGGTTTCAGGAAATTTTCCATAGATTCTGTAAAGAACCGATGAATATCGGTTTTTAGGCCATCTAAGTCCCGCTTACATATAGGGGCTTCCTCATCTTCATGCCTTGGTCCCGGGGAGGGGGGGTTGCTGAGGGCCATAATGGCTGCCGATCTAGTGAGAGGGAGACTGACCTTCTCCGATGTATCTGCCTTGAAGAAGTCTGCAACTGATTTTCCTCCATTGGATGTCGATTTCCTTTTGCCTTTAGTTTGTTGTCCCATCAGGAGGACTTTATTAAAGGAGCCTGGTGACTTTAAAAATCTGACATAAAGGGGGTAGCTCGGGAGCTACTTCAAAACGCGTCTGCCATGAGCTAGCGACGCTCCGCCCCCCTGGAGTTGCTTTTGATAATAAGATTGCTACCCCCTGGGCTTTAGAAGAGCCGGTGGCCTGGTAGCATTTGTCAGATAAGGTGGATTTTAAAAGCTGAGCTGATTTTTTTTTCCACATGTGTCTCTTGCAAACATACTATGCTTGGTCTTTCTTTCGTTATTAAATTTGAAATTCTCAGTTTAATTGGATTTTTAAATCATCTACAATTCCAGGATAACATTTTGAGCCTTTATTTGTTTCACGTCTTTTTGCATCGTAAGGGTGAGTTCTGCTGATTGGCCTTTTTTTTTTTTCAAAAACAATTTTTATTTATTTATTTAAATGCAATGCTTGTATTCAGAGAATAACATTGATAAAGTAGGGACATAATAAAGCCTTAATTTTCATTACATGTACATACTTCTATATAAAATAAAATTGTACAGCAATACAATGATCATGAAAAAAGAATACTCTTGTGGATAACCCGTTGGTTAAGTGAAGAGGAAAGGGTGGTGTCAACCTCTGTCTTATCCAGAATTGGATACCACTTTGTATAAAAATCATTGGCTGCCTTTATCGGGTCTATGTTGTCACTATCGGCTGTGATATTGCCATTGTAATGAAATCCCAAATTTTAAGGATCCAATTATCTATGGACAAATAGAGATTAGATTTCCAGTTCTGGGCTATTATATTCTTGGATGCTGTTATAAGCGAGATAATAAGGGATAGTTTAGACCTTGTAGCCTTTACAGATTGCCAATCATTTAGAATGATGATCTCTACTTGTCTTGGGATAGTAGTTCCAGATATATTTTCTACTTGGGTAATAATCTTTTGCCAAAAAGAATTAACAATCGAGCAATCCCACCAACAGTGTAGTGATGAAGCTTTCATGCCACAGTTTCGCCAACAAAGCGGGGAGTAACTAGGATCGATGCTGGCGAAGTGAGAGGAAGTGCGGTACCATCGACATAATTTTATAATTCTGTTGAAAAATTGCTATTGATTTGGTCTTGCAGACTTCTGATTCCCATTGTGTGTTAGTAAGTGTGAGTTTGCATTCTTTATGCCATTTTTTCACAGTAGGATGGTAAAGAGTTACAGACCTGCTATAGTAGAATACGATAGATTTTAGAAATGAGGCCCTTGGAATTTAAAGAAGAACGAGAAATCAAATATTCAAAATCCGTTTTGGGCTTAGTAGTAGCCATTTTTGAGAAAGAGCTGTTAAGGAAGTGGCAGATTTGTAGGTTTTCAAACCAAGGGATCTTAATAGTTGCGGATTCCTCCAACTGAGCCTTGGTTTTAATTTTGTTATTGCTGAAAAGTTGAAAGAAAAAGACCATTGAAGCAGATTCCCATGAGCAGAATGAGGGACACTGAAGAGCTGGAGGGAACCAAGGCTGTTTTAGAAATGAGGAAAGAATAGATAAATCGGGGGCTAGAGCCTTCTGGACCTGGTCCCAAATAGTGATTAAGGCCTGACTAAAGGTGTTGATTATAGTCCAAGAAGGGCGATCTTTTTTCTTTAGCCATAAAAATTTGTGATATTTGTAGGGGGATATGTGAGTCTCCTCTGTGTAAACCCATGATGGTTATGGTCTTAAGTACAGTTTGTTCTTTCCATAGTGCCATAGAGTCAAGAGAATCTAATTGTCTCTTAAGTTCTTTAATTTTTGCTATCTGGGCAGAAATTTTTTGCCTGATGTCTCTGTAACATTTCCAGTTCTTCTATTTTTCCTGTCTTATTAGAAAACCATTCTTTTTTTATTTCCTTTTCCTTCATTATGCATTGCCCCCTGATTACTGCTTTAGCTGCATCCCAAAGAATGTCTGTGACTACTGTCCCCCTATTTTCCTTAAAATATAATTTTAACTGATTTTCCATGATTTTTTTATCTTTTTCTTTAGACATAATCATATTATTATATCTCCATATTCTTTTAACCTGTTCACCTTTTATTTCTATTTCTATACTCAATGGGGTATGATCCGAGATCCATATTGGATGAGTTGTTATTCTTGTCAATTCCCAATTATTTGATCTTTGAAAAATTATGTGATCTAAACATGAAGCTGTTCTGTGCCTACTGGAAAAGTGAGTTGGTTGGAGTTCGGACCTAAAGCTTCATATGCTTCTATCAGATTCCACTTTTTCCACCTAATTATTTTGTCTTTAGTGACATCAATGTTAAAAATCTGCTATTACGTCTCCTTCAGAAAACCTCTGTTGCTTTTGTAATACCTTTACAAAAAAAAATTTCCATCCTTTGTTTGGGGCATAAATATTTATCATTCTATTTTGAAAGGAGCATTTAGCCAAGAGATATCTTCCTTCCCCATCACTTAATACCTCTATCAATTTAATGTCATTCCTTTTATGTGCCAGAATTGCCACTCCCCTTGCTTTGGCAGTACTTCTTGCTTCAGCTAACACCTCCCACTGTGGGTCATTAAATAATGGTTTAGTATCCTTTTTGGCTTTGTGTGTTTCCTGTAAACACATATTATCTATATTTTGTTGCTTTATAAATCTAGCAAGTCTATACCTTTTGAGATTAGAACTTAGACCATTGACATTCAGCGAAAGCATCTTCAGCATTCTAACCATATTCTTTTACACTAAAATTCCCCCATCCTTCTGGCTGAACATTTACTTTTGTTATCCTTCCCTTCTTGCATCCCAGCATCTCTTCCCCCCTCCTCCCCCCCCTCCCTCCTGCCCCTGACATAGAGCTTTTAGCTGGGTGTGCTTCCTCATCCCCTCTCTATGCCTATGGGTATGCACATCCTCCCCCTCTTTCATACTTAATTATATCCTTAACTTATTACCTCTTATCTTATTTTATGGATACTTCCCTTTTCTTATGAGAGTGTCCTTTGCTGTTTGTCCTGGTGTGTGGTAGATTCTTCTTCCAATATTAAAGTCTCCTCCATCTGTTGGGAGTCAGTGTCTCCTGGATCGATTCCTAATTTCTCTAGTAGTTTCACTGCTTCAGCTGCGTTTCTTGCCATTAGTCTCTTCGGCTCTCTGAAAATTACTATGGAAGCTGGATAAGCCCATGTGAACTGTGTTTTGTTCTGGAAGAGCCTCTCAGCATATGGTTTCATTAAGCTGTTTTGTTGCAATGTTTCCTGACAAAAGTCTTGCCTTATGAAAACCTTTTTCCCTTTATATTCCAGTTGTTTGTTCTTCTTCAGAGCTAGGAATACTTGTTGTAATTTCTCCCTCACAAATTTAACTATCACAAGACGTGGTTTCCCTCCACTCCTTTTACTCCGCAGTCTGTGTACTCGCTCTACCTGCTCTTCATTTAATTTTATTCCCTGCTCTAAAATCCATTCCATCATGCTCTTTTCTAGCTGTTTTGCATCTCTTCTTCTGAGATTCCATGTACAATTAAATTGGCCCTTTGTTCCTGTCTGAAAGCTCAGTGATTTGTTTCTTCAGCTGATTAATCTGCACCTTATTTTCTTTTATGGCTTTATCAGCTTTCAAAGTCAGTTCTTTGACCCCTTTTAACTCCATATTTAATTGGCAAACCTTTTTTTCTGCAATTTCAGGTCTAATTTTCTCATTAGATTCTAACACTAAGTTTTGAAATTGCGTCATTTGCTCAGATAACCCTTTTACTGTAGTTGCCATTTTAAGCAATCAATCACGACTAATGTCGACTTCTTATCTTGAAAATCAATAATGTTTTCTTACCACACACAGCAGTTGAGTTTTCAAGTCAGACATTTGGCATACAATTTGCCCACTATAGATAATAAACTAATGGGGCGGAAATTTTCTGTTAACTCCAACCCCCCCTTTTTGTATATTGGGATAATTATAGAATCAAGCCAAGAGTCTGGGCTGGAGCTATGCAGATCAATGAAAGAGAACAATTTTGCAAGGGGCAAGAGCCACCAATCAGCAAACTTTGTGAATACCTCAGTGGGAAGGCCATCAGGGCCTGGTGCTTTACCCGCTTTTAAATCCTTCAATAAATCACTGATTTCCTCTAGAGTTACTGGAGGCCAGACCGGCATATCAGTAACTGTGGGGTTTGCTAAGATAGGAGGGGATACACATGGAGCAGCAAAAATGTTAGAGAAGTAATCAACCCATGTTTGCGCAGAAATTTGGGTCAATAACAGAATTGTTTTTTAGATTACCCAAAATGATTCTCCAGAAAGCCTTATTATCATTAGATTTTATTGAGTCGTAAAGTTGGTCCCATTTATTCTGAAAGAAAACTTTCTTTTTGGCTGTAATAAGCTTCATGTAGGTTGTCTTACAAGCCATATAGGCCTTAATTTTTGTTGGGTCTTTGGAGTGACAGGCCTCTTTATTTGTATTATGACAAATTTGTATTACTTATTTGTATTATGACGAATGCTTGCTTTAGTGCCTTAAATTTCCCTCGGCACTGCATGATGGTCCTTGGGTAACCCTTCTCCTCAAGATCAATGGCTATCGGTTCATAATACTCCCTGTTAATAGTGTTTCTGTTGCTCATAAGGACTTCTGAGAAGCCTCTGCGCAACATTGCTTCCAGCAGCTGCTCTATCTCATAATGAAGCCAAACTCTCCCAACATTTCATTTTGGCATTTTTTCTACCTCTTTGAAAGAGGTCAAAGGAATAAATTCCTCAAATTGTTCCCTAAACTGGGCTGGCAGAACTTTCTAACAGCAAGAATTCATGGGATACCTCCCAGCTCCAGAAATCCAGCCTTTGTTGGTCTAAGAGCAACCAGAAAGAAGTTTCAAAGTTTCCTGCAAAAGGGTGAATTTATTGATGGGGATAATACTTAAATAGTTTCAGTAAAGAAACTCACAATTTGCTGATTTATTATGTCACTGACATGTTTTCAAAGGCTTCACGGGTTAATTCAACGTTTTTCTGAACACACTTTCACTGTTGCCAACCTCCAGGCTTGCCCGGGAGACAAGGATGGTAAGTAAATTTGTGTTAGTTAAAAAAAATATTTATCTCAATTTATCTGGTTACCTCGACCCACGGTGAGCCTTTGTGTTCACCCAGATTGCGGTCTGACTTTAATTGACTCCCTTTGCCCTCTCAATGAGAGCTCAGGATAATTTTTCTATTTGTGTTTAATTGGACAGATCGCTGTTAACATCTACCGAAAAACCAAGGTGATTTCTTGCAATGAAATGTAATAATCTTTGTCTACATTTAATGATAAGTTAGGAGCAGCTCAAGGCCCTTTGATCATTGAAATAAATGTTCCTCAGATGCCTCAGGGAAGACATTTTCAATTGCCCTTTGTGATTGAGGAACCGTGGTGATTTAGTTTAGCATGCAATAATGGGAACTTGATGTTTGATGCTAATCTCTTGATGTAGGCATGCATTCATACCTCATCAATCTGTTCTTGGCAGAAATATGCATTTTTAATTAAAATGCCAATTTTAAAACCGAGAGGTGATCTGGGAACCATCTTCATGCCTGACAAACCAAGAGAGCCCGACTAAAAATGTTAAGTCTGCTACCTTTACAGTAAATAAAGGAATTATAGTCAGAATATTAATAGCATCATCTCACTCTTGTTCACCTTCACAGACATACCACGCCTAGACCAAAAAAGTTACAAAACCATCCCTCACACATCTTCACCTTATCATTAAAAATATGCCAACAATCACTTTCAGCTCTCTACGGTGGATAAGCAGGTCAGATCCCATGCAGAAAGTAAAATACACAGTGATCTAAACATTGTAATCAAAACAAGAAGAAATAAAGTAGGTTTAGAAAGTAGGGTTACCAGCCCTGGGCTGGCATATATCTGGAGATTTGGGTAGAGGAGAGTATGACGAAGGGCTTGCTTGAACTCAGCAAATATCCCATAGACCTCCCTCCAAAGCAGCCATTTTGACCAGGGGAACTGAAGTTGGTTATCTGGAGATTAACTGTAAGAGGGGAAGATCTTCAGGTGCTGCCTGGAAGTTAGCAACTGAAAAAAAGTGAGTTGCCCCCACAGATGGAAGAAAGAGATGGACACAAACAGTTGGGTAAACTAAGGGCCACTTTATTTATTTGACTAATTAAACGGCAAGGGCCATAACATAACAAGCAGCACAGCAGGGCAGGGCAGAGGTCAAAGCATCCCCTCCCCTGCTGCATGATGGGTGAGCCACCTTTGCCCCAGGTAGAGCTAATTCCACAATCCCTACTGTAAGCAGTACGGGGTAGGCAAAAAACACCTCATCCACAAGCCAATAAGGAAAAAGTGAAAAAATTCCTACCCATGAAACGAGTGATCAGCTCCTGCTTGCACTGTCTAAAGGACGGAAGGGTGGACTGAGCATGAGGCGAGGAATAAATACGAAAGGAGCAGAGCCAGCTGCTACAAAACGCTGGCTCCGTCCCTGAAGCTCCTAGGGTGCCCTGCGCCCTGCCAATCTTCCTCCTTATGTGGAGGCAAAAGCGGGCCCCCAGCAGCATGGCTGGTCAGCCTGCCATTGGGAGGGAGCTAAATTGCCCTCGCAGATGGAAGAAAGAGACAAACACAAAGGATTGGGTGTAAACTAAGGACCACTTTAATTAATTAATTAATTAATTAATTAAATTGCAATTGCCATAACATAACAAGCAACAGGGCAGAGGTCAAAACATCCCCTCCCCTGCTGCTTGATGGGCAAGACTTTTAAATGGCATATAACATCTAATGGGAGAGGGCTGCCCACCACATCTGGATCCATCGCGCTAGTACTAGCTGCCTAGGATCTGTGTGCATGAGAAAGAAAATATTACATGATCTGCCTGAAGTAGCACCATTGGCATTTATCTGATTGTTTTATTGTTTTAATGTTGGTTTTGTTTACTGTCTGTTTTATGCTGTTAGCCACCTTGAGTCTGTATAGAATGGCCGGGATACAAATATAATGTAAATAAATGGGCGAACCACCCTTGCCCCTAGGTAAAGCCATCCAGAAATGGCTCATACCCAGCTGGCACAGCAAACATACATGGCTGAAGGGGAGGATTAATCCAGGCAATCCCAAGGCAACCTGCTTCCTCACTCAGTCAGGCTGAACAGTCCAGGAATGATTCCGCAAAGACCCCCATGCTCCTAAAAGGGGGATGCTAATGGTGCTCACCAAGCTGCATAACAATAACTAGACAGAATCCTACCGCCACAAAGCCAAGCCTCTGCTTAGGCTGTTGCACCCATCTAAAGACCCCAAGCCCTTGCCTTAAATATTAAAAAGGGTGTGATTTCCTTTAACAGAAAGGTGAACGCTAGCCACTCTGTACAAATCCATACAATTAGCACAAATCATAGGGTGAGGAAGAAAGTGACCCAGCCCACCCTCCAGGGCTTTTTAAAGCTCCAAATTAGCCTTACACTAAGCTGTTTTGATACCCTGTGGGACCCATACTCCACGCCACACCACATGTAGGATCATGGCATACTACACCAACAGAGTCTGTGGCCACCAGTTCCTGATGACTCTAAAGTCATCCTTAGCTTGCAGTATTGGAGCCTTCCCTTTGAGTAACCCAAGATTGTTACCTCGTAAGTGGATAACAAGAACATGAGGTAGATGACCAACACCACCCTCAAACAACAGAAGCAACAGGCCTGACCACCAGAGACCCCACCTGTTACACCTTAACTAACTTTTTATTGGGGACTATTAGTAATGGATTTTATTATAGGCATAGGTTTTCAAATAGTTACATCCCAATCAAACAATTTCAAGCATACAAGAGGAATACAGTGGTTAGCTGAATAAGTATGGATGGGGTAGGTGATACAATACCTAGATCTTGCAGAGTAGGCTCAGTCAGAGGAAACACAAGGCCTCTGGAGGGAGATTTCTCTTAAGAAGGGGGGGGGTGAGGGTAGGAAGGGATGGAGGGAGGAGAGGATGAAGGAATTCCTTTTTTCCTTCACACTCTTGACAGGTAGGATTGCCTGTTTTCTAGGGTAAATTACTTCACATCAAGCAATTCAATTACCCAATGAGGAAGCAGAGTGTCACACCAATGGAAAATCAAAGTGTCATATGTAGTATATCCAATCAGATATCATTGTGTTATAAATCCATACCCCAATAGAGGAATTTTAATTACATTGGCCAAATGACTTTATATGGCCCTGTTTTTCCAAACTGATTCCTTTGAAGCTCCCCAAAAGTGATAGATTTCTCCCTTAGTGTCAAACATGGATAGGCATCCATCAAGCGTTCAGGAGACTGGTTGACTTTGATAGCCTTAGCAATAATTAAAGAAAAATAGAAACTTTGTTAAAAGTCAGATTCCCTGACAGAAATGTGAGACCAGTTTACAGGTATACCACACATTCACAACAGGATGACCACACTTCTTCAGTTGGAAATTGACAGAGCAGCTTACATGCTGAGATTTCAAAATGTCCCAGAAGACAAATCTGAAGACTTGCAGAAAATGTTAAGCCAAGCTCTCTCACAAATTCTACAACTGCCTCCAGATAAAATAGAAGAAGAGATTGACCAAGTTAAGTGGGTGCCTTCAAGTTTGACAAGGAGAAACAAATTGCCAAGCAAAATACATTTGAAACTCACAAAGAAAGGGACTAGAGATAATATTCTGAGACAAGCAAGAGATAAGATGGTGGTGATTGCAGGAAATACGATGAATATTCTTAGAGAAGTTCCATGGCCAGTCAGACAGAAGAGAAGAGAATACCAAGCACTGACAAACTTCTTAAAAGAGAGAGGTACCATACACCTGGCTAATGCCAGAAGGCCTACTTTTTACCTACCGAGACAAATAGATACAGGATCAATTCTATTTTCAAAGCTGAAAACTTTCTGGAGAAAATTGAGAAGAAAGAAGGAAGGCAAAGGACGGAGGAAGAGTGGGAACCCTCAGAAGGGAAAGATTCAAGTGGAGCCAAGAAGTACTCAACAAGGGCTCAGACCAAAAAAGATTAAAAAGATAGTGATAAAAAATCCATAATGGCTACACTAGTTTCTATTAATGTCAGTGGACTTAATTCTCCCATAGAAAGAAGAAAGACTTTCAAATATTTAGTTAAATTGGAGTCTGATATAATCTGTTTACAAGAAACCCACATGTTTACAAAGGATCAATACGAAAATAAAAAATTTGGTAATGTATATGTGGTAGCAGATTCATGTAAAAAGAAAAGGGGTTTGGCAATATATGTAAAGGATAGATTTAATCTGTAATTTTGATTTGCCTCAGAAGATGGAATAATGTTGCTAGTGGAAGTTACGATAGAAAGTTAAAAAATCCTATTGGCAAATATCTACACACCTAATGACCATCAAGAAATTTTTTTTAATGCTCTGCATTACATATTGGTGAATTTGGGATATTCAGAATCCTGCTTAATAGGAGATTTTAATGCAGTATTTGACAGACAACTGGATAGAAAAAAACACAAGCATACCAAATCTAAAGGACTTCAACTCCCAATGAGCTTTTTTAAATTAGCTGAAGAATTGGATCTAATTGATGCTTGGCGAACAAGATATCTAAGCTCGAGAGACTTTACGTATTATTTAGCCAGTCACCAATCTTGGTCAAGAATTGACATGTGCTGGCTTTCTACAGATTTGGTTAAAGACTTATTGGAGGTTGAAATTCAACCAAGAGTGATATCAGATCACAACCCAGTATTTAACCAGCTTAAAGAAGGGCTTGGAGACTAAACACACAAATTTTAAAAGACAAAAATTTCCTTCAAGATACTAAAGTGGAAATGGAATCCTTTTTTAAACAGAATGTAGCCCAAGATGTGAAGATGCAAGTGGTATGGGACACGGCTAAAGCATAGTTTAGAGGCTTAGCAATCAGATTTTAATGCCAAGAAGAAGAAAGAAAAAGCAGAGAACTTTCAAAGATTAATGACACAAGCAGAAAAGGAGGGAAATAATTAAAGGCTCAGCCTACAAATCAAGAGCTTCAAAACAGGATTAAGAAAATACAACATCAACTTAACCTATTGCTGGTGGAAGAAGTGGAGAAAAAGTTAAGATTTGACAACCAAAATTATTTTGAATTTGCTAATAAACCTAGAAGATGGCTGGCATACAAACTGAGAAAAGAAAGTGCTAAAAGAATAATAATGCTGCTGAGGGATGAAAATAAAGAGAAATTTCAAAGACAAGAGATAGGTCAGATTGTGGAGCAATTTTATAAGAAATTATATGAAACCAAGCAACTCAGAGAAGAGGAGTTGGAAGAGTACCTTAAGAAGCACAATCTGAACAAATTTACAGAGGAACAATGGAAAATTTTCAATGACCCAATAACAATAAGAGAGCTGGGAGAGGCTGTAGCGGCTCAAAAAAATGCTAAATCTCCTGGACCAGATGGTTTACCTGTAGAGTTTTACAAGGCCTTTGAAGATTGTCTACTGATTCCATTCAAACATCTGATGGAAGTGGTTCAAAAAGAAGTAGAAGTTCCAAAATCATGGCAAGAAGCAACAATATCTTTAATTCCAAAAGAGGGTGCTGATTTGAAAGATATTAAAAATTTTAGACCAATTTCCCTGTTGAATGTGGATTATAAAATTTTTGCTTTGATTCTTGTTCAACGCTTTAAAAAGGTTTTGTCTGCTGTTATACACCAAGACCAGGCAGGATTCTTACCTAGAAGATATTTGAAAGACAATGTAAGAACAATATGTAACCTAATTGAATACTATGAGACTCATCCAGAGAAACAAGCTGTACTAATAACTTTGGATGCAGAGAAGGTGACAGAGTTTTGTACGGGTAGGAAGGTGCCCCTGTATGAGTAGGTAGTAGAGTGCAACACCAAAACACTGTGGTAAAGAAAACAAAACTCCAAGACAGCCAAGTAAACAGTTGTATTGGGTTAACACGTAAGAAGCAGTCTCAGGCAAGCCAATGGGTCATACACATTAAAGTCAGTCTGTCCAATATACAGTACCAAAGCTATGTCCAAGTAGAGAAGTCAAAAGTCCAGTCCATACATCAAATCAGTAGCCATGCAATCCTCCAGAGTTTCAGTATACAAGCAAGATGTTACTCCTTCACTCACAACGTCCTTCTGCTCCTTCTACCATCAACCATCAACCACACCCACACAGGGCAAGGCTTTTCACTAATATAGTACAGCCCACCAATCATAACACTGATTGTTTCATTAGCTGCACCTGACATTCTCGTGACTCCTGTATAGCTTAGTTACATAACAAATGATTCAGCAGTTTTTAGTTGTCTTAAAGCAACTGAACACTGACATCCTCCCCTTTATGGAACTAAACATTCTATACAGTCATATAAACATTCATAGTCTATATACAGTAGTATTGCCACCTTTACTTTAATCCTAGTTTCAGACAGTTCTCCTTGTGTTTAACAGGTGTCTGAGACTTTGTAAAGATATCAGCAATATTTTCAGCTGTAGCGCAGTATTCAAGATTGATTAGCTTATCTTCCAAGCATTGTTTTACATTGTGAAACCTTACATCTGTGTGTTTTGATCTAGATTTTACTCCTAGACTGTTTGCTAGCTTGATAGCTGACTGATTGTCCTCATACACAGTGATAGGTTCTACATAATACAAACCAATGTCAGATAGTAATTGTTTGTACCAGATAAGTTCACTGCACACTGTGCTAAGTGCTGAATACTCTGCCTTGCATGACGAGAGGGCTACATGTCGCTGTTTCAAAGATTTCCATCCTATTAGTGCACCACCAAAGAAAATTGCTAATCCGGTAGTGGACTGTCGGGCGTTTTGGTCACTGGCAAAACTTGCATCTGCATAAGCATATATTCTTAGGTCTTTAGTAGGTGTAATAAACAAACTGTATTCTAAGGTATGTTTCAAGTACCTAAGGATGTGTTTTGCCGCTATCCAATGGCACTGTCTTGGCTGCTTCACCGCCCTGGCCAATTGGTTGGTTGCCATCGCAATATCAGGCCTAGACCAGTTTGCTATATATAAAAGACTGCCAATCAAGGACTGATAAATGCTTTGGTCAAATAATGGACTCTGATTGTCATTAATATCAAAATCCTGCAGCATAGGACATTTAACTCCCCTGCTTTGGTCCATTTTGTAATTTTTTAATAACTGAGTTATTTTACCCTTTTGTGAGACTCGGTACCCGCCATTTACACATTCTATGTCTAAGCCAACATACTGTCTGATGTTGCCCAGATCCCTCACTGTAAATTGGTTCTTTAGAGTTTCAACAATGGTATTTAGCATTTTTGCATTTCTACAAATTATAGCTAAGTCGTCTACAAAAACAAGTATTATGCACTGCTGCTCCCCTTTTCCCTTGACAAATATACATTGGTCAGCTACACCTTGTTTGAAACCTAGCTTTTTCAAACATTCTGTTAAATACTGGTTCCACTGATGCCCGGATTGTTTTAACCCGTACAAAGATTTTTTAAGTTTCCAGCATGAATTAACATTGCCATTTTCACCAGACACACCTGGTGGCAATTTCATATAAATTGTATGTTCTAGAGGTGCGTGCAGGTATGCGGTTTTGACATCAAGGTGTCTAATTACACAATTGTGCTTTGCTGCATAAGACAATGCACAATAGATTGATGTGGCCTTAAGTGTTGGTGAAAAAGTTTCGTCATAGTCTAGTGCTGACTGTAAGTACCCTTGTGCCACAAGTCTAGCCTTGTACTGCACCTTTCCATCAGATCCAGATTTTAACTTAAAAACCCATCTACACCCTATGAGTTTTTGGTTAGGTGGTATTACAGACTCTTCATACACTTGCAGACTTTTCAACGACTCAAGTTCCGCATTTATGGCCTCTGACCATCCAGTCTGTTCATCTTGCGTTAGATGCTTGATGCTCTCATAGCTAGAAGGTTCAGCAAGAACGATGCACGCTTGGCCCGGACTGTAGCGATCTGGAGGACGTGTTTCTCTCGTAGATCGTCGTAGAACCAGTGTTGTTGCCTCATCTGGCGCTGTATGCTGGTCATCTGGCTGCTGCTGCTGCTGCTGTGACACTCCCGCTCCCGAAGATGGAGGTGTTACAGGTTCTGGCTTCATGTCTCTGCTGCTGGGTGAAGGGCTCCACCTCTCGCCTCTCGTTGGTAGCTGCGTATCAGTTTTCTCCGCTGTAGGCAGGAATACTGTAGAGGACGTTCTCTCCCAACCCACAGAGTTTTCCAGAAATTTTGCAGAGCACGAAGTTGTTATCTTCTTTTCACCTACTTGGGAAAATCTGTAAGCCTTGTGATTATTTGCATAACCAAGAAATAACAACTTAACAGCCTTGTTTTGCCCCTTTCTCTGGAGCTGCTTTGGGATATTTACATAAGCTGGTATTTCAAATATCTTTATATGGTTAATTGTAACTTTTCTGCCATACCATATCTCAGCTGGTATTTTTCCAATAGCAGAAGACCAAGAGTAATTTAGAACATGGGAAGCACACATTATACTTTCCCCCCAATAACACATTGGTAGGTTGCTATCTCTCAGCATAGAGATGCACATATTATAAAGGGTTTGATTTCTCCTTTCACAAAATGAATTATGTTGTGGTCGATACGGTGCCGTCCGTTGATGACTGATTCCATATCTCCTGCATAGGGAAAACATTTTATCATTACAAAATTCTGTACCATTATCAGTAATGATAGTGCGTGGAACTCTATCTGTTTTCCTCTTGATGAAACGAAGCCAATTGCTGAAAGTTTGATACGTCTCAGCCTTTGATCTAAGTAAAAAACAAAAACCATAGCGCGAATGATGATCCTCTATATGCAAACAGAATTTAGCTCCGCCCACACTTCTGGTTGGAAAGGGTCCAATCAGATCTAGGAAAACAAGGTCCAGTATTGCATCAGACTTGAATTTTGTTGGAGATACTGTTGGTGCTGCTTTTGATTTTGTTGCTTTGCAGATTTCACAGTCAACAAAACAATTGCAGGCCTTGGGGGTAATTTCAGCTGCTTGTAATGTTCTTTTAACAGCATGGAAATTTATATGCCCCAACCTTCTGTGCCACATGTGAATGCACTCCTCGTGAGGAGGCCTATTCATACTCACATGGTGGATCATATTTTCTTTCTCCAAGAAATATAAATTGTCTTTCCTTTTGGCCACAACAGAAATGTCATCTGCATTAATCAGGCAGCTGTCAGCTGTAAAAGAGACTTTAAAATTTTGCTCAGTCAAAGTAGATACAGATATCATATTATACTTTAAACTTGGCACATGAAGCATTTGAAGTTTCCTTTTAAGGCTAGGAATTTCAACAAGACCATTTCCTGCTACCCGGGCACAAAGCCCATCTGCTAATTTGACACACTGACCTTTAACTGGTGTGTAGGTGTCAAAGAGATTTTTGTTCTTAATGATGTTCACTGTCGCTCCACTGTCAATTAAGAACTGGGTGCTATAGGAAGCATTGTTAACAACAAGGTTCACGTGCTTTCCTCCCTTGGGAGTAACTGAAGACTGTTTCTCTTTGAAGCGTTTACATTGGTGCTTGAGGTGTTTTGAGCTGTTACACAAAAAACATCTCCTCACTGAGTAAATTTTATCATTTGCTGCATGATTATCTGCCCCTTTAAATTCCTCCCGGGCGGGAGACTTGACTGAATGAGCTGGAGATTGCTGGAACATAGCTACATCCCTCCTCCTCATGTCCTCATTCATTAAACGGTGGGTGATGTTAGACACTGTTATCTCAGTTCTTGGTAATATATCCAAGTTGGCTACAAACTGATTATAACTAGCGTCCAGGGAGCAAAGGATTATGTAAGCTTGCTGTTGCTCAGAAAAAATCACCTCTCTCTCTTGCAGCAGCTGCAAATTACGTTTCATGAATTCTAGGTGGTTACTCATATCCCCACCAGCCTCATATCTTGCCTTAAGGAGTTTTTCTTTAAATATATATGGGACCCCACACCTTCACTGACATAAAGTGACTTTAGGGCATCCCAACATGCTTTTGCACTGTTGGAGGTTTTTATATGGATAAGCTGGCTGTCTTCCAAAGTGAGACCAATTAAAGCGCAAGCCTTATCCTCATTGCTTTTGTGTTTAGCAATTTCTGCGGCATCGTTAGCTGCGTCTAATCTGGCTACGTCGGGTGGATTCGTCACGTACTCCCACAAACCTTGGTATTTTAGAAGCATAGTGACCTTCTCAGACCAGGTGCTGTAATTATCTCCATTCAGCTTCTTGACAAGAAAACCGGAGACTTGGATACAGGACTCCATTGTGCCTATGTGAAGACAAAAAACTGCCACGCCCAATAAACGGCTGTTACTCATGAGTAGACCACAGGAACTGTTGGCACTTATGTTGCTCTTACTCTCCAGGAGACCAGGGCTGGGCCCATAACCGATGACAGAGTTTTGTACGCGTAGGAAGGTGCCCCTGTATGAGTAGGTAGTAGAGTGCAACACCAGAACACTGTGGTAAAGAAAACAAAACCCCAAGACAGCCGAGTAAACAGTTGTATTGGGTTAACACGTAAGAAGCAGTCTCAGGCAAGCCAATGGGTCATACACATTAAAGTCAGTCTGTCCAATATACAGTACCAAAGCTATGTCCAAGTAGAGAAGTCAAAAGTCCAGTCCATACATCAAATCAGTAGCCATGCAATCCTCCAGAGTTTCAGTATACAAGCAAGATGTTACTCCTTCACTCACAACGTCCTTCTGCTCCTTCTACCATCAACCATCAACCACACCCACACAGGGCAAGGCTTTTCACTAATATAGTACAGCCCACCAATCATAACACTGATTGTTTCATTAGCCGCACCTGACATTCTCGTGACTCCTGTATAGCTTAGTTACATAACAAATGATTCAGCAGTTTTTAGTTGTCTTAAAGCAACTGAACACTGACAGAAGGCCTTTGATAATGTTTGTTGGCAATTGAAGGGAATGGAATGTGGTGAGAATTTCTTAAGGGCAATTCAGTCAATATTCCTTGCAAACTGCAAAGGTGAGAGTTAATGGAGAGTTATCAGAACCAATTCCTATCCAGAAAGCTACTAGGCAAGGCTGTCCATTATCACCCTTTCTTTCTATTTTAAGTTTGGAGATATTGAACAATCAGATTTGAGAAGTTCCAAATATCAAGGGGGCTTTGATTAACGGTGAACAATTTAAATTGAGGGCGTTTGCAGATGATTTGGTCTTTATACTGGAACAGCCATTAGAATCAATTGAACATCTGATGGACAAAATCAGTCAATTCGGTATTTGGGCAAGCCTGAAGATAAACTATAATAAAACAAAATTTTTGGCTAAAAATATGACAACAGAATGAATTCAGCTCTTCCAGCAAAACTCAGGTTTCTCTCACAAGAAAAAAGTGAAATATTTGGGCATTTATATTTCTAACAACTGTAGTAACTTGAAGATGGATAATTATGACAAACTTTGTACAGAGATTAAAAAGGACTTGGAAAAATGGTAGGACCTAAATAATATCATTGATGGAAAGAATTGCTTAGATAAAAATGAATATTTTACCAAGATTGTTATTTCTATTCCAAACCATACCAGTGCTTTTAATGTGAATAAATTGATCTCTGGCTGTATTTGGAAAAAGAAAAAACCAAGAATTAAATTAAAAACACTACAAGATGTGAAAACAAGAGCGGGTTTGGCTCTTCCAGATTGGCAATTATATTACAGAGCTTCAGTGTTATTGTGGGTAAGAGACACTGGGCTTTATTGATCTCTGGCTTTATTTGGAAAAAAAAACCCAAGAATTAAATTAAAAACACTACAAGATATGAAAACAAGAGCGGGTTTGGCTCTTCCAGATTGGCAATTATACTACAGAGCTTCAGTGTTATTGTGGGTAAGAGACACTGGGCGTTATTGAACGACAGAAGACAATTATCTAGGGACATGATCTCACCATGGGTTGGCATGCGTACCTGTGGTATGAAAGACTAGAAGGTCATTCTTATTTCAAAAACCATTGGTTTAGGAAATCTTTATACCATACTTGGTCAGTTGAAACCTAGAATATATCAGAAAATTCCAATATGGGTTTCTCCAGTGGAAGCGCTTACTCCGCCAAATCTTATAAAATCAAATCAGAATTAGAAGATATTGGCATCAGTATGACTTGGTGGATGAGACTACAAATAGAATCTAGATATGCTAAGGATAAGACGAGCTTCAATACAGAATATTATGCATTTGATAAAAAAAATTTTGGGCTCTCAAGAGAAACTTAATTTTGAAATCATATGCATATTTATTGCAGATGAAAATGCAAGATGAAACTGTGAAGGACTGTATGGTCCAGTGGGCTAAGAATGTGGGTTGTAACATTATGTTAGATGAGTGGGAAATGTTACAGAAATCTAACATTAAAATGACCAGGTCGATAGCTTTCAAAGAAAATTCATATAAGATGTAGAAATTCCCACTAGACTGGACTTGATGGGGAAAATCTTGGATGTGGTGGAAACAGACTATCCCAGCTGTTGGTGGGGAAAATCGAAGGAAGATGCAAGAAAATGGTGGGAGAAGCTATATATCAGGTTAGACATGTAAGATATTGTGGTGTGAACTTATATTTTTTATTCTATCTCCTAAGATAATTGTAGAAAGGTTAGACGTAGATAATTGTAGAAAGGTTAACTATTCAGTTAGACAGTTATTTCTAGAAGTGACTTACAATCTGTATAAGATTTTATATAGACCATGAAGACAAAGTGTAAGATCGATAAAAATATTGTAATGTTATTTTATATAGAAGATTTAATATCATGCAGACTGTACTATAACTGTATAGCTAAGCTTGATTCTTTATTTCTTAATCCCTCTACCCCTTTTCCCTTTTACTTTGGAAAATAAAAACTTTAAATCTTAAAAGTGGACGGTGTGGTCTGCCAATTCCTCCCCCCACAGCCAAACTGCTACCAATATAGGAAAGAATTCAAGAAAGTGAGGTCTCTGGTCCAACTTGCTAGCACCCAATCATCTGGCCAATCCTCTGTTCACCAATGTCCATGAAAGTAAATTCTAAAGCCTATAGATCCTGCCACATTGGATGTGATTTGAAGCTCGGCTTCATTCCAAGACCAAATTGCATACATGATCTAAACTGTTCTGAGATGTTATTACTGTACCCAAAAAATTACTCTTAATACCTTTTAAGCTAACAAAAGATCCGATTACTGCTTCCGCTGGTGGTGTTCCATTTTAGAAAGTTATGTACCAGTTGTAGAAAAAAGGAAAGAAAAATACCAAAGAATGGAGGGGGAAAGGAGAAGAGAAAGGAAAATAAAACTAAAATTAAAAAGGAATCAAGATGGAATCAGTAAAGGAGAGAAGGAGAACAGATGTCTGAAATTAAAAGTTG